>NC_089250.1:170819327-171160160 GCF_963930625.1 Muntiacus reevesi
GTATATTTCTCCTGGTAATCTTGATTCCAGCGTGTGCTTCATCCAGCCCAGCATTTCTCATGATGTACTCTGCATATAAGTTAAATAAGCAGGGTGACAATATACAGCCTTGACGTACTCCTTTTCCTATTTGGAACCAGTCTGTTGTTCCATGTCCAGTTCTAACTGTTGCTTCCTGACCTGCATACAGGTTTCTCAAGAGGCATGTCAGGTGGTCTGGTATTCCCATCTCTTTCAGTATTTTCCACAGTTTATTGTGATCCACACAGTCAAAGGCTTTGGCATAGTCAATACACCTCCTAACATTTGAATTGGTTTCTTTCTGCCCCTTCTTCTGTGATCTGACAGATTTTTAAAATTATGTTTAGTATTAATTGACTTTAATTTTCATAATGTAGGCATATAATTAATTATTCACTGAAGAGCTTTGTAAGCTATTTTGTACTTTGACAGGACATGAAATGCTATTTTGGCCATTTCAGTAAAATTTCTTGAATTTGTTTTGTGTGTTTTGTAACATATGAAAATAAAAGCCTCTGATGCTTTAAGGTAGTGATTTAGAAAGAATGGGAGGGTAAATATTGTGTAAGTCTTATTCCTGACTCTTCCCTGAATTTCATGTTTATACCTTTCTTTTGGAATAGTGACATTTGTCTGATTTCTACCAGTTATAAGAAGCTAATGTACATTATTAAAGAACTAAACCTTCTACAGAGCTCTGGAAGAGATCTGGTGATGACCTGCTTCTTTAGAATTCTTTTATTAAAACTTCTCTTCTGGAATTCTCAAAGTTTATCACTGCTTAAACTTGGGAAGGTTATATATTTTTATTCTATCAGGAAAGAATCTATTAACCCATTTCTGTAGAAGCACTTTAAGATTTTCTTTTTGTTTGCTTTTGGTTGCACTGTGTGACTTGTGGAATCTTAGTTTCCCGACCAGGGATTGAATCCACTGCAGTGACAGTACTGAGTCCTAATAACTGGACCGCCGGGGAATTCCTCTAATGCATTTTCTGTATTCAAGATGATGAAAAGCAAATGTTCCTGTGCTTTCCTCTTGAAACTTTGTTGTTTAATCTTTTGCATTTAGGCATAATAATTCTTGAGTTGATTTTTGGACATGGAGTAGGACAGAAGCGTGTGCTTTTTTCTGTTGCTTGATTACCATGTGTTCAAGAGCTCGTCCTCTCCCCACTGAATTCAGGTGTGCTTTTCCTAAAGGAGGTGACTGTGCACGCATGTCTCTCTCTGCATTTCCTGTTCTCTGTCATCATCTATTTATCTGTCATCGCAGAAATACCACGATGCTCTCATTACTATTGCCTTGCTGTCTGACAGTTTGTCTCCAAACTATTTTTGTTCTTCCTCAGGACTCTCTTGACTGTTCTAGGTTCTTTGTATTTCCATGTAAATTTTAGTATTGGCTTGTTGACTTACACAAAAAATACCTGCTGGGATTTCGATTGGGCTTGCATTGAATCCAGAGATGAATTTGAGAAGAATTGACATTTTTTTTCAAATATTTTTCTAACTCATAAATAAGGACTATCTCTTCCTTATGTCTTTTTTGACTTATTTTAGTAATGTTCTATAGTTTTCTATGTATAAGTCTTGCATTAAAAAAAATAAACTTACAGGTAATATGATTTTTTGATGGTATATTAAACAATATTTGAAAAATTTCTTCCAATTTTTGTTGTTAGTATTTAGAAATAAAATGGGCTCTTTAAATTGATATATCCAGTGACTTTTCTAAATTTACCTATTAATCGTAAGAGCTTATTTATAATTATTTTGGATTGTCTATGCATTTATGTCATCTGTGAATCTTGACATTTTTTATATCTTTTATCTACCTACCTACCCATATACCTTTGTATGTAAGGATATATCTATACCTCTAACTATGTAGGTATGTATGTGTAAATACATAAGGTTTTAGCATCTAGGCCCATAAAAGATATGACCTATAGGTTCTTTTTTTAGTGTCTGTCATTTTTTGGCATCAGAGTCCTATTGTACTCATAAAATTAATTGGCAAGTATTCCTCTTTCTTCTTGTCTCTGGAAGAATATTTTCCAGATGGATATTATTATTTTTAATGGTTTAGAGAAATTAATCATGACTCTACCTGAGACTGAGGTTTTCTTGATGGGACGTTTCTAACTGTTGATTTAACATTTAAATAGATAGAAGGCTATTTAAATGGTCTATTTTTCTTCATGCCAGCATTTTATGTTGCGCTCTTAAAAAGAGATTTGTTCTTTTCACCTAAGCTTATGAATTTCTTAGTATAAGGTTTATTTTCATAATATCCTTTATTTTCTTCTTTAGGTCTATGAGACCCTGGTGACATTCCCTTGTCATTCTTGATGGTGGTCATTTTTCCTGTCTTGTCATTTTGAAAGGGGATTTTCAGTTTTATTACTGTTTTAAATAACATACTTTGGCTTTGATTTTCCATCTTGTAAATCTGCTGTTTGTTTCATTGACATTTCCTCCTGTGTTGGTTATTTATTTTCTTCAACTTTAATTTGTTATTCTAGATTTTTCAGATGGAAATTTAGATAATGAATGTTAATCATCTTCACATTTCTTTCTAAAATATAAATTTCTGGCTATAAACTCTTCTCTGGGCACTATTTTAACTTATCCACAATTTGTCATATTCATATTTTCATTATTGTCATTATTGTTCCATTCAGATTATTTCCCTTTGTAATTTAGTCTTCACCCATGGGTTTTTGTTCAAACATTTCATTTGATTAAATATTTAAATATTTGTGTGCTTTCCTACAAACTTTGTTATTTGTTTAGTTTGTTTCATTGTCATTAGAGAACAGCTCAGCATGGCTATAATTGCTTGAAATTTGTGGGACAAGCTTTTTTTGACCCAGCAGATTGATTTAGTTTGGTAAATGTTCCACGTGCAGCTATGCAGAATATATATCTGTCACAGTGTGTGCGGTGTTCAGTTCAGCTCAGTCGCTCAGTCATGTCCAACTCTTTGTGACCCCATGGACTGCAGCATGCCAGGCCTCCCTGTCCATCACCAACTCCTGGAGTTTACTCAAACTCATGTCCATCGAGTCGGTGATTCCATCCAACCATCTCATCTTCTGTCGTCCACTTCTCCTCCGACCTTCAATCTTTCCCAGCATCAGGGTCTTTTCTAATGAGTCAGTTCTTTGTATCAGGTGGCCAAAGTATTGGAGTTTCAGCTTCAGCATCAGTCCTTCCAATGGATATTCAGGACTGACTTCCTTTAGGATGGACTGGTTGGATCTCCTTGCAGTCCAAGGGACTCTCAAGAGTCTTCTCCAACACCACAGTTCAAAAGCATCAATTCTTCGGTGCTCAGTTTTCTTTATAGCCCAACTCTAACATCCATACATGACCCTCTTGATGCCTTAGCCTTGACTAGACGGACCTTTGGCAAAGTAATATCTCTGCTTTTTAATATGCTGTCTAGGTTGGTCACAACTTTTATTCCAAGGAGCAAGTTTTTTTTAATTTCATGGCTGTAGTCACCATCTGCAGTGATTTTGGAGTCCCTCAAAATTAAGTCTGTTACTATTTCCACTGTTTCCCCATCTATTTGCCATGAAGTGATGGGATCAGATGCCATGATCTTAGTTTTCTGAATGTTGAGCTTTAAGCCAACTTTTTCACTGTTCTCTTTCACTTTCATCAAGAGGCTCTTTAGTTCTTCTTTGCTTTCTACCATAAGGGTGCTGTCATCTGCATATCTGAGGTTATTGATATTTCTCCCAGAAATCTTGATTCTGGCTAGTGCTTCATCCAGCCCAGTGTTTCTCATGATGTACTCTGCATATAAGTTAGATAAGCAGGATGACAATATGCAACCTTGACATACTCCTTTCCCTATTTGGAACCAGTTTGTTGTTCCATGTCAAGTTCTAACTGTTGCTTCCTGACCTGCATCCAGATTTCTCAGGAGGCAGGTCAGGTGGTCTGGTATTCCCATCTCTTGAAGAATTTCCCACAGTTTGTTGTAATCCACAAGTCAAAGGCTTCAGTGTAGTCAATAAGGCAGAATTAGATGTTTTTATGGAACTCCCTTGCTTTTTCGATAATCCAACAGATGTTGGAAATTTGATCTCTGGTTCCTCTGCCTTTTCTAAATCCATCTTGAACATCTGGCAGTTCATGGTTTCTGTATTATTGAAGCCAGGCTTGGAGAATTTTGAGCATTACTTTGCTAGCATTTGAGATGAGTGCAATTGTGTGGTAGTTTGAGCATTCTTTGGCACTGCCCTTCTTTGAGATTGGACTGAAAACTGACCTTTTCCAGTCCTATGGCCGCTGCTGAGTTTTCCAGATTTGCTGACATATTGAGTGCAGCACTTTCACAGCATCATCTTTTAGGATTTGAAATAGCTCAACTGGAATTCCATCACCTCCCCTAGCTTTGTTCGTAGTAATGCTTCCTAAGGCCCACTTGACTTCACATTCCAGGATGTCTGGCTCTAGGTGAGTGATCACACCATCGTGGTTATCTGGGTTATGAAGATCTTTTTTGTATAGTTCTTCTGTGTATTCTTGCCACCTCTTCTTAATATCTTCTGCTTCTGTTAGGTCCATACCATTTCTGTCCTTTATTGTATCCATCTTTGCATGAAATATTCCCTTGATATCTCTAATTTTCTTGAAGAGATCTCTAGACCTTTCCATTCTATTGTTTTCCTCTATTTCTTGCCAATTATGTACTGTTCATAAATCATGTTCAAATCTTCTATATTCCTTCTAATTTTTTGCTTTTTCAATTAGTATCCTTTAATTCAAGCTTGAAGAAATCCTTTCAAAATTTCTTGTAATGCAGTTGTAGAGGTGATAAACTTTCTTAGCTTTTGTTTGTCTGGGAAATCTTTTATCTCTCCTTTGCTTCTGAAGGACAGTTTTTCTGTAAAGTATTCTCTGTTGGAAGTTTTTACTTTCAGCACTTTGAAAATATCAGCCCACTCTCTGCAGGCCTGCAAGATTCCTGCTGAGAGAAACTGCTGATAGCCTTAGGGGGTTCCCTTGTACCTGAGGGACTTTTTTTCTCCTGATGCTTTTAAAATTCTCTTTATTGGATTTTAGACAGTTTTATTATAATGTATCTTGGAGAAGATCTTTTTGAGTTTAAAAAAATCAGAGAGACCTATGAAATTCATGAACTTTGGTGTTCAAATCTCTCTAGGTTTGCAAGTTCTCAGCCATTATTTTTTTCAAATAAACTTTCTTCCCCTTTCTCCCTCTTTTCTTCTTCTGTGACTGCAATAAGTTGTAGATTGCTCTTAATTGTGTCCACATTCACATAGGCTTTCTTCACTCTTTTTCATTCTTTTTTTCTTTGTACTCCTCTGATTGGATTATTTCTAATGAACTGTCTTTGAGTTCACAGGTTCTTTCTTCTGCTGGGTCCAATTTGATGTTGATGGTCTCGACTGCATTTTCTGTTTCATTCAGTATATTCCTCAGCTTCATAATTTGTTTGGCTCATGTTAATGATTTCTATTTCTGTTAACATTTTCCTTTTGTTAGTTAATGTTTTTCCTGATTTTGTCAAGGTGTCTTTCTCTGTTTTCTTGTGGCTCACTGAGCTCTCTTTAAACAACTATTTTAAATTCTTTCTCAGGCAAATTGTAGATCTCCATTTCTTTGGGGATGGTTACTGGAAAATTATTGGGTACCTTTGGTGGTGTCACCTTTCCTTGACTTTTCATGTTCCTTGAAAGCCTGTGTTACTGTCTTTGCATTTGAAGACACAGTTAGCCTCGCTAGTCTTTACTGACTGACTTAGAGGGAGAAATGTGTTTTATCAGTCCTGCTAGGGATTCCGAGGCTTTCTGAGACCTTCTCTATGGGTACGCTTGTTCCACATTCTTGTTCTCTCAGACAAAATTCTTAATATCGTAAATCTTCTCCAACACTGCAAAACTAGGCTGAGTCCTGCCCTTAAGAGTGTCATATTTAAAATGTGCCTCCTGTAAAAAGCACATAATTGAGTTTAATCTTCTCATGTAGTCTGACAATCTTTGTCTTTCAGTTGAAGTGCTTATTCTATTTATGTTTAATGTAAGTAGCGTATTTGTATATCTTCATATTAGACAGCTAATATTCTTGTGTATTCACTCACACATTTATCCTTGGTGATGCTCTTTATCATTTAATGTATTTCTGTGTGTGCATCTGGGATGCTTTTTTCCTCTGCTATTAAAAACTTCTTTTATTGTTCCTTGTAGTATGGACCTTCTAACAACAAATACTCTGTTTTCATTGGCTTTAAAACATCTTTATTATCCCTTTACTGATGACGATAGTGATGATGGTGACATGATGATATCATCACATGATGATAGTGATGATAGTGATGATATGATGATGATGATGGTGACAATGATGGTGATGATACTGATGAAGATGGTGTTGATATCAATAACTGGCAATGACATCTGCCAGTATTGCTTAATAATTTCCTATGTTCTTGGTGCTTTTCTAAATCCTTTACACACCTTGTATCACAGATTAAGAGACTGAGGAAATCTTTAATTGAAGGAAGTGATCCAGGGGAGTCAAACAACCATCTAGTATTGAGGACAAACTTTTCTAGATATCTAAATATCTCCTCTCTCAATCTCTCTCTCACAATTACCAGCCACTTATCTATCAATGAAAGTGGGGGTGGGGCAACAGCAAGGATAGTAGAACAGAATATTTAAGGACAGCTCAAGTGTTGCTTGGTAAGAAATGAAAACAGCTAGCCAACCAACAGAAAAGAGAAACACATCCGTACAGTGTTTATAGCAGCCTATATTGAAGAAAGAAAGCCTGTTCACTAGCAACGGCTATATTAGCAGTATTTATCTACATAAGCATTGTTCTCAATCACAAGTGGAGTCCACTTTTCTATGAGATAGGAAAACAAATATACAATAAAGCAGGAAAACATCTAAGTCTTGCCTAATAAACTAAGGAAAAGGACTTCATAAAAATGGTGCCAGCCAACCTAAACACTCTCTAAGAAAGAGAGATAATGAAAAAGCATTTCCAAGTACTTCTTTTCTTATTCCATCTCTAAGGACCTATCATAAAGACATAAGATTGGCTAGAATATGTTTAAGAAGGAAGTGAGGGTTTCCCTAGTGGCTAAGTTGTAAAGAATACAGCTGCCAATGTAGGAAACAGGGGTTTGATGCCTGGTCCGGAAGATCCCACATGCCATGGAGCAACTAAGCCCATGCTTCACCACTGCTGAAACCCGAGCACCCTAGAGTCTGTGATCTGCAGCAAGAATCTGCAACCATGAGTAGCCCCTGCTTGCTGCAACTAGACAATGCCTGTGCAGCAATGAAGAGGCAGCACAGCCCAAAAGAAATAAATAAAAAAAATTTAAAAAGAAATAATCTAAATATTCAACCAAGGGCTTAGTTAAAATCTATATAGATTTTTAACTAAAGTTGTAGAAGTATACTTATTGGCGTGAATCTATTAAAAGGGACATGATAGTCACTCAGTCATGTCTGATTCTTTGCGACCCCATCCCATGGACTGTAGCCCACCAGGCTCCTCTGTCTTTGGGATTCTCCAGGCAAGAATCCTGGTGTGGGTTGCCATTTCCTTCTGCAATTAAAAGGGAAATTAGTTCATAATACATCAATAGGGAAAAAACAGATAATAAACAAGATGTCAAACTTTTGTTCCAAGTAGGTTGTAGGCAGTTAATTGTCCCACTTCAACCGTGGGATAAAAAGGGATAAATTACAGAAGGCTATTTTTTGAAAACAGAAATCTGTGGCAGTGACAGCATGCCCCGTTTTGCACTGTTTGCTGATAGAATCCTCGCCATCCTTCCCCCACGCCTCACTTTCTTGCTCTTGCACTAAACGTTGGCTGTACTGTGGCTGTTTTGGATCTTTACGGTGGTTGGTCGTGTCAATAGCCAGCTCACGGTAAACCCCCAGCCTCCAGCCTCACCAGGGCCGTCGGGGCTGCTGTCATGCCAGCGTGACCCTCGGACCAGGTGGGCTCTGGGACCTGCGGTGGCTCTTTCACCCCTTCCCATCCTCCTCGAATCTCAGAGCCTCCAGCTCCGACACTCACTCTGAGCCGAGTCCTCACCTTCCACTCCTCACAGAGAAGAGAAACTGCCTTTGGGAACGGCCTTTCTCCTACAAACTCCTCTGTGCCCACAGGCATCCTTTCCCCCTCTCCTGTCAAGAAACAGGCGGTGCCGTCTTGCCATCTGAGGCCAGGCCTTCCAGGGAGCTCTGCATCCCACCCCACCCTCCCCAATGCCTTGTCCTCTTTCCTCTCATGCAGCTTCAGAGTCTTCCTCCCTTCAAAACCCCTGCTGTCCGCGCTCAACCAAGCTCAGCCACGATGCCATCAACACAGAGATGCTCAGTCGCTCAGTCGTGTCTGACTCTTTGCGATCCCACGGACTGCAGCACGCCAGGCCTCCGGGTCCATCACCAACTCCCGGAGTTTACTCACACTTATGTCCATTGAGTCGGTGATGCCATCTAACCACCTCATCCTCTGTCGTCCCCTTCTCCTCCTGCCCTGAATCCTCCCCAGCATCAGGGTCTTTTCCAGTGAATCTCAGCATGGAGAACCCTCCCCTGTTCCTCTGCCCCCGGTTTCATGCCTCTTCCTCACGGTCACAAGCCTTGGACGAGCGTCTGTGTGTCTTTCCCTCCATCTGCCCTGTCCTCCCGCCTCGGTCACCAGTGCACGGAGGTCACTTTGCTGAAGGGGGCAACCATCCGAGCCTTCAGCTTTCACGGGGGCTGCGCCGCCCGGGGACCAGAGCGCAGTGAGCTGGAGCTGGACCACATTGGGCAAATCCCAGTGTTGCTAGGCACCGGCAGCCTGATGTCCGGCCCGCTGACCGCGCACAGCTAGCTGGCTTCCTTCCCTGTAACCTGGTAACCTCACTGGTGACGGCTCCCACCACGAGGCTGCTGTGAGCCACCCTGGAGATAAGGCGCCCACCGCAGCAGGGCCATCCTGCAGAGGCTGCCCCCCACGCGCTGTCGTCCCTCCTTTTGTCCCCTGGGCTGAGGCTGTTACCACCGCTCAGCCCCTAAGCATCGTGGACGCTGCTCAGCACTGTGCCTCCCAGAGCGTCCTCTTAGCTCTCCTCCTTGGTGGCCAAGGGGCCGTGTGGGCTGGGGGGGCCCTCGTTGCCGGGACCCCAGCTCCTGCATGGTCAGGTGGCTCTGCCAGCTGCCATAGGCTCTCATCTGGGCGCCTTACCCAGACAGATGGCAATTGTTAGAGGGGGAGTGGGCGTGTTCCAGCTCCGTCCGCCTGTCACACGCCTGCTGACAGAGGCTCGCTGAATGCTCGTGCCAGAGTGGTCGGCTCTGCGGGGGGCTGCTGTGTCCAGGGGTGGCCGGGCCACTGCCTGACCGAGGCTGATTGGTGCCACACAGCTCGATGACCCGTGGCCTCCCCAGCCCTGTCTCCATGCCTGGCTCTGTCTGCTCTGATTTCACGGATCCAGAAGTGACACATTTGAATGAATTATGTCTGCATGGCTGAGTCTAGAATCTGTGGTGCTGGGCTGCCCTGGGTGCCCATTAGGGGGTTCCTACCATTTCCTAGGGGAACCAGTCCTCACTCTCTGGCTGTCCCAGATATCTGCTCCCTCTCCGGGGAGCTCTGCATCCATCATGTCCATTGTCTTAGAGCTGGTCCCCCAAAAGGAGATGGGGCCTCAGTGCTGATCCCAGAGGCGGGGTTTGCACCAGGGTTGTGGAAGGCTCCCCAGATGGGGGTCCTCATGTTCCCAAGGGCACAGGTGTTGACTGTGAGTTTGTAGGGAGGTGGCAGCCATACCTGCTTGGACTTTTAAAACTGAGTTTAATTTTTCTTCTGCTTCGCAGCACCAGCGACGGGCACACTCCCCTGGGAACCCTCTGGGCATGGCTCAGGGGCCTCAGCGTGTCCTGGCTGGGGATGGCTGAGTGTGGTGGCTGTGTGAGCCAGGGTCCCTCAGACCACCAGCCCCTTCGTTCTGTCTCTGCCAAGAGCCAGGCTGCGTGGCTTGCTAACAACCAGGGCTTGAGTCACCTGGCTCCATGCACTGGGTGGGTCTTTGCAATGTTTCCAGTTCAAAGAGAAGAGTTTGGTTTGTGGGAATTGACCTAAAAAGTGCAGCAAAGAAAGCCAGGCCTTGCTTTCCAGGGCAGCAAGGCCCTTCAGGCGGGAGAGGTAGGCTGATCCTGTTGCGGGCCAGGGCGTGGCCGGCAGAGCGCCCCGAGGGCTGTCACTGCTCCTGGATGCCAGCGTCCTGACCTCCGCCTCCCGGCCTGACACTGAGCCCGCTGCCCTCCCAGCTCCCACCAGGCGCTCGGCAGCTTCTCGGAAACCACATCCGCAGTGGGTTTGCTGGACCACAGGGCTGGCGTGGAGGCAGGGGCTCTGTGCGGGGTGCTCAGGCCTGGATGGAGCCGGGGAGCCCTGCACTGACCTGGCCGGCTTGTCCCCTCGCCCCCTTCTTCACGGGCTGGGCCGGGCCTCCCGGGGTGACCATGGAGCAGGGGCTGGGCTCTCGCACCGCCCAGGCCCGCTGCCCGGCTGCCAGGGTGGACTCCCGAGCTTCAGTCCAGAGCCAGGCGTTCTCTCTGCATTAGGTGCAGGGGGCCCTTGGCCAGCGAGTGTGGGGAACTGGGCCAGTGAAGCCGTCAGCGCCGTACAGTGGCCGTGGAGGGCGTCACTGGAGCCCGGCCAATGGGCTGGCCGCCCATCTCAGTCCCGGCTCCGCGGTGTCCTGGGAGCGCACAGGCCCGCGGGCTGCCCGGGTCCCACCGCGGGTTCTGGACACGGTGGGGCCGCCGTGGGTGCAGCCTCGGGTGGGAAGCAGCTGGATGGAGGCCCAGCGCCGTCCTCCGGGAGCTCGCCCTTGGGGCTGGCCCCCTCCCTGTCCTCTGCCCACTGCCCGCACCTGGCCGTGGGGAGTTTCTGCCCAAATGCCCACTGTCGTGGTGGTTCCTGTGAGTGCAAAGGGGAGGGGGCTCCTGTGGCTGCCTGGGAGGCGGGGGCTCCAGGGTGTTTTCTGAAGGTCACGGGGGGCACGTGCGGGGTTGGGGGGACTCCGAGTTCAGGAGTAGGTGGGATGTCTCTGGGCTCCAGGGGTCCTCACTGGTGGGGGTAGGGGTCCTGGGATGCTGGAATCGGGGTTCCAGGCGGGCAGCGCGCCCGGGAAGGGGGCTCCCTGCTGCTCCTCCCTGAGACCGGGCAGGGGCGTCTCCTGCCGTCTGGAGCGAGGCCCTCGAGTGGGGGCCCAGGGTGAGGCCTGCAGGTGGGGCCCAGCGCCGGAGTCTGGTTTCACGGGCCTCCCCGACCATGGCCTTCACTGTATAAGGTCCCGCTCAGAGGATGCCTCCCTCTCAAGGTTCCTGGGCCCCTTCTGCACGAAGCAGGAACGAAAAATAGATGTTTGTTCCTGGGGTTTCGGTTGCTGAATAACATATCAGAGGAGGCAGCTCTTAAGAAGCCACATTGGCAGCACCCCTGCCTGCGGCCCCGCGATGGCCCGGCTTCTGAGCCAGGCCACGGGCGTGGAGAACCGGGGAGATTTCCGAAGGGCCCGGGGCTCCTGGTGCGTTCTGTTTCGTGGCTGCACAAAGCCCCGATTCCCCCAGAGAAGCTGAACTACGGAGCTGTGAGCTTCAGCACAAGCCTTAACGTTCACATCTCGGTGGGGTTTCCTAAGTGCCGAGTTGTTATTTTTGTGCAGCGGCGGGAGAACAAAGCCGTGTTAAATTCTAAAACGTTGCAGGCGTGCCACAGGGCTTGTTATGCTGCTGTTGCTTTAAACATTTTGTTGTTTGCCTTTTCCTAAATTAAATACTGCGTGTTCACTTGGTGGGGAAAAGACAAAATTACTTCCTTATAGTCTGAAACCAAATCACCCCACCCCACAACATACCTCTCTGTCATGGCTGTTGCTGTCTTTTTTCTTGGTTTTAAAGATAAGGATGTTTTATTTAACTTCTTGTTTTATATTGGAGTATAGCTGGTTAACGCTGCTGTGATGTTACAGTTTCCGGGGAACAGGGAAGGGGCTCAGTCATACATACACACGTGTCCATTTTTGACCCTCCTCCCAGGAATGTGAGTATATTCTATACTCACCGTGTTGAGAATGATTGCAGGGGTGTTGAGGACCAATGAAACCCACGCGTTTCCTCCAGCTGGAAAGCAAACTCCTAATCCTTGGGAAGGGAAGGTCCTGGCTGGATATTTGAGAGTCTGACTCCTTGTGGGGAGGACATGGCAGTAAGTCCAGGCTGCAGTTGCCTGCCGTCTGGCGCTCCTGTAACATGAAGTGCAGTCTCCTTGCTGCCTGCCCCAGGCAGGTGGCTGACAGGGAGCAGTGCCATCCAGGCGAGCCTGGGGGGCGGGGAGCCAGCAGGAGAATGTCAGGAGTTGGGGACACACTGGTGGCCCCTTCCTCCTCCTGATTCAAGAGGAAATCGCAGGCCCACTTGTCTGCCTGGGACTTGGGCCGGTCTGAACCCTGTTTGGGGTTTTACTGCTTTCGACCCACGAGTGGCCCCAGATGGGTCTTATTTTTGTCATTGTTGTGGATTCATCAAAGAACATAAATTAGGGGTACAGACTAGTTCATTTCATTTTGATGACTTACTTGGGTATTTTGCACAATCATTTTCCGGGACTGTAACTTTCTGAAGTTTCTATCAGAAAAACCAAACTTCACCTCTACTTGGGTTGGTGTCAGAGGTCATGCAAAGGTAATGTGAGCAAAAATTAAAGATGTTGTCATACAGAACTGATGGTGTATCTTTCATAGCTGGTTCTTATGGAACTCAGATATAATTGTGCAAATTACATGGGCCTCTAGAAACTGTTCCTCTTGAACATTTCCAACATAAAATTAATCATCTTCATTATTTTTAAGTGACTTCATGGGCAATACAGTCCATGGGATTCTCCAGGCCAGAATGCTGGAGTGGGTAGCCTTTCCCTTCTCCAGGGGATCTTCCCACCCAGGGATCAAACCCAGGTCTGCCACATTGTAGGCAGATTCTTTACCATCTGAGCAACCAGGGAAACCCCTTTAAGTGTACAGTTCAGTGTAAAATGCACTTAAAATGTTATGCAGTATCAACCCCATCCATCTCCATAATTTTCATTATGTGAAACTGAAACTCTGTCCTTCATGAACTCCCCATCCCCACTCCTCCAGCTTCTGGCAAGGAGCTTTCTCTGTCTATGAATCTGACTGCTCTCGGGGCCTCATAGAGATGGAATCAGACATTGTTTATCTTTTTTTTTTGTAGCTGGCTGATTTCACTTAGCATAATGTCCTCAAGGTTTATCCAAGTGTTCATTTTCTTTTGAGATGATGGACCTGTCAAATATTTGTATTTATCCAACGGCTAAAAGAGATTCAAGTCCGTGCCAGCCTACATGAAATGAGAGATGCATCGTGGCATCACTGCTCGTGGAAATGGAGCGTCCATGGGGGACTCTCCGTTGTTTGCAGTTTTCCTTTCCTTATCATTGCTTCCTAAGTGCCTGGAATCCTTCCTGAACCCTCTGTCTCCAGAGGGGGCGGGGCTTGTCCTTTTCAGTTAGAGCGTGGGCTGTGGGGGCGGGAGGCTGTCTGGGAGTGTGTTCTGAAATTCAGTCCCGGCCGCCTGACCCAGGAGTCTGGAGAGAGGAAGCAGGTGGGGCCTGGCACACTCGCTGGGTGTGGGGAAATTAGCAGGCTGGTGCCAGCCAGGCTGGCTCACCCCGCGCTCTCATGCACTCTCGCCCCATGTTCTGAAAGCAGTGACTGAGCGGGGTCGTGTCACAGCTGAGACCACGTACAGCGCTGGGCCCGCGGGTCACGAGGAGCTCACCTGGTCAGGGGTTACTGTGAGCGCAGCACCCCTGCGTGAGCTTCACCATGAAAGGCCTGGCTGCTGCTGCATTTGGGGTTACCCTGGAGCGACCCCATGGTTATGCCATACAAGGCTATGTTCTGGCTGCTGCGTCAGCCAGGAGAGAGGCTGTGTTATGCTGCCTTGCCGGCCAGGGGAGAATAAACACGACTGCAGTTCCTACGGCTCCTCGAGTCTCCTCCCAGCCTCTCAGCTTGCGCCTTGCCTACCCGGGGTTCAGCGAACGGTGCGGACAGCGTGAACAGTGAGACAACTGGTATCACAGACAGGATCGTCGATACGCTGGGATCACAGTGGTGCAAACGCTGCTCTCTGTGAGACCGTGTGCAGGGTCCCCAAGCCAGGACAGAGGCAAAGACAGGTCAGGCCGACTGGAGAGGAGAGATGGGAGACCCCGCGTGTGCTGGGACAGCGCCGGTGGGCGGAGGTACCAGCGGGGGCCGGTGCTCTTGTCAACAGATCTGAGGCTTGCAGGGCCCTCCTGGAGCTCGGGCCTGGGTTTCTCAGGCCGTTCTCCCCCGCAGGGCACCAGGGCTGATGGGAGGGCCTTAGAGTCCATATTTGGAGTAGAAAAACTGAAGACAGGCCTGCAACACCTCCTGAGGAGACAAGGGCGCATGCAATCCTTGGGGAGGTGGGGACAGCAAGCCAGACCAGAGGGGACATCGCTGGCCGATGTGTTCCAGTTTGAACCTCAGAAACAGACCTCGGTGCTGACAGCTGAGTTTGTAAAGGGCTGTGAATCCAAGATGAAGCTCAAAAAAGGGACAAAGGTAGGATGTGTGTTAGAAAAAGGTCATAGAGACTAATGGGAGTATTTTGTTGTTGTTTAGTCATTAAGTCATATTTTTTCCAGTGGTCATGTATGGATGTGAGAGTTGGATTGTAAAGAAAGCTGAAGCTGAAGAAACGATGCTTTTGAACTGTGGTGTTGGAGAAGACTCTTGAGAGTCCCTTGGACTGCAAGGAGATCCAACTAGTCCATCCTAAAGGAAATCAGTCCTGAATATTCGTTGGAAGGACTGATGCTGAAGCTGAAACTCCAATACTTTGGCCACCTCATATGAAGAGCTGACTCATTTGAAAAGACCCTGATGCTGGGAAAGATTGAGGGCAGGAGGAGAAGGGGATGACAGAGGATGAGATGGTTGGAGGGCATCACTGACTCAATGGACATGGGTTTGAGCAAACTCCGGGAGTTTGTGATGGACAGGGAGGCCTGGCGTGCTGTGGTTCATGGGGTCGCAAAGAGTCGGGCACGACTGAGTGACTGAACTGAGTCATTAAGTCGTGTCGGACTCTTTTGCACCCCCATGGACCATAGCCCGCTAGACTCCTCTGTCCGTGGTATTCTTCCAGGTAAGAATACTTGAGTGGGTAGTCATGTCCTCCTCTAGGAGGTCTTCCCAGCCCAGGGATCGAACTCACGTCTCCTGCATTGGCAGGCAGATTCTTTACAGCTGAGCCACTAGGGAAGCCTAATGGGAGTATTGATCAGTTCCAACTTATAGAACCTATAAGTATGTGACCCGTGATTCCTTGATATGTGACCACCATCGGGGTCTGGGGAGAAACAGGGAAGGGAGTTGTGAATGGGGTCTTGGTAAAAATTCCATGTCAAAACCACCCGGCCAATGAGTATTAAATAAGGTGCTGGGACCCACGGGATCCAGCAGGCTTTGTGGGGGGCTGGGGCTGCTATTTAAAGACCCCTGGGTCTCTGAGAGAGGTGGTAGGACTTGATGAACCTTGAAAGCCGTGATGATAGTTGATGTCCGTGGGAATTTCCCATGAAGGGCAAAGATGACTTGCATAAGTTCTCCATGATCACTGATGTAAATCTCCCGGCATAAAAGAACCTTGGTCCCAGAAGAACTAGCCTCTTTGGTCTATAAGACCCAGATTTGCCAGTTTGTGGAGACAGTGTCCACACTGTCTGTGGGTGTCTCCCTCCAACCCCATTTGGGGGGACTTGAGCGCCACTAAGGGGCAGCTTCTGTTATCTGCTGCTTGCATGAGAAGCATGATCTAATTGTCTGTGTGTGTGTGTGTGTGTGTGTGTGTGTGTGATTGTGTGAGTACATGAATCATGGCCCTGGCTGGGGTGGTGGATGGATGGTGAGGATGAGGGGCAGGTTTGGGGAGGAAGGTGAGTTATCTTCCAACAGGTTGGGTCTGGGGCACGTGTGAGGCATCAGGTTGGTGGTTGGAAACGTGGGTCTGGACCGTGCACAGGTCAGGCTCTTTGGGAGGCTCCGGCACAGGGGTGGGTAGATGAGGTCATCTGGGAGCAGCTGATAGATGAGGTGGAAGCCCAGGGCTTTGTGCAGTCCCAGCTGCCGTGGTGGGAAGCACAGAGGCCAAGACAGGTACCAGGTCCTCCCCTCTGTGGTGGAGGGGACACGGGCACAGAGGGGTTGCCAGCCTCCCCTCGCCCCCCGTGATGGATGCACACTCAGGACCACAGATGGGGTGCCAGCCTCCCCCCTCCCCTCGTGATGGATGCACACTCAGGACCACGGATGGGGTGCCAGCCTCCCTCCGCCCCCCGTGATGGATGCACACTCAGGACCACGGATGGGGTGCCAGCCTCCCCCCTCCCCTCGTAATGACTGCACACTCAGGACTATGGAAGGGGTGCCAGCCTCCCCCCGCCCCCTGTGATGGATGCACACTCAGGACCGCAGAGGGGGTGCCAGCCTCCCCTGGCCTCCCCCCACCCCCCCGCCCCGGTGATGACTGCACACGCAGGAGCTTAGATTTAGGAGGGACCTTGGAAGTCACCTGGTCAGAGCCCCGCTCGGAGAGATGCAAACTGAGTGACATCGGGTGAGCGGCTGAACCATCCCTCCTCTGTGAAGAAGGTGAGGGCGCCTCTTCCCGGGGTGGCGGGGCCTCCAGGCCAGGACGTGTGGGAATCGCCCGGCGCCATGACGGGCGCACAGCAGACACTCAGCGGTCACCACTGTCCTCGGTTATTGGAAGCCCTGCAGCTGTTTTCCAAGGTGTTGGTGGCAGACGGATGAGACAGACAGACAGACAGTCAGCCCTCTGCGGGGCTCCTCAGACCCCCAGTGGGGTCTCCTCTGTAGCTAAGCCGAGTGAATTGCATTCTTGCTGCCTGGCCCCTTCCAGAGAGGGAGGTGTCCTTGTCTTCCTGGGCTGTCCCCGTGCTAACGCCCACCTGCTCACCTCTCTTCTGCAGGGACTGGGCCAGGGCTTCCCTCTGCTGGGTGGGCAGAGAGAGAGCAGGGTGAAGGGCTTTCATTTATTTTGAATAAAACGTTCCATCTGTTCTCCATCTGTGTAGACAGCTCCCCATCTTGGGCTGGGGTCAGCAGACAGCACCTGTTAGGCTGCTGAAGACCTTTCTGGATATCACATTCTCAGAAAAAAATGCATTTGGAGCTGAACGTTGAGCTCTATGGGAAACCTGGTTTGAGTTACTTTTAGATACAGGTTTATGAAATTATAATGGAATCATAATGCAAGAAGAACCACTGATCTTGGACAGGTATTAACACCAAGATGAGATAATACAAAGCCTATTTCCAATGCCTGAGTCTTTGAAAAGTGCGATCTAGCATTTTGCCAAAACAATTGATGCTCCTTGTTCCCTCAACATGTCGGTGTTTTCTTGCTCAGGAACTGGGTGGCATCCCTTTGAGCTGAAGTTCTGAGCCTTGTGTCTAAGGATGATGGGTGGAAGTGTAGACTGCTTTTTTGCTACTCTTCTCAAAAGTCACTCTCTTGCCTCTGGCACCAGGCGGGCAGTGGGCGGGGTCCTTTGGGATGGAGCTCCTACCGCATCCAGCTGAGGGTGAGTCTATGAGGAGAGACCCCCCACTTCCTCTTCTGCGCCCGCTTCTCCCAGCCAACCCCACTGGCTGCCTGTAATCCTGCCGGTGTGAGGCGGGAAGAGATGAGGAATGTGTCCAGGGGGATTTTGTGCAGCAGGAAAGCTCGAGGCCTCAGTGGGCTTTGACTGTGTCTGCGGGACCTCAGCTTCTCCAGGACGTCTGCCTCCCACTTCATTTCTCAAAAGGTGCAGCATAACCTGCAGGCATCTCTGCCCTGGACTTAGGGGCATATTCCGACTGTGAATCTGCTGTGTTCAGATACAGTGGTTTTCAGTTTCCGCTGTGGTCCAGGTCGACTCCAGGAGATTTCAGACTCCTCGAAGGACACTTCTCCCTGGACCCTGACCTTTGCTGCGGCTCCTGCTGCGCTGTGGAGATGCACACAAGACAGTCTCTTCCCTCCCGCTGGCCTGGGAGGAGGCTGGAGGTGGACAGACAGTCGCCACCCTCTTGCACCCTGTGCCTGGTGTAGGTCGCTTGGTCCTGCCCTAAAGCCATCGGGGACGGAGGTTGGGGCCATCTGGGGGCTGAAGGCTGGCAGCGCCCGAGCGCGGCCTGGGAGAGGAGGTCCGGCCTGGCATGGGTCTTCTGGGGGAGCAGACACACCTCTGGAGGGGGCTCCTCCAAGTTTGCATTTCCTTGAGGGCTGGACCTCTTGAAATAGAACACAATGAAGGTCATTGTGATGAGGTAACAGTGCCTCTAAGCTCAGCAGTTTCAGTTTCACGAAACAGGTCCAGTTAAGGGCAGACACCTGAGTACGAAGGTAAGAGCAACTAGTGAAAAGTGAAAAGTGTTAGTTGCTCAGTCATGTCCAACTCTGTGACCCTGTGGCTGTAGCCCGCCAGGCTCCCCTGTCCAAGGAATTTTCAGGCAAGAATACTTGGAGTGGATAGCCCTTCCCTCCTCCAGAGGATCTTCCCAACTCAGGGACTGAACCCAGGTCTCTTGCATTGCAGGCAGAGAGCAACTAAGTGTTGACCAAATAAAACCTCCTTTTGAAAGCAGTCTTTCTTTTCCTTCAGATTTGTATGCTTTTGCTCTGTGAATTGCTTTCAGTTATGGAGAACTTAGACCTGGGTTTCCTGTCTTGGCTCACTGACATCACTGTGACATTTGTTCAGATGAGGGGGCCCCGCCGTCTGCACACCTTGCTCTGCTCGGGGATGCACTGGAGGGTCTTGGGTCGAGGTTTCCCCACTTCTCACACGGTACCCCAGCCTGCCGTGTGACCCCGCATCCCAGCTGTCTACCGCCTAACATGGAAATGACCTGTAAATAGCCAGCTTCTCCACCAGAATAACCTGGAAAAAGCCTTGGATCATTCAGATACACATCCAAATTAACTGAGTTAACAAGACAAAAGGAAACAATGCGAAAGTGAGCCGTTGCTTGGGGTAAAACCAGCCCCTGTGTTCCTGGGGGCATCCCGCTCACGACAGCCTTCTGCAGCCCTTCGTTCTGGAACATCAGCGGGCTGGGGTGGGGGTGGGGCTCGGAGCTGGCGTCTTCAGATGTGATGTCATTACGTGTACTTTTTTCTGACCCGACGTTCTTGCTATGAAATGAATTACTGAAAACTCCTTTCTGGTTTCCTTAATAGGAATTGCTGTATTGTGGCCTATTTATGGGTCCTGTGTACTGGATTTAAGAGAATATGTGAAGTATTGTTACTGGTGCAGTTCTCCTAAGTACTGGAATGAAAACTCTGCTGTGTCGTTTGGGAGCCCAGTGTAGGTGATGTTGGGGTCCCAGCCCTGCACTGGGAGCTGGCTGGCTTTGGCAGCTCTCACCCTCTCCTCAAACACCGAATCTTAGCTTAGAGGTTACCAGGGCTGCGGGAGGAGTGGGGACTGGACGGGTCCCACTTGGGAGGCTGTTGGGAGGAGGAAGGTGGCAGATGAGAGCTGACCCAGAGCAGAAGTCATGGGGGGCTTCCCAGGTGGCTCAGTGGTAGGGAACTTGCCTGTGATGCTGGAGACATGGGTTCGATCCCTGGGTCGGGAAGATCACCTGGAAAAGAAAATAGCAACCCACTTCAGTATTCTTGCCTGGGAAATTCCATGGACAGAGGGGCCTGCCAGCCTGTGATCCATGGGATTGTAAAGAGTTGGATGTGTCTCAGTGACTCAACAACAACAGATAGGAACGGGGAGCCCAGAAGAGATTGAGGGGTGTTTAGGGGGCAGCTTTTCTTGGGTCTGGTGCTGATTTGTGTGTGGAAGGTGGTGAGATAGGTGAAAGAAGACTGTCTGGGACTGAAGTTTGGGAGAGGGGGTGGGTGGTGGTAGGAGCCGGGGAGTGGGCGGGCGAGGAGTAAGGAGATGCGTGCATTTGGGGCAGGTGGGGTTTGAGGGCCTGCAGGTTCCGTTCAGGGCTGTGGGCACAGCTCTGTGTCTTGAAGTCATGAGAGTGTAGATTGAAAGCAGTAGCGACTTCTCCCCGTGGTGTTTAATTTCTTTGATTTTTGCTCTATCTACATCACTTTGTTCCTCCTCTCCACTGTGAGCTGTTCTTATTTTTAGCATCGGAAACTTAGATCATCAATTTCTGAACATTTTTCTTTTCTAATATGAAAACTTGTTATTAAAAATTATTCCATAAGCACTGCCTGCCCTGCATCCCACACATGTTGATATCTTTTTATTTCATTCAGTTAAACATATTTTCTAATTTCCCTTGGGACTTTCCCTGTGCTCCCACGGGTTGTTTAGAAATGTGTTGTTTAATTTGGCATTTGGGGGCAATTTTCAGGTACTCTCTGTTATTGGTTTCTAGTGTAACCCCATTTGGGTCAGAGAACAGCTTGTATGATTTCAATTCTTTTATATTTGTTGAGGTTTGTCTTAGGGCCCAGAATATATCCTATCCTGGTGCAGATCTAATTTACTCTTAAAAAGAAGGAGTCATTGTATGGAGTGTCCTGTTAATCTCAGTTAGGTCTTGTTGGTTCAAAGTGTTGTTAAGATCATCCATATGCTTATTGATTTTTTTGTCTTGTTTTTTTCAATTACTCAAAGACGATTGTCGAAGTTTTACAACCATGTGTACACATTTGCTTATTTTTCCCTTTCTGTCCTCTTGGTTTTTGCTTTATGTGTTCTGAGGCTCTGTTGTTAGGTGCACAGAAGTTTAGGATCGTTGCACTTCTTGCTGAGTTACATGATGGCCCTCTTTGTTGAGGACAGTATTCTGCAATCTACTCTGATGTTAATGTAGCCATTCCAGCTTTCTTACTTCTGATCAGTGTTCCTACATTATCTCTTTTTATATCCTTTTGCTTTCAACACAATTTTGTACAAACCCATTTAAAACAGAAATAGTTACACATATATAGATACAAGTGTTCATATAAAAATATCTTTATTTGGACAATATATATATTGGTCATGCTTCTTTATTCAATCTTTTTTTTAAAATTATCGTGGGCCATCCTATTTATTTTTATTTTTTGACACCAGCACACAGCATCTGGGATCTTAGTTCCCTCACCAGGGATGGAACCCATAACCCCTGCATTGGAAATGCTGAGTCTCAACCACTGGACCGACAAGGAAGTTTCCTCATTGTTTTTCTAAAGACCATTTCTGTTTTCTGTAGTTATCCATAATGCTGTCTTTAAAACTACCATATAGCTACATGTTTCTTTTTCTCCTCTGATGATCTTAAGTGCTATTTTCTTTAAAATGCTTTACCTCCCCTTCTCTACACATTCTGCCCAGTTTCAACTTGCTGTTTTTCCTTTCCGAAGGGTTTATTCTTAGCATGATCTAGAATCTGTACAATGCTCTTGTCATTAACACGGCTGACGCTTGTACGTCTCATCTCCAATTAGACGGCAGGTCCTTGAGGCCCGAGGCCACAGCTCTATGTCTTTCGTCCCCGTGGTGCCTGGTGGACCACGCATCTGTAGGAGGAGCTAACTGCCCAGCCAGAGGGAAGCGGTCATCTGGTTTCTTCACTCACGGAGGACTTCCAGTGATGTTAGAGGGAAATCAGGCAACTGTGTGGGATCTAGCTGCCATCCACCTTGACCCAATCCTTCGGTTCCCTGGAGTATCCGTGAGGAAACGTCTGGTTTTCTCAGCTCCTCTCGGCCCGCCCTGCCCCTCCCTCAGCGCCCTGAGACGCTCCGCGGGGCCCAGCCACTGCCGTCTTCTCTGCTGACCCCGGGCGGTCGCACGCAGCGGATTGAGCTCGGGCAGACAGCTGCCTCCTGAGCGTCCGGTGTGCATGCCCACCTGCCTGCTGACACCTCACACTCCGTGTTCCCCACCCCGTCCTTCTCTGACTTTCTGTCTCGGATGAAGGAATCCTCTTCCTATGCGACCCAACCTCAATGTCACCTTTGAATTCTCCTTCTCACGCAACCACCTCTTTCCCCATCTAACCGTCCCCGCATCCTGCCTTTCTCCTTTCTCTTTGGCTGTCTTCCCTACCACACTGACAGCGTTCTCTGGTTCCAGGCTGGGGGCCCGCCCCTGAACGCTTCACCCACTGGCTCCCTTCCTTGGCCTTGACCTCCGCCTTCACCACTGCGCCGCCATGCTTCCGGGGCCGTGGGCGTCCTGCTGCTCCTTCCGTCTGACTCAGACCAGGCGCTACGAGCTCTGCCCCGTCACGTCCCTCCCACGTCGGTCTGCCCCGTCACGTCCCTCCCACGTCCGTCTGCCCCGTGACATCCCTCCCACGTCCGTCTGCCCCGTCACGTCACTCCCACGTCCGTCTGCCCCGTCACGTCCCTCCCACGTCCGTCTGCCCCGTTACGTCACTCCCACTTCCGTCCGCCCCGTCTACGTCACTCCTACTTCCGTCTGCTCCCTGTCCTGTGTGTCTCCGACAGTAATGGGCCCTCACGTCAGTGTTGACGCTGCCCCACCCACCCCTATGTCTGCTCCCTCTTTGTGGGCCGGATCCCCGCTTCATCCACCTCTGGAAGCCCCGTGCCGGGCGTGCAGTACCTGTTTGGTAGATGCCCACACTGAGCAAATCTTTTGTCTGGCGCCTTCTGGCTGGACTTGATAGCGCCTTCTGGCTGGACTTGATGGCGAGGTTCTTACCGGACATGGCAGACTGACCAGCTTGCGTTTCTCTTTCTGCCCCAGGTTACTCTGGATATTCAAGAGTTTCACCCTTTTTATTGGGTTTTCTTTCTGCTCCAAAATCAGGGACATGGTTACCCTCTGTGCTGCAGAAAAACTGTGGAGAGACATTCAGGAGATATTCAGGAGAGACGTGCAGTCGTCGGGAGCTACTTTGGCGAACTTGCCTCTGTGCTATTTATGCCTTCATCTCAATTTGGAAAAAAGAAGGCAAACGAACAAGTGGGAAGAAAGCAGGACCCGAGGCTGGTCATCCTGGGGCAGCAGCAGGACCCGACCCCACTGTGTGGCCGTGAATTATTTCACTACAAGCGCTTTTCTCCCCACTGCAAAATTAATCTCCAACACCAAAGATAAGGTTTGCTTTGCTCCATTTAATACTCATTTTCCAGTGGACTGACTTACTCTGTGGAGTCAAGTCTCTTGCATTTGCCTGGCAGCCAATCTGGGGGAAAGAAAATAGCCTTGTCAGGTCAGGTTAACAGCGATGGAACATTCCGGCAGACGGCCGCCCAGCCCTGCGGATGTGCTGACCGAGTGCAGAAAGTCAGCCTCGCCTCCCAAAGTGCTGTTGATTTCCTGATTTGGCCACTTGTCTGGTTTCCATCCTCTGCACCCCTGGGCGACTGTCTCTGAGGATGAGCAGAGCTTTCAGAGGAATAGACAACTTCTCCACTGTTGAAAAACATGAGTAGCTTCATTAGAAAGTAAGTCCTGTGCTGGAAGGGACGAAGAGCTGGATGGACACCTTTAGTCCATTTAAATAGATTCTAGCACTTATGGAAAAGTATTAATTCTGTGACAGATGTGAATTTCCTAATCTGCTTTTGAATGAATGATGTTGAAAAGCAAACGCATATGCCTGGTTCTGCAGTAGGTGTTTTACATGCGTTATCTCAGATCAGAGGGTGGTCATGACGTCACGACGTCTCTTCTTGCAGGAACGGCCCAGAGGCCGGTGGTCACTGTTTTCCGTCTTTTTCTTCTCAGGTTTCAATGTGTGTGTCTGTGCACGTGTGTCTCTGTGTGTGTGTGCATGTGTATGCGTGCAGGAGTCTGTGTGTGTGCATGTGTGTGTGTGTTTGTGTGTGTATGTGTGTTCATGTGTAGACTTGGAGGGCCCCGTGGCCCACTGACAGTCTGGTGCTCTCAGAGTTGTAAGCGGTTCTTGGACACAGAGTTGGCTTTGCTGACATGTGAGCCCGTGAGCTCTCCCTGAGATGCCCCGCTCTTGTTGGTTTGTGACACCCGGAGGGAAAAACTGGTGAACAGAGGCCGCCAGGCTCGACTCCAGGGGCTTTTTTCATCAGGATGATGTGTCAGAGTCTGTAAAGTGTTAGAGACATTAATGGCTGAGGGGGTTGGCGTTTCTTCTGGAAGCAGTGATCATCAAGGGCTGCTCCCCCTTCCACGGGGTGGTCCCTGAAATGTCCGGGTGCACCCCACGACCTCTCTGGGACATGCACACCTCGGGCTGTGTTGCAGTGTCACCCTAGGACCCCACGAGTCTCCACTGTGCTCTCAGCCTTGGTGGGAGAACCACGCTCACCACAGCTGGGGTGATGGCTGGGCAGGGCAGTCCTGGGGGAGCCCCAAGCCTACTCTCACCAACTCCAAGCATGGTGCAGCCTCCCCAAGGAGACAGAGACCAAAATGGGGAGGGTTAGGCTGGCTTAAAGGACTCATTAAGTGTCTCCTTCAGCAGTCACATCCAGTAGTCATGTATGGATGTGAGAGTTGGACTGTAAAGAAAGCTGAGCGCCGAAGAATTGATGCTTTTGAATTGTTGGAGAAACTCTTGAGAGTCCCTTGGACAGCAAAGAGATCCAACCAGTGCATCCTAAAGGAAATAAGTCCTGAATATTCAATGGAAGGACTGATGCTGAAGCTAAAACTCTAATACTTTGGTCACCTGATATGAAGAACTGACTCATTGGAAAAGACCATGATGCTGGGAAAGATTGAAGACGGGAGGAGAAGGGGATGACAGAAGATGAGATGGTTGGATGGCATCACCGACTCAATGGACATGAGTTTGAGTAAACTCCAGGAGTTGGTGATGGACAGGGAAGCCTGGCGTGCTGCAGTCCATGGGGTCACAAAGAGTCAGACACGACTGAGTGACTGAAGTGAACTGAACAAGTGTCTCCTCCACAAAAGAGGAGCAGAGAGAGCAGAGCCCAGCGCCCTCAGTGTGAGGGGTGGAGAGGTTAGAGCCGGGGACTCCCCTCTGCCGCCAGGGCCAGCACGCACCCCCTCCCTGGGCCTGTGTCCTAAAATCCTGGGGTTATTGAATGCGACAAACACCCGCTGGTGACAGTGAGTGAGGCACACACCTGGCGGGGCCTCCAGGGCCTGGGACTGCTCCCCAGGGGTTTGGCCTCCAGGGCCTCCGGGGGAACAGCTCCTGTGTGGCTGCTAAGAGGAGACGGAGCGCCACTGGAAGTTGACTCTCGCACGAGCTGTCCAGTTCAGGTCGCCATCGTGTTTTAGAGGGAAGACAGTGTCTCCTCTTTGTTAACTGAGCGTCTGCTGAGTGCCCGGCTCTACGCTGGGCCCATTCATACGCGCGAGAGCTGGCTGAGCCCTCTACAGACGGGATTTGCTCTCCGGCACCCTTGGCCCCGATTTAGGGAAGGGTCTGGTTTGGCCTACGGATCTCTCACCGCAGACAAATTACTTTCCTCAGAGTGGCTTCTTAGGCAGCACGGAGGGGGGGAAAACCACGTTTCATTCTAAGGGAACAATAGCTTGATTATTTTGTGCTGTTTAATATTTATAAATACTTTCCAATTGAAAAATGGAGTGAAGGACTTCTAGTGAAATAGCGAATAACCCCATGCCGTCAAGGCTCAGTAGGCCTTTCCCTCTTCAGTCCCAGGAGACGCACCTGCCGTTTCTGAATAGATCAGCTCTCAGCACCAGGGTCTGCAGACCTGTCGTCCTAATGCATTACGTTCCCGCCTCTGTACCTGCACCTGTCTGAGACCATAAATTATCCATCTTGGACTCTGAATACATAAACACAGAATCCTGGTCGTGCAACTCTGGAATAGTGCTTAATAGGGAGAGTCATTATTTCCCCTTGTTATGGCCCTAGCTGTGAGCTCCTCCGTGGTTTAGGGAGATAAGATTAAATTTAAATTTTGGTCATTGTTCTGAGTTACGAAGGGAATTACCAATGGCCCTAAACCCACTAGCTTCCTTCTTCCAAGTTCCTGCACCTCATTTGTACGGCAGGTGTGGAGGTAGTCCCTGGGTGGGCTTTGCATTTCACCGTTTTCCCGATTCCCTTCTGTCTGTGCTGATAAACTGTGAAATGGACAGAGAAAGGAAGGCGGGAATTGCAAAGCATGGAAAATGCAGCACGTGGACACCCTGTCTGGAGGCCGCTGCTTGGTAATACAGTCTGTTCCACTGTTGTAAACAGGCTCTACACGCAAGTCCTGCCTTTGAAAAGCTGAACCATTTCTCTCCAGGCCGCTCCTACTCATGGGCAGAAACGCTTTGCACCTCTTGCTTTAAAAATGAACCTCCCCACAGCCTGGATGGGAGAGGAGCTTGGGGGAGAATGGAGACGTGTGTGTGTGTGTGTGTGTGTGTGTTTCTGTGTGTGTGTGTCTGTGTGTGTGTCTGTGTGTGTGTGTGTCTGTGTGTGTGTGTGTGTCTGTGTGTGTGTCTCTGTGTGTGTGTGTGTGTCTGTGTGTGTGTGTGTGTGTGTGTGTGTGTGTGTTTCTGTGTGTGTGTGTCTGTGTGTGTGTCTGTGTGTGTGTGTGTCTGTGTGTGTGTGTGTGTCTGTGTGTGTGTCTCTGTGTGTGTGTGTGTGTCTGTGTGTGTGTGTGTGTGTGTGTGTCTGTGTGTGTGTGTGTGTGTGTCTGTGTGTGTCTGTGTGTGTGTGTGAGTGGTGTGTGTGTGTGTCTGTGTGTGTGTGTGTGTGTGTGTGTCTGTGTGTGTGTGTGTGTGTGTCTGTGTGTGTCTGTGTGTGTGTGTGAGTGGTGTGTGTGTGTGTCTGTGTGTGTGTGTGTGTCTGTGTGTGTGTCTCTGTGTGTGTGTGTGTGTCTGTGTGTGTGTGTGTGTGTGTGTGTCTGTGTGTGTGTGTGTGTGTGTCTGTGTGTGTCTGTGTGTGTGTGTGAGTGGTGTGTGTGTGTGTCTGTGTGTGTGTGTGTGAGTGGTGTGTGTGTGTGTCTGTGTGTGTGTGTGTGTGTGTGTCTGTGTGTGTCTCTGTGTGTGTGTGTGTGTCTGTGTGTGTGTGTGTCTGTGTGTGTCTGTGTGTGTGTGTGTGTCTGTGTGTGTGGTGTGTGTGTGTGTGTCTGTGTGTCTGTGTGTGTGTGTCTGTGTGTGTGTGTGTTTCTGTGTGTGTGTGTGTGTCTGTGTGTGTGTCTGTGTGTGTGTGTCTGTGTGTGTCTGTGTGTGTGTGTCTGTGTGTGTGTGTGAGTGGTGTGTGTGTGTGTCTGTGTGTGTGTGTGTGAGTGGTGTGTGTGTGTCTGTGTGTGTGTCTGTGTGTGTGTGGCTGAATCCCTTCGTTGTTCACCTGAAACTACCACGACCTTGTCAATCGGCTGTTGTTTCGTCGCTCAGTCGTGTCTGACTCTCTGTGACCCTGTGCGCTGCAGCCCGCCAGGCTCCTCTGTCCATGGAATTCTCCAGGCAAGAAGGCTGGGATGGGTTGCCATTTCCTCCTCCAAGGGGTCTTCCAGACCCAGGAACAGAACCTGTGTCTTCTGCTTTGGCAGATGTATTCTTCATTGCTGAGCCACTGAGAAAGCCTGAATTGGCTATACCCCAATATAAAATAATATAAAATAGAAAGTTTTTTAAAAAAAGAATGAACCTTCACAAAGCACAGCCAAACGCAGCTGGCCCAGGCTCCACCTCTCCAGCAATTATCCCAGATGTGGCCTCGGCCGCACCCCTGCTGGGAGGCTGCCAGGCCCTTCCCCCTCCCCACCTGCAGGGTTTTCTCTGTTTGCAAACAGAAGACAGAGAACCTTAGAAGGTATAGGCTGCCTTGGGTTTGATGTGGAATTTCTACTTTGGGGACCCGAAGTTGGATGTTGGAGGTGACACCCGTGTCCCCTGTTTTGGCCCAAGCTTCCTCTGGGAGTCATCATAGTGGGAGACTGCCAGAGTTACATTTGGGGGGTGCTTGACGCACCCCCGCTCCTGTAATCAAGGCGTGGCATCTTCTACCCAACGATGGATCTTTTCACCGTGGGCTGGTTGGAGATGGGCCTTAACACTGTGAATGGGGTCTCAGTCTAGGTTTACTTGGGATAATCGATGTGTTTTCAAAGGTTCATGCGCCCCATTATGCAGACCCCAGTAGATGTCGTATGGGAAGTGGGGATTCCAGAGAGGAGGCAAGACATTCTCAGATCCGCATGTGGTCCGCACAGAGGAAGGAGCCTGCAGGACGTGGCACTGGGGCTCAGAGGCACCTCGAGAAGCGCGGCCCAGATGCAGTTTCCGACACGTCTGGTGTCCTGGGTCGTGGCGAGGGGGTGCCCTGGGAGCTGGTGCAGCATGCTGGGAGGCCCGCGGTCTGCAGCCCTCTTGCTGGCTTTCAGCTGGGCCGGGCTGTGCTGCCGGGTCAGCCGGCTGGACTTCCGGATCTCCCGGGCAAGGCCCTGACGGGAGGTGACACAGGCCCGGGAGGGCAGGTGTATGTGTGTTTACTGGCAGGTCAGCCAGCAAATGAGACTCAGGGGAAGCTCCGAGGGGGCGGGGCGGGCGCGTTCCTCCCCGCCCTCTCCTCCCCGCCCCTCCCGGGTCCGCCTGGCTCCCGGCTCGCGTGTCCTCTTCGCGGCGCTCCCCTGGGCTGTGGGCTGTCTGACCCCAGTCCCTCCCGTTCCCCCGTGGGGCTGACTTAAGTTTCTGTCCTTCCAGGCCAGGACTTGGCCCTGTGTGAGCAGCTCAGGTGCTGGGACGCATCCCCACGGACTGGGCGCTTATCTGCACGGGATCCCCCTGCCGCCCCTTCCCTTCCCTCCACGTCTGCCCTTCTCCTCAACGCCACCTTCTCAAAGACAAAGGCAGCGAGCAGCCCAGGCTGACTGCGGGGAGGAAGCCATGCCCCCCGCCCCGAGGGTCGTGTCAGCTCCTGGGAGGAGGGGCTCTGCCTTTCCTGCAGGACTCCTGACCCGGCCTCTCTCCTCTGTGACGGGGCCGAAGGGCATGGCCACCCCGGGACCCCTGGCAGGCTCACGCCAGGGGCAGCTCTGCTCCGGGCCGCCATCCCAAGAATGAAATCCGGAACAAGGTGCTCCAGCACACAGATGACTTAGGTCAGCAGAAGGGGCCGTGTCGGGGGTCCTGCGACCACTCCCACGCCTGGAGATCCGCCAGGCTCAGCCTAGCATGCGGCTCGCTCACGGCGGAGGTTACTACAGAGCACAGGAGACCGCAGGGCCATGGGCAGGGAGAGGGGACCGAGGTGGCGTCCGGAGGGACCCACACACAGGCTTCTCTGTTTTTTCTTCGGGAGACCTCCCCAAAGTCATCTTGATTTCTAATCTGATAGACCCGTGTCCGGCTCTATAATAAGATGGAAACACTGAATACCCGAGTGGGGCAAAGGCCCGAATAGATCCTGAACTTTTATTCAAACGCATGGATAAAGCCACAGAACATCACAGCCAAATTTAATCCCTTCCCCTTAGAATTCATACCATTTCATCATAATCGTGCTGGGTTTTGATTTGAGCAACTGTGAGTTTTCAGAGTTGAAGCTCTTTACGTGTTGGATGTAGTTGGAGCTGTCACCTGGGGCTGGGACGGCCTTGAACCCTTTCTTCCTTCCTAAGCGAAAACGACCGCAGTCAGCAATGCTTAATCGAGAGAAAAACAATAAAACTGAATGATGCAATTGATTTGGTGTGGAGTTAGGGCTGCTGCAACACACGGAGTTAGTGGCTTATTGAATGTTAGAAGGAAAATTCAAATTTAAAATACATATTAGCTTTCCTTGTTACAGGTCCTGTTGTGTGTGTTTAGTCATTAAGTCGTGTCTGGTCCTCTGTGACCCCATGGACTGTAGCCCACCAGACTCCTCTGTCCATGGGATTTTCCAGACAAGAATATTGGAGTGGGTCGCCATGCCCTTCTCCAAGGGATCTTCCTGGACCAGGGATTGAATTTACATCTCTTGGGTCTCCTGCATTGGCAGGCAAATTCTTTACCACCTGGGAAGAAGTGCGCCACCTGGGAAGCCCCCGGGTCCTGTGGCCTCACTTCTTTTCCTGATCGATCCTCTGGGAGAACTGGTCTCAAGACAGCAGTGTGATCACATCGCTGCCGCGTGGTCTGAGCTCCGAGCTCACAGCCGGGGCCTGGTGGTGCCACAGCGGCTGCCACTGGCTGTTTCTGGCCATGTGGCATTAAACTTGACCTACGTTGGGGAACCCTATTCTAAGACCCACCTGTGCTCGCGCTAATGGTACCCAACCATGGGAGACAGAGCAGTCTGCAGCTGAGTCGGGGCATCTCTGCAGAAGACGGTTGGACAAGAGTCTCCCCTGGGCCGGGAGGATGCTCAGCGGTTGTTTGGTGTCCCAGCCTCAGGCAGGCTCCCTCGGCTGGTTGAGGAGCGTCTTGCCCTAACACCGCTCTCATCAGTTTTCCTAAAGCCCTTCTTCTCCTCTTGGTGCCTTCTAGGAGTTCCTGATATTAACTAGAGTCAGGGCAGCATTTAAAATTCTAGCTGCTTGAGAATAATTGGGTGGTGGGGGGGGGGGGATGAGTTGTACCAGAAAACCCATTAAGTACTTAAAAGATTAATTTTTATTATGACTACTAGTTGGTAAACATTATCTTTCAGATCAGCCTGAACAATAATGTGAGTAATGGGAACTATTCAACTTATTTTGGTTTAATTTTAAATCTTGGATTATGGTAATACTTTGCATTTTTATTAGTATTAGATGAGAATTGAAGCAAATTATTTTTGGTGGTTTGATTTGTTGAAATAATCCTTATTTGCTCACTGGCAGTGGACTTCACCTCTTAGGAGCAAATGTGGAGAAGGAAGAATGCTGAGTCTTATGGGAGAGGAGCAGAGATGCCTAGGAATTCTGGCTTAATTCAGGCCAGACCCGTCATGGTCATGATGTCATGAGGAGGGAGTCAGTGTTCTTTCTGTTCATGTGTTCATTTAATGAGTACCTGCCAAGGTTGATGCATTCTTTTTTGGGGAGTAATTTTTTTTAACTTAAAAAAAATTTACTTATTTACTTGACTGCATGGGGTCCTAGTTTCGGCACATGGGAGATTTAGTTGTGGCATGTGTGATCTGTTTCCCTGACCAGGGATTGAACCCGGGTCCCTGCTTTGGGAATGTGGAATCTTAGCCACAGGACCATCAGGGAAATCCCTTGACTTTTATTTTTAATATGCAGTGTATGGATCTAAGGTTTGCAACATGATGATTTGCAACATGCATAGTGAAAACGATTACCATGATCAGGCTAATGAACAGTCTTCTCAAATGGTTATCTTTTTGTGTGTGTGTGTGGTGAGAACACTTGAAACTTACTCTCCCGATAGGTTTCCAGTGTTCAGCACAGTTTTTTCGACTGCGGTCACCATGCTGGCCACTAACGTCTAGACTGCTCATCCCAGAGAGCTGTAGCCCTATGCCCTTTGACCTCATCTTCCTGTTTCCTTCACCTCCTTACCCCTGGCAGCTACTGTTCTCTGGATCTGACTTTTTAAGATTCCACAAATAAGCAAGACCAAGCAGATGTTTTTCTTTCTATGTGTGGCTTATCTCAGTACAGTATCCTCCAGGTTCATCCATGATGATGCACATGGCAGGACCTGCTGCCTCCTGGCAGGATAATATTCCTTGTGTACCCACAGTCACCTCCTGATGGGCTGTTTCCTTGCCTTGGCTGTTGTGAGTGATGTTGCATGAATACAGGCGTGCAGGCGTCTCTTTGAGGTACCGATTTCCGCTTCTTTGGGTGAATACCCAGAAGAGGGTTTCATGGCAGCTCTACTTCAGTGTTCCGAGGAAACGCCATACTGTTTCCCATACGATGCTTCTTTAAGTGCCGGCTGTTGTTGGACGTGGAAAATCTGTCCCCAGGGGCTGGTAGTCATATGTTTACAAAAGCCACCGTCAAGCTCTAGATCTTGGCCACTTGGAGAATGTGCTGCTGATCTGGTTTAAACATTAATCTCTGCCATCTGTTTCTCAGACTGAGCCGAGTGAGGGTGCTCTGGGGAGGGATGTGGAAAGCTTCCTGCAGCGCTCATGGGTTGTTTTGCTGTTTGTTATGTTCTTTCATTCAATACTGCCTCTAGTGTTAGTCACTCAGTCGTGTCTGACTCTTTGCGATCCCGTGGACTGTAGCCCACCAGGCTCCTCTGTCCATGGGGTTCTCCAGATAAGAATACTGGAGTGTGTTGCCATTTCCTTCTCCAGGGGATCTTCCTGACCCAGGGATTGAACCTGGGTCTCCTGCATTGCAGGCAGATTCTTTAACGTCTGAGTCGTCAGGGAAGCCCAGCACTACCTCCGGATCCCACGCAGAAAACCTTTCCTAAGTGGGAGCACTTGGCCCGGCAGGTCCAGGAGGAACAGCAGGGGGCAGGGTTGTCCTCAGTGTTGGTCTCGTCCTGACGCCGGGTTTAGGGCGGAGCCTTGTGTTGCCCGGTTTCCCGGGACTCTGCCAGCTCATGCCCTCCCCCGCGCTCCCTCCGTATGTCAGCATAGCCACACTTAGAGTCAGTAATTACAGCCACGATCACAAGAATAGCCCCTGCAGACTTAACCTGATGTGGCAATAGGGTTTGGCCCGGGAGGGGCCTGGACTTCACTGACCATCTGCAGGACCAGAGCAAGTCCAAGGGCCATCCTGAGCCTCAGAGTTTTCATCTCTCAAGGGGCCGTGAGCAGGCGGCCACCCCAGGCAGGCCTCCACATGAGATGATACAGTCTGAGCCCAGCGCCCCTTTGGGCTGACCACGGTGAGTGTCTCTGCTCTGCAGGGAGGACTCTTTCTGGGGGGCAGCTGTAAGGCTCTGCACGTCACGTGAGTGACTGTTCATCTCAGCGGATGCCCAGGGCCTTCACCCCAATCCCATGTCCCAGCACCTTTGCCCGAGCTCCCACGGGGCCGAGGAGGGAGGGGGCATTGCCCTCTTGTCTCACTGGTTTCCTCAGAGCTTCCCAGACCCACCCCGTCCTCTGTGGGGCTGCGTCTGTGGGCCTGGGAACCGGGCAGACATGGGATGCACCTGCAGCGACCCTCTGACGTGGGGGTCCGGCCTCCCCCTGCCGACCTCCTCTGTCTGGCGTAAATCCTCCTGGGCTCTGCGTCCGACTGTGGTTCATTCCTGCCTTGGTTCTGAATTCGGTGTCACCACGGGGTTTTGTGGGCCTTGTGGGCGTGACTCCAGCAGGGAAGAAACCCAACGTGCCGCCAGTGAGATTATTCAAGTGCAACCAGGTAGCATCACTGGCTCGATGGACGTGAATCTGAGCAAACTCTGGGAGATGGTGAAGGACAGGGAGGCCTGGCGTGCTGCAGCCCGTGGGATCGCAAAGAGTCGGACACAACTGAGCGACAACAAAGTGCTTGGCTGAATTAGACGCTGGCCTCCTGGAAGCATGACTGGAATGGAAAAAGGAAACATTTGGAAAGAAAGACGTCAAAGCCTCTTGCCAGCCCAGCTCCAGAAGGCGTGATGGTGACAGATTTGCGTCTGGGAACAGGGGGTTCACCAGCAGGGTTGGCCCCGTCCAGCCCGTGGGCGCCAGGTTGGCCGCCGAGGCGCCTCCCGCCCTCTCGTCCTGCAGAATTGCCTCTGCGTTCTTTGCAGCGCGGCCAGGGGCTCCTGCTCTAGACTCAGCCTGCTTCTTTCTCTCCTCCAGGCTTTGCTGGAGAGCATGTGGCTGTTCAGAGCACCGCCCTGGACACCTTGGGGCTCTCTGCTCTCCGAGTGCTGCTGGGCCAGCGGGGCGGCCCTGCCTCAGTGCTGAGAGCTGTGCCAGGCTTGGAGAACTCTGCCCAGCTGGCTCGAGGAAGGGCCCTGTGCAAAGGCAGACAGCCCCCGGGAGGAAGTCAACGCCACCTCGCGGGTCCTGCCAGCTGGGGCTGGTGACTGCAGAGCCTCTTCGTGCTGGCCACACGTGCAGGGGCCCCGTGAGCGGGCTTCCCCATGCCCCATCTTCTGCTGTTACTGTTTGCATGGGCTCCGAACAGACTCATTTCCCCAGGGCACCCGGCTATGGAGAGTCAGCCACCAGCCGACTGGAGATCCAGCCTAGACGCAACCAGACCACACGGTGGTCCAAGCACAGCGCCGGTGGTCCAGGCAAGCTCACCGTCTCCGGGTTCTCTGGCCTGGATACCACCCCCTCTGATGGCGTGTCTGGTCTGCAGAAGCTGGACAGCCAGGACTAAGTGACTTGGGCTGCTGCCCATCACCGCCTCCTCCATAAGGAGGCGTGAGGCTCAGTGACGGCACCTGAGCAGCACGGGGCCAGGGCTGCACCATCCCTCTGAGAGGGAATCGGCTTGAGCGGTGTCTCTGGGCAGAGTTATCTGACTGCAAGAAACAGAAGCCCGCAGAGGCAGCTCGTGAGGAGGAGGGTTTATTCTGAGGACACAGATGCTGCTCAAATCCTAGATAAAGCTAAACCTCGGGGCTCGGGAGGGCGGGGTGGTGCTGCCTTGGAGGAAAACCTGGGCAGATGGATCAGTGCATTCACTTGTGCTCCTTGGATGAGGCTCCAGGCTGGAGGGAATCCAACTCATCTCCGCCTCTTTACAAATCTGTCTGGCTCTGTCTCCCCACAGGACCTGATTCATAGCGGGGTGGGGAGTGCGGCTGTGCCAAGCTAACAGATCAACTGGCTCCTACTAGATGCCTCAAGGTGGAGAAGATGCCCGAGTGAATGTGTTTAAACCTGAACTTGTCACTTCTGCTTGTGTTGTGCACCTGCAAGGCCCAGGATGTCAGGAGTGGCCGGTCTCTGACCCGGCGTTTGTTCATGAGCCTCAGTGAGCTCCAGGGGGACAAGAGGCAGTGTGGGGGGCTTGGCTTGGAGACAAGGAACCGCCCTGGGTGGTGGGGAAGCATGTAAGGTTTTTAATTTTATTTTTGGACTTTTCTGGCTTGGAACTTGAGCTTTTCAAACTTATGCCTTAAAGCAAGGTCTACATGGGAAAGTGAAAGCAAAAACAAAAACAAACCAAAGGCACCCCCTCTGTTCCCACTACCTGGCGGGGCAGGTGGATGTTGTGAAGGCCTTCGGGGTCGCCGCACCTCTGCTCAGGCGCGGAGGGGGGATGTGTGTTCAGCCGTGTGACTCACGTAGGGCAATTGCGTCAGTGACGCAACCAGATTCTGCCAAACGTGCTTCTAGTATAATAGGTATTAAATTTAATTCTGCCTGAAGATAAAAGAAATAGAAGTAAAATAGGAGGGACTGCTGGGGTTCAGATGAATGTTTCTAATTAAAAGAGATTTAATGACACAGTGATGCCTCCGAGGTGGTGAAAGATAATTGTGAGATCCCTCAGGTTGGACTCGCTTGATGAAAGCCCATTTTTTTCACCTTTCCATGTATCGATTGTGTCTGTTGGGAAAGATGAGGAATATGGGGTGCTGAACCTCTTTTCTCCTTTCCCCGCCTTCAAACTTTCATCAGCTCTGCTTTTAACAACATCAAAGCTGATGTCACATCCATTCATTCTGGAAGGAACCCCAACATCTGTGTGGTCCTCTCCATGAAGACTGTTCCATCCCCGGGTTATTTAAACTTGTTTTCTGATCAGCTGGATGTGTCGCCAATGATTCTTTTCCTAGAAGAGCCCCGCTGTCATCTTTCCCAAGGTCTTGGGAGCTTGGAGCATCTGTCTCTCTCTGTTAGCACTCTGCATCTGGGTGGGCTGCTTTCCTTCCCCCAAGACTCCTTGGTGATTTCTCATATCTCCGGCCTCCAGGGTTGGAGCGATGAAGACCTCTTCCTTGCCTTTCCCTCTGGCTGGACTTGGTGACGGAGCAGGTGCCCTGGAAGGGCTGGGTGGTGGCACGTACACTGGTCCTTTCCAGGTTGGGGGTCGGCCCCTGGTCTCCACCCTGGACAACTCCGTGCTGGCCCCGCTCCCGTCCTTGAGAGCCCTGTGCCTGGTGCTCCCGCGTCTCCCGAGCGCTGGTTTTGATTGCGAAGGATTCTGAGCCAGTCTGGCGGCTCTGGATGAGTTGGTGAGTCATCTGCCTACAGGGTCAAGTGTCGTTTCTTTAAGCCTGAAACCCAGCTCCTTGACCAGGACATGTCTCGGCGTAGATCGCTCGGGTCATTTCGTCCTGAAACAGGACTGAGGTTTTGAGTGGTAGGTTCACAGGCTGCTTCTCCTCTGCAGTCTGCCCTTCGTCTTTGCTCCCTTCCCTCTTCCTCTGCCTCCATCGCCAGCCAGACTTCTCCGTGCCACAAATGCGGTGTTAGTCATTACCTCCTTCTTGATGTTCTGACTTTATATAGGATTCTGTAATGATGGTGTTTTTGGCCAATTTGTTTCCTGGAGCCTGCAATTTCCATTCTCATCTTCTCTTCTTGTGTCGGAATCTTGCCTTTGAGTCACTGTTTCCACTGAATTCGTGTTCTTGTTATGCCCTTCGCAAGCAGGTCACACCCGGGACTGCTTCTCTGTTCCGTAGGAGATGTGTGCTCCCGTGCAGGCCGTTGACCTGTCCTTCACAAGCCAGGCCCCCTGCTCCCTCGCTCGCTCTCCTGATTCCCCTGGTCTCGCTCCCAGCCTCCCTCCCTCATCCTTTATTTCCAGCGCTGCCTTCGGCTGGCGCTGGGCTCCTGGGCTGCACATTCAAGTGCAGAGCTGACGCCAGCCGCGCCCGAGACCAAGCAGGCCAGGGTGTCGGTGGTGAGTCCGAGTGCCTGTCTTTCTAGATCTCTCCAGCTCAGGTTGAGAACTGCTACTCTGAGGTCCCTAGGAAAATCAGAAAATAGCCAATCATGGAAGATTAACCCCCTGGTGGCACTAGTGGGAAAAAGTCTGCCTGCAATGCAGGAGGCCCTGGTTTGATCCCTGGATCAGGAAGATCCCCTAGAGGAGGGCATGACACCCACTCCAGTGTTCTTGCCTGGAGAATCCCCATGGACAGAGGAGCCTGGTGGGCTGCAGTCCGTGGGGTTGCAGAGTCAGACGTGACTGAGTGGCTTAGCACACAGCACTGGGAAGAGATAACCAGGTAGGAAATGCTCTGAGTTGGGGACTTGCCTGCAGGGCCTGGTGAATGTGCTTTCCTGCGGAGCAGTGGTGTGGGCGGGGCGGGGGTGGGGGATGTTCTCCCCCCAGTCTTCCTGGTTAAATGGACCATTTGGGCCTTCCTGATGTCTCCTGCAGCCTGGAGGCCCTGCATGGGATGCAGGAGGCACTTGCTTTGCAAAACACCTCTTTTTGTTTCCAATGATGCATCTGCCAAAAAAAAAAAACCAAAAAAGAAAAACACGTCTCTCCCAAGTCGGCCCTGGTTACGTTTTCTAGCTTCTACCAAAGCCAGTGCCTGAGCCATTATTTGAAAACCAAGCTGTGAATTGTTCATTCCTCACTAATTCCCAGATGGAAATTGTGATTTTTGTTTACTTTCCTAAAAAATTCACGTTTCACCCGAGGCTTGGCAGAAGGAATTTTAAGTATTTTTTGAAAGCTGTAGAGACGAATTGGGGATGAAATGAACACACGGATTTAACTAGCGACGTCATTTTTTAAGGCGTGTCATCAAGTGGAGGAACACAGTGGCGAATGAGGGGTGATCTCCAGCCACCGGGAGACTGTTCATTTCATTGGGCGTGTCACTCGAAGTGAATTTGTGGTTAAGGAGCCATTTGGAGCCAGGTGAAGCCCCTCCGCAGTGAGCAGCATTACGATTCAGGGCACCCGGGGTGTACTGAATATTTAATTTGACCGAGGAACTGTTTGTGGTGCCCCCGGCTCGTGCTGGAAGGTCAGCTTCTGCTGGGTCACGTCTGATGGCGGCGGAGTTGGGGCTGGGCGGTCCCCGTGGCAGAGCGTTTTCTGAAAAAGCACTGAAACCCCTGCCCTTCTCACCCCACGTCCCAGCCACGCCCTTGTCATTTTCCAAATTATGCAGAAGAGCGAAACGTCACAGTAGTTGTGACTCAGAGAAGGAAGAGCAGGAGTCGGAGGGGGTCCCCTGGAGAAAGAAATGGCAACCCCCTCCAGTATCCTTGCCTGGGAAACCCCACGGACCTAGGAGCCTGGCAGGCTACAGTCCATGGGGTCACAAAACAGTCAGACGTGACTTAGGGACTAAACAACAGCAAGTGTGCTCTCTGGCGCTCAGGTTCTGATCTGTAAATTGGGGGCCGCCCCTGGCTCCACCACCAGCCTCCTGGGGGTTGGGCGCATGTGTCTGACCCGCACGTGGAGACGATGCCCTGCTTCATGCAGGGCCTCGGGGGTCTCCATAGACCCCCTGCTTCCCTTGTATGCAAGCTATCCTCCTTCACATTCCTGTTCTGCCAGCAGCCGTGGCAGGCGCCTGCCCATTCTGAGAGAGCAGCTCGGATGTGCTCCGGAAAAAGCAGGTCCTCCCGTCTATCCGAGTGGATGTGCGCGGGGCGAGCCGGCTGCAGGCGACAGTTCGGTGAGTGGCCCCTCCTGGCCCCGGGTCCTGAAGCCTGCAGCCCCTCCTGTCCCCAGAGCCCCTCCTCTGTTTCGGGGGGAGGGCCGGGGGAGGTGGGGAAGGAAGGCTGGAGTCGGGGGTGGGCAGGACCGTCCACCGTCTGCAAGCTGGTGAATGCACGCACCCCGTGCAGCAAGGCTGCTTCCAACTCCAGAAGCAAAGTGCTGTCCTTTAGAGTTAAAAGCAGAGCTTAAAAAAACAGGAGTTTGAAAAATGAGACTTTCAGGCTTAATGGAAGGTACTTTTCAAAGAGCTGCTTGCTCAACTCACAAATCGATGCCTGCAGAACATTTCTGTTTTTCAGGGTGATGTTTTGGAGTCCAAATACCAGTGATTCTGTTCCTCAAGCTTCTGATGAAGCCGGGCATTGTGGGGGTGCCCGAAGCTGACAAGAGCTGCGTCCCCTGTCCACGGGGTCAGAGGGCAAGAGGCAGGGCCTGGGCCAGCTGTGTGCCCGCTGTAGCTGGAGTCCAGGGCTCGTCTAGACCAGGGGTCAGTTATTAAGTGTTGCTAATTAAATGTCATGAGGTGCTGGGCACTGTTGGTGCCTCCTCATTCTGCTCCCCAGCTGGGGAGGCACTGGGGAGGGGGTGCAGCTCCGGGTGACGGGTCTGCCCGTGGCGTTAGACTTTTCTCCACTTTCAGGTGCGTGTGAATATTTCTGTGAGAAGCGGAGTTGAGACAGATTACCATAGAGATGGAGAAGTAGAGCCTGGCCTGGAGATAACAAAGGAGAAGCATTTTCTAGTTTGAGTCACACCTTGGTGCGCTTTGCTTTTCTTCTGTGGGGTACAGGGTGGGGCTGACCGTGGGGCTCTGCTGGAGCGCAGGCGGGCCGCGGGGCTCAGCAGAAGATGGGGAGGCCTCAGAGCCTGCATCTGTTCCTAGGTTCCAGCCTGTCCAGCGCAATCCTAACAGTTGTGTCACAAGAAGGCACTTTTACCAGAGGCCTTCGTGTGTGTGTGTGTGCACACATGTGTGCAGATGTGTGTGGGCACATAAGTGTGCCTGTATTTGCGTGTACACGTGGGCACACGTGTGTCTGTGTAGGCATGTATTTGTGCACCTCATGTGTGCACTTGTGTGTTTATGTGTGCAGCCATGGAAACAATTATGCAGGCACAGAAGTGCACACACATGTGCCTGTGCTCTGTGAACACACACATGTTCACACATGCACATGTACACACACACACACGTTTGTGTGTGGCCGTGATGCAGGTCTATGTGTTTGTCATTACATGAATACTTGTGTAATGCCTGTTGTGTGTGCAGATATGTATCTGTGTACACGCGTGCATGTGTGCATGTGTATGAATGTGTGAATTTGTGTCCATGCATGCACGCACACGTCTGGGAGCACAGTCGCTCTCCAGGGCCACCAGAGAGCTAGCCCGGCTTGCTAGGTGACCGGCTCCAGAGGACAAATTCGTTATGAACTTGATGAATGTGCTTTCCCGACAAATGGCAACTGAATATTTAGGTGTGAGACAGCGGTCCGTGGTCCTCATCTCCCTCTCTCCGTTCGATTACCTTCCTCATGTTAAACACAGTGGAGAAGCAAGCCTGCTCCCTGCCGCTGCCCCGTCGCCCAGGTGGGTTTCTGGTGTGGTTGCTGCTCCTTGAGCGCCTGCTGCGTGCCAGGCCCCGGGCAGGGCTTAGACCCTGCAGAGCCAGCAGCCCGGTACCCCCCGAAGGAGCAGGTGTCTCCACAGGGCAAACAAAGCACCATGGAGACCTAGCAGCTGGGCTTCCTGGGGTCCGGTCACTTACCTGGAAGCGCTTCCCTGCAGCAGGACCCCACGGGGGTTTGTGGGAAACACACGGCTTGTCCAGACAGGACCAGCCGGAGGCCGAGGTGGCTCGGGCAGCAGTCGGGTGATGCGGGTACGCGGGCGGGCAGGGCTGCAGCGCCCAGCAGGGTCCCGGATCACGGGTCAGCCGTCGGGGGTGGTCAGGTCCTGCTGTGCCGTCTCCCTGGGGGCGCGTTCAGCTGCGTCCTCAGCTGCCACGGCCCTTGGGTCGTCTCTCCCGGGAGCAGTGGCCTCTCTGCTCTGTCGTTGAGGTGGCCGGGTTTGCAGGGACCCCTGCAGAAGGAAATGGCAGCCCACTCCAGCACTCTTGCCTGGAGAATCCCATGGACCGGGGAGCCTGGTGGGCTGCAGTCCATGGGGTCGCAAAGAGTCAGACATGACTGAGCGACTTCTTCACTTCACTTCACTTCCCTTTCTGGAAGGCAGTGGTGGGGCAGCCTCTTCCTTGATCAGCGGGATTCAGAGTCCAGACTGACAGCTGTCAGGAGTCCTGTGGGCAGGGGTGGGTACACACATTCACGCTGTTCCTTGCTGGAGGGACTGAAACCCTTGAATCTGGAGCCCAGAAGGCCCTCTGTAGTTATGTGAGGCCCCCAGGCCCAGGGGAGGGGCTAGGACTGCTGCTCAGAGCGAGCCCACGCAGGCCCACCCCTGAACTGGCGCAGGCAGCCCTGACTCAGAAAAGGACGGACCGTTGGCAAACCCTCCCTTTAGGTACATGCTCCACAGCGGTCTGCTCCACCATCAACTATTTCTTGGCATTCCCAGCTTGAAAGCATCACAGTGAGATGAGATGACTGCCAGCCAGTCAGCGCTGCTTCTCTCCTGGTCCAACGGCAACAATCCCAAGACTGGTTCACTAGCAGCTCCACCCTGGTCAGATGCTTCCCGCTCTGCTGTGGGCCTGGGGCCCGGCTCCAGCCCCGGGAGCAGCCCCGACTTTGGTTCATGACAGGACCCGGGGCCTGGCTCACGAGCCTGCTGGTGCTGACCAGCAGGACCGTCCTGGCCTCCGCTGGCTGGACGCTCATTCACCACCTGCTCATGTTGGGCCTCGGCCTGTCTGCAGAGGTTCACTGCTCTCAGAGGAGCTTGTTGGCAGGTGTTGGACCCTCTCCACTCACATTCCATCCGTGGTCAAAGGAGGGTAAAGAGGGAGAAAAGTGTCTCCTGCAGATTCATTTAGAAAACAACACTTTGAATTATAGCTTCGTTAGCACACTGCATGGAAAAGAGGAACTTTTAAAATCAAGGCTCCTGGGCCTTTCCCCCCAGGATTCTAGAACCCCTGTGCACCAGAATCCGCCATCCCGAACTTCCCTCGGCGTTTCCTTAGATTTTGGGTCTAGGCATTGAAGCAATACTGTGTTCCACTGTGCCTTTTATGAGTTATTGATGGCATCTTATCAAAGTAAATCACAACCATGGCAGTCACACAATCTGATGATGTGTGTCTATTACCACTTTGTTGCTGGCGGCGACAGTGCACAGACTGTCCGAACGATATGATAGATCCCAGGGGCAGGAGAGCTTGCTGAACAGGCAGGAAATTCAGCTTTCCATAAACATATTAGGTCATTACAATTTGTTTACGACAGCGGTTCACTTGGATGATAGAATGATTTTCTGTTTCATTTCGCAGGACACTTTGATGCCTCCCCGGGACTTCCCACCATGCTGTGGAGACACACGCACCCACGGTGAGTACTCAGCACTCAGTCCCAACTTTGCCCTTCGCGGGTCAGCTGTGCAGAGGACGCCGTCTTCAGGTCTCATGGCTCTTGTCCACTTCAGGGGGCTGGGGGCCTGGTTCCTCCCAAGCCTGCGGCAGAAGTGGGGCCTGGAGCGTTCACTGCCTTGGTCCAGCTGATCTAACGCCTCCCCTCCTTGAGGCTCAGAGAGGCCTGGGAACAGGTGTCAGGAGTGGACGTCAGTGGGACGTTTCTGCTTCCAAGGTGGCCACACCGAGCTGGGCGGGGGTGGGCAGGGGCGTGGGGCATGTGGGAGGGTGGCAGGGCCAGTGGGTGGACACCAGCTGGTGAGCGCCCTCCGGACGCCGGCACTGGGGTGATTTCCTGTTTTTTTCTGGGAGTGCTGAGGGCATCCTGGGGGTACAGCAGAGATCTGGCCTCTGATGGGATAAAGGATGGCATGGGGTCAGGCACCCTGGGAGGCTGTGGGAAGTCACTGCCTTTAGAGCCCCGGTTGGGTCCAGCCTGGGGCCGCAGAGGGGTTCAGGAAGGGTCCGTGGCACGCCTGACACTCTCCCTGTGCGTCCTGCCCTGGGGACAGCCTGGCAGCCAGGCCGAGACTGTTCAGAAATATTTATTTATTTTTACTTGCAGCTGCCCTGGGTCTTTGTCGCTGCCCGCAGGCTCTCCTCTAGTTGCGGCAAACAGGGGCTCCTTCCAGCTGCGGTGGGCGGACTTCTCACTGCAACGGCTCCTCGTGATGCAGAGCAGAGGCTCCAGGGTGTGCGGGCTCAGCGGCTGTGGTTCTCGGGTGCGAGGGCGCAGCGCACAGCGGCGGGCACACGGCTTAGGTGCTCCGCAGCACGTGGGGTCCTCTGGACCAGGGGCGGAAGCCGCGTCCCCTGCCTTGACGGGCAGATTCTTAACCACCGGACCACCAGGGAAGCCCCAGCAGAGGTTTTTGTCTCAATTCATATTAAACTCCGGGAGTTGGTGCTGGACAGGGAAGCCTGGCACGCTGCAGTCCATGTGGTCGCAAAGACAGAGACTGAACGGAACTGAAGTGACCTTGAGGAAAGAGATGCTATTTCCATTGTTCTCCAATGTTCTCTCGGTCAGGCGTGGAATAGTTTGTTCACACAGCAAGAATTTAGCTAGATCCTGTTCATTCAAGATGGTAAATTCAGATCCTTCCTTGTGCTGACTTGTCCTAAGCTCACGAGGCTCGCTTTTGCCGAGTGAGACGGAGCCCTGCTCCCGGGAAGGGCCAGTGTCAGCGACGAGGCTGCAATAGTCAGAGCTCGGGGGCTCCGCGGTGTCTGTGTTGCCCGCGAGCAGGACTGGCCCCAGGTCTGGAGGGATTGCTCTTTCTTGGAGGAGTTGCCTCTGCGTCTGTGAGGCCGTGATGGGTGGTTCCCACTGGGGATGTTCTGTGTGTGGAAGAGTCCAGAATGAGGCACTGCCCTGGGACTGGGTCCAGGAAGAGCCTGCGATGCCTCCAGTCGTGGTTCGGACTCCAGGAGGGGATGGTCCAACCTGAGCCGCCGTGCTGGCTTGGGCATGGCTCTACCTCCAATGGCCGTGGGCTCTCAGGGCCCAGGGCCCGAGACATGTCGGGAGGACGTGGTATCTCAGGCTGTTGGCGGCACACAGCGTGGGTCAGACCTGTGAGGGGTCAGGGCTGATGCCCCGTCAGATCCCGGCTCAGACCCTCGAGCGGGGTCTGTCTTGCCTGCCTCGGTTTTCTCAGCTGTAAGATGGGAACGTCAGCAGCCCACACCTCATTTCAGAGGCTGAAATGAGGTGCGTTTTGTGAAGCACTTGAAGCAGAGGCCCGCTGCCCGCTGAGTGCTCTGTGGACTGAGTGCCCTGGCTCTTTCTCTTCCGTTATCACAAACCACCATCTCTGCAGTAGATGCTGATCTCTGGGACACGGTTTCCCTGTGTGGATGCAGCTGCGCTTCTCTCCTGCTACTCTTTCCCTTAAGTGGGTCAAAACCAGAACCCGCAGTAAATGCAACCACTGAGATTTCACTGAAGGCGGCGCTACTTGGTCGGCTGACGGCATAGCTAAGCTTTGGGATCATCTCCTAAGGCCGTTCAGATGCGGTCACTCCTCGCTGCTAAAATCCCTGCGAAGCCTGAGCAGTTATTGTCTAGTGACAGAAACACCTGGGACCCCAAACGTGAGCTTGGGGCAGATTTGAGATGATGGGAAATGCTGGGGCCCGCGTGACCCATCTGCTCAGTGAAAGGGGGTGAGCGCTGGACTAATTTCACCACTTCTCTCGGGGAGATTTTTCTCTCACGAAACTGATGTCACGGTGCCCGTCAGTCTCACCATGGAATCGGGCGCCCTGTCTGACCTGTGTTAACAAATGGTGACTTCAGGCCCCAGAAACGTGCCGCCAAATTTGAGCAGAAAATAATTTTGATTCCAGGTTTGCCCGTTTCCCCAGAGTAGGTTTCCCCAGGGGACCATGTGAGTTTCCAGGAGGAGTCTTGCTCTGTGGGGTCAGGTGGGCACCCAGGCCGGACAGGGTCCCAGAAAACCCCCATTTCGTCTTCCCTCTGGCTCACCTGGAAGTCAGGCGGGTGGTTCGCTGGTCCCTGGCATCGATGTGCGTGAGGGTCTCACCTGACCCAGGGTCGTTCTTGTCGCGTTTTGCTGACACTCGTTCATCCAGCGATATGGGCCGAGCACTGCCGTTCTTGATGCTGTGTCGGCTGCCAAGGGCTTGGTCAGTGTTTTTAAGGAGGGAAGAGTAAATGCATTTATTCATATTCATAGGAGAAGACAAAATAGGGGCATTTCAAACGTGGGCTGAAAGGTGTTGTGGAGTACAGGGCGGTGGCGGTGAGACACGGCCTAGAACGTGATTGTGGAGCTCAGGGCGTTGGTGGTGGTGAGAGGGCGGCGTTTGAGCTGCTGACCGGAAGGACAGGAGGGACCGGAGTGTGCAGGGTTCATTTTATTTTAAAATATATTATACGTACAAAGCAGGGTATGAAAACACACATGCCCCTGCATAAATTTCCTGGAGCTGCTGAAATAAATGACTACAAATTGGGTGGCTTAGAACAACAAAAATTTATTCTTTGATCAATAAATGTTTTCCCTACTCCTGGCCACCATATTAACCTTTTCCAGGAGTGTTTTGGCTAATCTCACTCATTTATTCTTCCATATGCAACTTAGAATAAGTCTCTGAATTCCATGTTAAGGGCAGGCTTCTTGGGGTCTTGGGTAGACTTGTAGATCTATTTGAAGAGATGAGTCTTCTGGGACTCTGAGGTTTTCTAAGGCCATGCCTTGCATCTCCACTTCCCAAGTCTTCTTTATTTCTTTTCAATAAAGCTTAATAATTTTCCCCACAAGAGATGATAATATTTGGTTGTATTTATTCTTAGTGTTATAATGTTTATTTTTATCCTTAGGGAAATAGATTCTTAGGGAAATTCTTATTCTTAGGGAAATAGATGGGGAGACAGTGGAAACAGTGTCAAACTTTATTTTTTTGGACTCTAAAATCACTGCAAATGGTGACTGCAGCCATGAAATTAAAAGACGCTTACTCCTTGCAAGGAAAGTTTTGACGAACCTAGATAGCATATTAAAAAGCAGAGACATTACTTTGCCAGCAAAGGTCCGTCTGGTCAAGGCTATGGTTTTTCCAGTGGTCATGTATGGATGTGAGAGTTGGACAGTGAAGAAAGCTGAGTGCCGAAATATTGATGCTTTTGAACTGTGGTGTTGGAGAAGACTCTTGAGAGTCTCTTGGACTGCAAGGAGATCCAACCAGTCCATCCTAAAGGAGATCAGTCCTGGGTGTTCATTGGAAGGACTGATGCTGAAGCTGAAATTCCAGTACTTTGACCACCTCATGTGAAGTGTTGATTCATTGGAAAAGACCCTGATGCTGGGAGGGATTGGGGGCAGGAGGAGAAAGGGATGACAGGATGAGATGGCTGGATGGCATCACCGACTCGATGGGCATGAGTTTGAGTAAACTCTGGGAGTTGGTGATGGACAGGGAGGCCTGGAGTGCTGCGATTCATGGGGTTGCAAAGATTCGTACATGACTGAGCGACTGAACTGAACTGAACTGAGTCTTAGTGTTAGTCACTCAATTGTGTCCAACTCTGCAACCCCATAGACTCTAGCCCATCAGGCTCCTCTATCCATGGGATTCTCTAGGCAAGAATACTGGAATCGATTGCCATTCTGTTCTCCAAGGGAACTTCCTGACCCAGGTGGCCAAAGTATTGGGGCTTCAGATTCAGCATCAGTTCTTCCAGTAAACGTTCAGGGTTGATTTTTCTTTTAATAGTTGGGGCTTAAGTCCTCTTCCCATAAGTGTGGGCTAGGTTACTTATTTGGTTCCAAAGAGTCAAGTTGAAATGACCATGGGCAACTCCATGGGACGAGGTGACCTGTCATAAGAGGGGAAGGAACCCCAGGTTCCCCCCTCCATCACCACCCCCAGGACCACTTCTGACTGTGGCATGGGGGTGGGGTTCCAGATCCCCACTGGGTGTCCCCTGATGCCCCCTTAGATGAGGGTGGAGTGGGGGGCCTCTCCTCACGTCTCCCAATGTGGTCCCCACGAGAGGACCGCAGAGGGTTGGGGCGAGCAGAGGATGGGAGCGCAGGCTGGGGGAGGGTAGCTCCTGGATGCTGAGCAGAGTCCCCAGCTCTGCCGGGTCTCCTCTGACGACCCAGCAGGGAGGGAAGGTTACCGCCAGGGTGGGCGGAAGTTGATCACCACTTGGCCTTTGCTGGCTTGGGTGGGGGTGCAGGTACTAGGGTCTTTCTTGTGCTTGGAGAAGAGTTGCTATTGTCTGACCATTTTCTGCTTGTTTTAAAAAGTAAAACACTCAAGTGTAGTTGATTTACAGCGTCATGTTAGTTTCAAGTATGTAGTGAAGTGACTCGGTCACACACACACGAACCAAGTGAGACTGTTTGTTGTCCAGCTGTGTCTGACTATTTGCGACCCTGTGGGCTATATGCAGCCCACCAGAATCCTATGTCCGTGGGATTTCCCAGGCTAGAACGCTGAGTGGCTTGTCATTTCCTACTCCAGGAGATCTTCCTGACCCAGAGATCAAACCCAGGTCTCCTGCATCGCAGGCAGATTCTTTACCATCTGAGATACCAGGGAAGCCCCCTATATAAATGTGTGTGTGTATTCTATTTCAGATTCTTTTCCATCACACGTTATTACGAGACACTGAATGTGCTACATAGCAGGTCCTTGTTGTTTGTTTCTTATGTAGTAGTTTGTATCTGCTAATTTCAAACCCCTCATTTACCCATTTCCCCGCTGCCCCCCATCTGGTAACCAGAGGTTTGTCTTCCGTCCTGCTGGGCCCTCTTCCTGGCCCTTATCCTGCAGGGCAGCCCTGGATGGGGCTCCCCATCGCCTCTGACTGATGTTTCCAGGGGACTGGCTCGCTTGGCGCTGAGTTTGGATGTCTGCAGCAAACAGGGAGGGGTTGCAGCCCATCACCCCGGTTCCTTTCATCTCCTAGAAGCCCTGCAGCGGCCCCCTCTGCCCACTGGCACCTCCTCTCCTGGCCTCAGACTCAGTGGCCAGGGCTGTGGTCAGTCTTAGCAGGAGGACCTGCACATCTTCTACATCTTCCTGGATGTGGAGATCCTTGAGTTTTTAATTTTAATCATCCTAGTTTTCAATTCTAGGGGTTCTATTTTTTTTTTTTTTTCCAGCTCTGCTCTTTGCTTCTGTCTTTCTCTTTCATTTCTTTAAGATGTCAGCCGTGATCAGCTTTTGCCTGCCTGCCTCCATTGGTCTGGATGGTTCTTACTCATGAGATTTATCTCCTTATTTGGAAGACAGGCGGCTCCTCTCCCTCGACACTGGGGGATTCTTTGAGAGGTGTGTCGAGATTGATTTCCTCCAGAGAGGTTCCACATTTACCGCTTCCTCTTGTCTGCAGCATTGCCTCGAGGCACCGACTTAATCTAAATTTCCTGCTCGAAGTTTCTGAGATGAAGAATAGAGGCAATTCAGACAGCAGACCTATAAGCAGACTGGCCTACGTTTTTCAGGGAAATTTTTCTCCTTCCCCCGTGTCAGGGCAGAGACAAAGATGCTCTCGCTGTCTTCTGTGTGTGAAGGGTGATTCTTGCTTATATTAAGGTGGACAGAGCCCTCCAGAGCCCTGCCTTCACCTGGGAAGCTCTCTTTAGATTCTCCAGTGATCCCTGGGCTTCCTGTTTGGCCAACATGTCAAAATAACATCATCTATGCACCATTCTGGAGTTTCCCTGGTGGCTCAGCGGTAAAGAACCTACCTGCCAACCCAGGAGACATTTCAGTCCCTGAGTTGGGAAGTTCCCCTGGAGACGGAAGTGGCCGCCTACTCCACTTGCCTGGGAAATCCCGTGGACAGAGGAACCTGGCGGGCTACAGTCCATGGGGGTCACTAAAGAGTTGAACACCACTTAGCGACTAAAGAAGGTGGCTTCCCTGGTGGCTCAGATGGTAAAGAGCCTGCCTGCGATGTAAGAGAACTGGGTTTGATCCCTGGGTCAGGAGGATCCCCTGGAGAAAGAAATGGCAACTCACTGCAGTATTCTTGCCTGGAAAATCATGGACGGAGGAGACTGGCGGGCTACAGTCCATGGGGTCGCAGAGTCGGACACGCCTGAGCAACTTCACTTCACTTCACTAGCAATTGAAGAACAACAGCAGCGCACCATTTTAATTGTTTCCAAGACAAGGCCAAGCTAGTGCCTGTCCTGCCATGCTGCCAGAGGTGGGCTGGCAGAGGGATCTGAGGTGGATGTCAGAGGTGGACTTCGCAGGCTCAGGGGTGTCTTGAGCAAAGCCTGAAGTGTGGGGCCTTGGCGTTGCTCTGGGATGCGAGCCTGGGAAGAGCAGAGAAAGGCTTGGAGACTAGGCGGGGGGGGGGGGCTGGAGACTCTTCATAGGACGGAGGTCCCAGAGAGGCAGTATTCGTGAGGCGGGTGGAGGATTGGGGGGTGAGGGTTGGGTAGATGTTGGTGGGGAAGTGCGGATGGGAGAGTGGGCGGGAACAGGTAAGGTGCTGAGATCGGAAGGAAGGGAGGACCAGGTCGGAGGTGCTGGGCAGACACAGGAGTTGCAGAGGCTGAGCAGGTGATCAAACTGTGAGTCACAGGCAGCTCCGAGAGTCTGGTGCAGCGATGGGTGGTGGGGGAGGGCGGGGTGAGTCACATCCTCCAGGAAAAGAAAACCTGGGAGGACCCCATCCCCACCCTCACCCTGCGTAGGCATGAGGTGAGAGGCATCCGTTTGGACCAGTGACATATGGAAATGATGGAACACACTCTCGGGGTTTAACCAAGTCGACGGGGAGTGTTCTAGAGCTGGAAGAGAGGTGAGGACCCCAGGGGCTGGGCCGGGGGGAGACCCCCCCCATCGTGGTGAAGCCTGAGGCTGGGTGGCCTCGTCTCCAAGGGGAGCGGGTTCCTTACAGACTGTGCAGTGGGGCACGCAGACACCGCCCCCCTCCACCTCTCCGAGCGGGGCCAGACGTGGGGTCGGCGGAGGATGAGGGCAGGGCTGTTCCCCCACACCTGCCTCTGTGGACTGGCCCTGGGCTGGGCTCTGTCTGTCCTCTGCCTCATCTTGGAAGCTTGTTCATGTCACTCCCTACAAGCCTGGGACTTGCAGGCCCCGAGGAAGCCACGAGTGGGGCCCCCTTGGGTCTCCTTTTTTGGACCTTGAGTCCAAGGGGTTTTATTTAACTTTTGGCTTTCCTGTCTCCCCATTATGGAGCCCAAGTCCTTCTCCTCCCTGTGTGAGACATGGGGAACCAGAAGCTGGGGGTGGGGGCAGGTGGGGCCGTGGTCATCCTCCTGACGGGGTTTGTGGCTGGGGGAGGCAGAGAACTCCCAGCAGGACCAGGTGGGCTCTGCCCTTGGAGTCATGACCAGAGCCTCCTGAGCTTGTCTCACTGCTGGACAGATGACCGGAGTCCATCACTATGAGAGGCGAACTTTGAGACGGTTTGTGAAGGCACCTGTGACCTCACCGGGACCTCACCTCTTCTGGATTCCAGCGAACTCAGCTTCTGATGGGCCACATGTGCTAGTCCAGCAGGGTCATGTAGGCATCCGCTCCCCAGCTGGCCATCTGGGCCATCTGGGTCCAGCAGTGGATGCAGCAGCTGCCCGGGCCCCCCACCTGGGCTGACCCACTGCCCCAGCCTGCTTCACAGGCAGTGGACCTGGCACTGTTACGCTGTGGTTACGAGAGAGTGAGTGTCGGGGACACATTTCCCCCCAGGGTTTGGGTAACTTTCCATTATGATGGACGGTTTCCAGATTCCTCAATGAAACACACTCCCAAGTCTCTAGGAAATGGAGAACAACCGGGGCCCTATGGCACGGCAGGCTTCTCTGTTCAAGCGAGAACAACCTTGAGGCGGAGCGTCTCCATCAGTCTGTGGAGTCATGCCCTCCAGGGGAAAGAACGGAGGAAGCCTGAGTTCAGTTCAGTTCAGTTCAGTCTCTCAGTCGTGTCCGACTGTTTGTGACCCCATGGACTGCAGCACGCCAGGCCTCCCTGTCCATCACCAACTCCCAGAGCTTGCTCAACCTCATGTTCATCGAGTCGGTAATGCCATCCAACCATCTCATCCTTTGTCGTCCCCTTCTCCTCCAGTCTTCAATCTTTCCCAGCATCAGGGTCTTTTCCAATGAGTCGGTTCTTCGCATCAGGTGGCCAAACTATTGGAGTTTCAGCTTCAACATCAGTCCTTCCAATGAACAACCAGGACTGATCTCCTTTAGGATGGACTGGTTGCATCTTCTTGCAGTCCAAGGGACTCAAGAATCTTCTCCAACACCACAGTTCAAAAGCATCAGTTTCTCAACAAACACTCAGTTTTCTTTATAGTCCAACTCTCACATCCATACATGACCACTGGAAAAACCATAGCTTTGACTAGACAGACCTTTGTTGGCAAAGTAACGTCTCTGCTTTTTAATATGCTGCCTAGGCTGGTGGAAATTGGCCTTGGCTGGATTAGCCTTGGCTGTGTGACCAGGTCTGGCCAGTAGGTTGGTGGAGGCCGGTTCACTTCCAGGCAGGGGTGCGGGTGCCTGAGCGGCGTGGGGTGTGTGCTTTGCTGCCTGCAGTGGCCGGGGTCTTTAGCCCGTCCACCCCTGGGTCAGACCCCAGCTTCTCTTGACAGGCATGCCGGGTTTTGTAAGCACACCCTAAAGCTGACAGTATTCCTGCTCCGTGAGAGCCTTCCTCATTTCCCCCATAGACCAAGTAAACTGTGTGTCCTTTTTCTAGCCTTTCCTCCTGGTTTGCTTCTGAAACGTCACCCGCTGATGGATGAAGCCAGGCTTCTGAGGCTTAAATGCCCTTCCCTGTCAAGTTCGTGCGCTGTGAAATGCGTTCAGTTCGTGGAACTTGGTTATTTAGTTTGTCCCGAGGAAACGAGTGTTATGTCAGGCAAAAAATCCAAAATGATTAGAGCAAATGGTGATCTTCTCTTACAGAGGAAAATGCCTCCCGAAAATTGACTGATCCTTGAGCAATGTGCGTGCAGGAATTCTGTTCCCTTGCCTCTTACCAAGGGAGATCTCAAGTTAGAGAGAAGGAAGAAAATACACCACTTACTCTGAAGTGCGTTTTTTTTCTTTTCCAGGGGAAAATTTAGCGGCTCTGATGGTTATGCTGCTTTTTGTAAGAATTTTTTTGAAGGTATAATACATTAGACTTACCAGAAGCTTCCTGCCATAGCGAGTCTGCATAAGGAAGTGATGATTCTAATTTAATTTAATTCCCAGCTGGAGTGATGGCCAGGCTGAGGGGAGGAAGTGGGGAATAGGATAATAGGATAATAGGGAAGAATTTATTGAGTTCAGATGTCCTGACATTTGCATCTTGTGAAATTTCTCTTCCTGCTTAAGGGAGAAATAATTTAAAAATACTGGTAAGAGTAAGCAGCCTTTACGAAAACTGAATGCATATTTAAAAGTGAGGTTTTATTTTATTTTTTTTAAGCCCTGAACTGCTGTTTGGGGTTGAATTATTGGATGACTCTTTTTCAAAAGCCAAAGTTCCCTTGCCAAGGGCAATTTGCTTTTTCTGAAGTGCTTTATGTGAAGGTGAGAGGCTTGTAGATGCTAAAACCTCTGCAGATACAGGAGACGGGAATGTTGATGACGCCAGGCGCTTGGTTTGGCCCTGGTCGGCGGCAGGTGCAGAAAGTGCTGGCGGTGTCCTGGAGGTGCTTCTGCCTCCCAGCCGCTGGTCCTCAGGGCAGAGGCCGCGGGGCAGGGAGCTCCCGACCGGCAGGTGCCTTTACCCCGGGGAGGCTCAGAGAGCAGAGAGAGGGGGCTCCCAGGGGACAGGGTGGCGCCTGGGGCAGGCTGTGGTTTTGTAAGGCCAGCCTCACCCCTTTACCTGGGCGGGGCCCGGCCTCCCTGGGGGCAGGCTTGGATGGGGGAGCAAGTGCATTCCAGTGGGGGAGGAGCTGAGCGCCCCTCCGGGAAGCCTTCCCCAGGTTCTCCCCTCCTGCTCCCCGGGTAATCCGATGGGACGTGACTCAGCCATAAACAGAGACATGCCATGTGCGGCGACCTGGCTGGACCTGGAGATGCTCACAGTAAGGGAAGCACGTCAGGCAGAGACGAACGCCATGTGGCGTCACTTACATGTCCTAAATTACGACATGAATGACTACCTTAGATTAGATTCATTATCTCAGATTCATAAGTTAGCACCTAGAAAAGAGTACAAAGGAACCTATTTACCAAACAGAAACAGACTCTCAGACATGGAGAACCAGCTTATGCCTGCCGAAAGGGAACGGTGGAGCGGGATAAGTTAGGATTACGGGATTATGTGACTGACTGAGGCACATGACTGTATGTAAAATAGGTAAACGAGGGGCTTCACTGCATAGCGCCCGGAACTGCGGGGCTTCCCGCGTGGCGCTAGTGGTAAAGCGCCCGCCTGCCAATGCAGGAGACATAAAGAGACACGAGTTCGGGTCCTGGGTGGGGAAGATTCCCCCGGAGGAGGGCATGGCAACCCACCCCTGTATCTTTGCCTAGAGAATGCCCCGGACAGAGGAGCCTGGCGGGCTACAGTCCATGGGCCCCCAAAGAGTCAGACACGACCTAATTGACCTAGTGCAGAGCACAACAGGAAGCTGTATTCAGTATCCTGTAATGACCTACGATGGAAAGAATGAAAAACAGACACATACATACATGCATGTGTACCCGAATCGCTCTGCCGTACGCCTGAAACGGACACAATATTGTAAATCAACTGTACTTCAATTAAAAATAATGGAGTAGAATTTCACAGGCTCACCTACTGGAAGCTGCTGCCCCTTTTCTTTCTTTGCAGTGTTTGCTTCAATTAAGGGCTTGTGACTGACAACTCTCCCCAGCCCAGCCCCTCTCCCCGCTACCAAGAGCCACCAGACATGAAATCCGGTCACCCCGCCGGCCCGTGGGCTGTGGCTGGGCTCACAGGCCGCAGGCCTCGGTGGGCAGGGAAGGAGCGTGGGCGGTTCCGCTCAGACAGGCGAGTGCTGGTGAGGGTGCTGGGGTGGCCGGCCGGTCCCGGGGGAGAGGGGGGCAGAGGTGTGGGCACGCCGAGGGTGGTCTCTGCAGACCCCGGCCTGCTGGGGACCTTCCGGCAAACCCGGGAGCTCCATTCCGGAGGTGCCCTTGGGCGGCGCCAGGGCCGCGGGCTCGCCTCGGTATGGCCCTGCAGCCTCTCCTCTCTCTCCCTCTGGAGTGGAGCCTGGCCCGAGCTTGGCCCCAAGAAAGGCAGGGGCTCTGTCGGCCGCCTGGCACCTGCTGGCCTCACCCAGAGTCACGGACACAGCGCCTTCCCTGAGCTCTGGTCCAGCTGAAGCCCACCTGTGGTCTTCGAAGCAAGGCAGCAGCGTGCCCTCTGACCCTTCCCGGGCCGCCTTCTAACAGCGAGGCATTAAAATGAGAAGGAAGACAGAAAATAGCCCGTTTGGTCTTCTGGCCCCCGTTCTCTTAACCAGCTGTTTAATTGTAGCGGCCGTGTTATTGTTTAGCGTTTGGGTAAAAAGCATGTCCGGGTCTGCTTCCATCAGGGCTTCTATGTTGATTATTTCAATTTCCAGTTTCAATGCAGCATTCATGGTTTTATTTGAATAGCAACACCGCTCTCTGCCCTCGGTGGAGGGCCGCCCGTGGCAGGCGGTGAAGGGCCCTGACCCACAGCAGACCCAGCTGCGCTGGGGCCATTAGCAAGTCAAGCCGTGGGCCCCCTTGAGCCCCCGGCTTGCATGTGTTCTGTGCAGAAGCAGGCGTCGGGACTGGGCTGTGACTCCCGCATCATAGTCACCCAGCCGCCCTGGCGCCGGGGCTGTGGGGGCCGGGCTGCCCTGGGCGTCAGCGGGACGATGCAGGAGACTAGAGGCGAGTCCTCCGGCTGCCGCCCTGGCGGGCTCTGGGTCCTTCCCGATCGGGGCTGCTGTGTGTGCTGTGAGCAGCCGCGCTGTTTGGCAACGGGCCGGGGCTTGGCTGCTCTCCCCTTCAGGTCCTCCACCCTCAGGCCCCGCCCGGGAGGCAGTTTGCCATCCCCCCAACCACCCCCGCGCAGTGTCCCAGGAGCCGGTTGGCCGAACGCAGTCAGGGTCGCCAGGCACCTGTGCTTTAAGCATGCGGACTCATTTCTCAGCTGTTCATTTTGGGGCAAATGTTGGACTGGACTCAAAATTAATTGGTGATGTTTTCGGGGAAGTTTGAACTGGGGATTCTGAGGGGGCTGCTATGGGTTCCTAGTTAATGTGTTTTTCCCATTCACTGGTCGCCCTTCTTGGGACCTTCTGTGTGTCCTGGCTCAGACGCTGGGCTGCAGGGCTCCAGGGGGCTGGGTGCCTGTGTTTCACGACGGGAGGAGGTGTGGAGAGCCGGCCTTGGCCGGGGCTGCCGTGGGGGAGGGACCCAGCAGACATCGTCCGGGGACAGTGGTGGCCGCTAGATGGCCAAGGAAGGACAGCCTCCCGGGATGCATGGGTTGTGTCCTCTCCCCCTCCTGGTAGCAGAAAACAGGGGCAGTCTGCTAGCCCCGCCCCCGGGGCCGGCGGCTCTGCGCCTGGAGGAGGGAGTGTGGTACCTCCCCCGGGAGAATAGCATTGGAGTTAAACCTGGACAAATACAGCTTTACCGCTCTTCAGCAGGATAACAATTGAACTCTTCAAGTAGAATTTCTAGAATTTAGAGTTTCAGAGTATTTAGAAAGGATCCCTCTTATTTTATTTTTGCACCAGGAAACTGATTACAATTATGTGACTGTCTTAACAATGACCAAATAATACATTCTAGGACCAAGCCCTCTCTTGAAATAGTTTCCATCTCTGAGCTCAGGTTTATGAGTTTGTCAGTGATAAGAGACAATGATCAATCCTTACCTACCTTAAGGAAATGCAAAATATAGCATCTTAGGATCCATCTTATTAACACGTGTCTTCACTGGTCTGGTCAGAGGCTGCTCACCACACACCCGTCTCCCTTAACCACAAGCTCCATTTACCCAGCACTTCAGGGTCTGTGGCTTTTTGAAAGATCTTTAACTGCTTCCCAGTCACCAATACCGTGTGGTGGTTTAGATGGGAGACTCTGGAGCCAGATTCTTCTGGGTCACTGCCGCCCCTCCCCAGCCCTGACATGTGGCCGTAGCAGGCTTTCTGTACCTCCAATCTGTGACTTGTGCAGTGCGGTTACACTAATACTTGTGACTCAAAGCCTTGCTGTGAGGATAAAGTGAAGTAACACATGCAGAGTACTCGGGCCAGCGTCCAACACAGCGAGAACTTAGTAATAAATCCTGACTATTAGGATGCGGGTCCAAAGTCCCCATCATGCATACAATTCTCTACACTGACGTTTGAAAACTCGAAGCTTGGAGGTGAACCAAATGGCAACTGCAGTGATCGCTACCACGTTTCCACGCCCGGTGGTGGAAGACGAGGCTTGGGCCGACCACTGAGAACAGCGGCGAGAGCTGGAGGAGGAATCTGAAAATTTCATTTGAGAGCACGGGGGGAGCTGTCAGGGTCCAGGGGCGGATGGAGACTCAGAAAGATGAACCTGTGGTCTAGGGCTGCTTTGACCTGGGGGTGTCTGCAGCTTCTGAATGTGTGGTCACAGCTGCTGGGGAGAAGCCAAGCGCGTTTTCTCCAGGTCCTGCAGGCTGGGAAACCAAAACTTAAAGTCCAATTTTGATGGTGAAAGGATCCAGTCATGAGCTCCAGGACAAGCAAGAGAAGAGTTGTACGAAAGCATCAAAGGAAACTGTGGAGACTTCCCAGGTGGCGCTGGTGGTAAGGAACCCCCCTGCCAGCGCAGGAGGTGTAGAGAGGCGGGTTCAGCCCCTGGGTTGGGAAGATCCTCTGAAGACGGACGTGACTGCATGCCCCAGTATTCTTGCCTGGGAAACCCCATGGGCAGAGAAGCCTAGCGGGCTGCAGTCCATGGGGTCGCGCAGAGCTGGACACGACTGAGCGACTGAGCACTGAGCACACAATAAATCTGAGAGATGGCATGAAACGGAGACAGAAAGAGTTAGGTCAGACAGAAAGCCAAGAGGGCTGTGCGTTCATTCCGGATAGACCTGCCACCGCTGGGCTTCGGGGTGAGACCTGAAGTGTTTGCCGCTCAAGCTAAAGAGAAAGCAGAAAGAGGAGTCCACATAGGCTAGCTTTAAACCACCTCAGCCTCTGATTGGACATCAGGTGACCGATGGTGACCACCTATAGAAGACGGAAAGGACATGCTCTCCAAAGGAAAATGCATCATTAAGATCCTCTCTGCTGTTTTCTTATACGCAGAATTTTACATTTCAGGAAAAAACACGTACACAGAGCAGCCAGCGTATGAGGAGATAAGACATAATGAAAAATCAGAAGAACGGAAGGCAAACAAAGCAGATATACATGGTATCCAGGAAACAGAATGATCAGAAATGTAATAGAGTTATCACACACAAAATTTAGAAGAGTCACACTTCATATATTAACATGAATGAAAGATAGGAATGAAAAAGTTGACACAGGGTTACAAACTATTAGAAAAAGAGGAAATGATTAATTCCAGAACCAGAAACTCCAGTAAGTGCAATTAACCATCAGTGGCTGAGTTTAATAGCACATCAGACATGTGAGGAAAGAACCAGTAACCCCAAGGGTAGATCAGAGGAACACATCCAGATTGAGCCATTGAGAGACAAAAGGGTGGAAAAAAGTAATTCCCAAAGTGGCAAAATATTAGGAGGAGCTATAGGAGAAAAGGAGGAAAGGATGGTCGAATACTGGCATTTCCTCATAGCTGAAGATAATATTATACTTAAAACTGGGGCTCAGGAGAGGAGACTGGAAATAATAGAAGACGCTAAGTGATGAATTCAGGGAACATTATCAGACTTAGGATAAATACAAAAACAACCACACTTTAGCACTTTATAGCAAAACTGCTAAAATAAAAAAAGAGAAGAATCTTAACAGGAGCCGAAAACGACCTCCCCCTCCCGACACACAACTTTCAGAGAACCAGTGATAAGACTGACAGCTGACTTCTAAACAAACTGATGATACTCAGATAACAGCAAAAAATAGAGTTTCATGTACTCAAGGAAAATAGTTGCCTCCTAGACTTCTATAAGCTGTGACAACATCTTTGAAAAATGAAGGCAAATAAAGATTTTAAGAGAGATGAAAAATCAACAGACACAACAGTGGAAGAAAAACAAACTGTTATTATACAAGCAGAGAAAAATGATCCCAGGTGGGAGTTTGGGGATACAGAAAGGAATTAAGAGCAAACAAAGCAGTATTTTAGAAACTAAAAGCAGAGCTACCGTGTGATCCAGCAGTCCCACTCCTGGGCCTATATCTGTAAAAGACAAACATTCTAATTTGAAGAGACCCACGCACCCCCGTGTTCACGGCAGCACTGTTTACGATATCCAGGACGTGGGACCAACCTATATGTCCACTGACAGATGAAAGGATAAAGATGTTATATATATATATGTTCAGTGGAATATTACTCAGCCACAAAAGAATGAAATAATGGCATTTGCAGCAACATGGTAGGGATTATTGTACTATGTGAAGAAAGTCAGAAAGAGAAAGAGGAATACCGTATGATATCACTTATATGTGACATTTGAAATATGACACAAGATCAATCTATCTTCAAATTAGAAACAGGCTCACAGGCATGGAGCAGGGACTTGTGGTCCAAGGTGGAGGAGGGGAAGGAAGGACTGAGCGCGTGGGCTCAGCAAGTGTGAGCGTTTTATGCGTAGGACGGATAAACCACAAGGGCCTCCTGCAGGGCACACAGAGTTATAGTCAGCATCCCATGATAAGCCGTCGTGAGAAAGAACGTACAAAAGGGTGTATATGCATTTATAAGTGAATCACTTTGCTATACAGCAGAAATCAACACAACATTGTAAATTAACTGTATTTCAATATAAAAATGTGGTTTGTTTATGACCGAAAGTCATGTCTCAGTCTCCACTGTTAACCCTGCTTTTGGGAACACCAGTGTTGACAGACGTGTAGGTTGCTTCCCTGTCTTGGCTATTGTAAATAGTGCGGCTATGAACTCCGGGTGCGTTTATCTTTTTGAATTAGTATTTTGTCTGACTGTCTTCCCAGGAGTGGGATTGCTGAATTGTGTGGTAATTCTATGTTTAGTTTTTTTTTTTTTTGAGGGACCTCCATACTGTTCTCCATAATGACTGCATCAATTTATATTCCCATCAACATTGTAGGAGGGTTCGCTTTTCACTACATCCTCTCCAGCATTTGTTATTTGCAGTGTTTTTAATGATGACTGTTCTGACCAGTGTGAGATGGTTTAGATTTGCATTTCTCTAATAAAAAGCCGTGACAAACCTAGACATATCAAACCTAGCATATTAAAAAGCAGACACATCACTTTTCTGACAAAGGTCCGTCTCGTCAAAGCTATGCTGTTCCCAGTGGTCATGCTTGGATGTGAGAGTTGGACCATAAAAAAGGCAGAGCGCCAAAGAATTGATGCTTTTGAACTGTGGTGTTGGAGAAGACTTTTGACAGTCCCTTGGACTGCAAGGAGATCTAACCAGTCCATCCTAAAGGAGATCAGTCCTGGGTGTTCATTGGAAGGACTGATGCTGAAGCTGAAGCTCCAGTACTTTGGCCACCTGATGCGAAGAGCTGACTCATTGGAAAAGACCCTGATGCTGGGAAAGATGGAAGGCAAAAGGAGAAGGGGGTGGCAGAGGATGAGATGGTTGGATGGCATCACTGACTTGATGGACAGGGATCTGAGCAAACTCTGGGCAATAGTGAAGAACAGGGGGCCCCGGTGTGCTGCAGTCCACGGGGTGGCAAAGAGTCAAACTCGATTTAGTGACTGAACAGCAGCAATAATCGTTTTAATGATGTTGAGCGTGTTTTCATGTGCCTGTTGACCATTAGTATATTTTCTCTGAAGGAAAGTCTACTTAGGAAAGACAGTTTTACTTTTAATAATCTTAAATTTATTCACACATGTTGGATAAATGCCTGTATTCCTTTTCCAGTATAAGTTTTTGGAGTTCTAAAGAATAAATTTATTGGGTAATTCTGGGTAGCTGAGGCAATGATGACTGCATAAATTGGAAACATCCAATGCATCCCCGAATCCCCCAAGAAAGTAAAGAATAAGAAATATGCAAAACCAGTATCCTCAGCATAACTAGAAGGCAGAGAGGGATCGAATATCAAAATCCCAGTAATTAGGAAAAGAATCCCTGAATGCAGTGAGCTGATTCCCACGCTCTTCAAGCCTTTGCAAAGAGTAAGCGTAGTTCGAACAGCAGAGGGACCTGGTGGTGGGTCTGAACTTGATAAAGCCACTGCTGGAAAGAGAAAGTCACTCTCAGTATGAAAATACAAAGCTTTTTGCTAGATCAAAGTACTTGCGACAGAGAAGAGACTTAAAAGTGTGCCCTGGATGTGCAGAAGCAGCCTTGAAAGGTAAGTGCTCTGGGAAGACTGAGGGGTTAAGAGAAGGAGAGGTGCTCTGTGCATACAACACACAGAGAGAGAAGGAAGCCGAGGGAATCTGGGATTCTGCCCGGAAAAATAAACAAAAGGGCTTGCACTCCTTTCTCCACTAAGAGAAGACAGTCCGTTCAGCAGAGGCCCGAGCTTCACCACACTGACAGCAGATGGAAAGGCAATTAGGTATCTCATAAACCTCTCTAAATCTTCACCCCTGGCTTCATAAATGCGGAAGCACAGACTATCTTTATCTATACAAAGCTACTATAAAAAGGAAATAAAACATGGGACTTCAAACAATCAATGAAAATAAGACCAGCTAAAAAGATATGAGCAAAGATAACCTCTAAAACAAAAAATGTAGACTGTCGTAACTGCCAAAATAAATAAAACAGAAGTAAAAGAGCAAAGAGAACACATCAGTTAAATAGCAAAACAGCAAACATAGTATGTACAGTAATTAAGAGTTTCAAATAACGTATTATTTCAACAAGTGGTGCTAGGGCAATTGGATGTCCATGTGCACGAAGGCAAGTTTAGACCTTTGTCACATCATTTACAACAATTAACTGAAAGGGATCACAGAGCTAAATGTCAGATCTAAAATTACAGAATTTTTGAAAGAAAATTTTAAGAGAAATGTGTTCATGACCTTGGGTTAAGCAGAGATTTCTTGGATAAAATGCCATACATACAACCTATGAAAGAGGAAATGAAAGTTGGACTTTTAATAAAGTCGCCTCAAACCCACCAGTAAGGAAAGACACACACGGCGGTGGCTGTGGTACAGCGGATGATGCGAGCGCTGGTGGGGGTGAGAGGACAGAGCCAGCCCACCCTGCTGGTGGCAAGGGCGGCGGATGATGCAGCGCTGGTGGGGGTAAGAGGACAGAGCCAGCCCACCCTGCTGGTGGCAAGGGCGGCGGATGATGCAGCGCTGGTGGGGGTAAGAGGACAGAGCCAGCCCCGCCCTGCTGGTGGCAAGGGCGGCGGATGATGCAGCGCTGGTGGGGGTAAGAGGACAGAGCCAGCCCACCCTGCTGGTGGCAAGGGTGGCGGTGTAACTGCTTTGACACATGGTTTGCCAGTTGATTAAAAAGTCAGACATGTATCCACTGTAAGACCCCACGGTTCTACTCGTCGGTATCCATCCAGGAGAAAAGACGACACATGTCCACAGGAAGCTTTGTACGTGAATGCTTACGGTAGCATCACTCCTAAAAGCCAGAAAGGGCTAGTGACCCGGATCTCCACCAGCTGGCGAACAGGTAAGTGAAATGTGACATATGTGTGCAGTGTTTCTTTGTTAAAAAAGAAAGAGGAAAGACACACTGGCGCTTTCTACAATATAGACGAATCTCAGTAACATTATTCCAAGTTGCAAAAGACAGGTGGCCCCATTTATATGAAATATCCAGGAAAGATAAATCTATGGAGACAGGAAGTACATTCGTAGTTGCCTCTACTTACTGTTGTTTTTCAGCCGCTCAGTCGTGTCCAACTCTGCGACCCCACGGACTGCAGCACACCCGGCTTCCCTGTCCTTCACCATCTCCCGGAGTTTGCTCAAGCTCATGTCCATGGAGTCGGTGATGCCATCCAACCATCTCATCCTCTGTCCCCTTCTCCTCCTGCCCTCAATCTTTCCCAGCATCAGGGTCTTTGCTAATGAGTCAGCCCTTCGCATCGTGGCCAAAGTATTGGAACTTCAGCTTCAGCATCAGTCCTTCCAAGGAATATTCAGTATTGATTTCCTTTAGGATGGACTGGTTGGATCTCCTTGCAGTCCAAGGGACTCTCTAGAATCTTCTCTAAAAGCAGTTTGAAAACACTTAGTCTTTATGGTCCAGCTCCCACATCCATGCGTGACTACAGGAAAAACCATAGCTTTGACTACACAGACCTTTGTCAGCAAAGTAATCTCTCTGCTTTTTAGTATGCTGTCTAGGTTTGTCATAGCTTTCATTCCAAAGAGCAAGTGTCTTTTAATTTCATGGCCACAGCCACCATCCACAGTGATTTTGGAGCCCAAGAAAATAAAGTCTGTCATTGTTTCCATTGTTTCCCCATCTATTTGCCATGAAGTGATGGGATCCAATGCCATGATTTTAGTTTTTTGAATATTGAATTTTAAGCCAGCTTTTTCAATATCTTCTTTCACTAGCAGAGTTGCCTCTGCTAAGGGTGGAAATAGTGAGTTAGCTGAAATGATCATGCAGTTTTGAGGGTAATGGAAATATTTGAGAGTTGGATTGTGGCATTGACCAGTTAGCACTGTAAGATCACTAAAAATCATTGAGTTTTATACTTCAAGTGTGCGAATATGTGATGTGCAACTTATATCTCAATAAAGCTGCTAAAAATAATATGACAGAGTTTAAACCAAATATATCAGTCTTATCAACACAGGTGAGTGGGTTTAACTCACCATATAAAAGAAAATGATTTTCAATTTGCTTCAGAAAGAAAGTCTCAAATATGAGCTGAAAGTGAGAGACATACCTAAACAGAAAGATTCAAGGATGATGAAACTAATGACATGTGCTGTCACTGGAAATAAAAATAAACTCATTAGACCTAGGAGAATTCCAAACACAAAGCATTAACTGTAAAAAATATATATATATTTTACCGCTAAAAGTCACTGTTCACAATGAAGTCATAATCATTATGAATATTCATTTTCTAAACAGGTAAACAACTACCTTTAAAGGGTAAAAGCTAGAAGAGATTCAAGAAGACTTACACAGAAAAGGAAGATGCTGAGATGTCACTCCTAGTATGAGATAAGAGGTGATGGCACAGTTAGAACATAGAGGACCTAAACAGCATAGTCAATAAGGTATATTTTTGGATATAGTGTATTGTAATTTACACCCTTATAATCATCAACACATATTGATGTAAAACGTAAAGTGTTAACACAAACTGACCACTTGTCAGGCTGCGGAGAAAACAGCAGTGAGTTCCGTGGAGCAGGAATGTCACAGAGAACGTTCTCTGACAACAATGAAATGAAAGTACAGAGTCCTAGCAACAGAAAGAGGCCCTTCCATCAAGCAATTAAAACTCGATTAACTCCTGAATCAAGGGAGAGTTCAAACCAAAATTCATAAAAATGATGGTGAGAACACTTCATATCAAAATCTTTGGTTTATATTTAAAACCACGATCAGAGGAAAACATAAAGCCTTAAATATTTTGTAGATAAAAATAAAGGGATGGAAAGAAATGAATCAGTTTTTTTTTTTTTCCCAGAAAGCTAGGAAAGGAACCACAAAGTACACCAAAAAACTGGATGAAACGTTGCGGAGGAAAAAGCAGAAATAAACGTCAAATGTCACGTTAAGGAAGTGACGTCATACTCTGAGTGGGACTTTTTTCCATTAATTCAATGTTGGTTTAATATTGAAGAATCCACTAATAGAATATGTATATATTAATGGATCTAAGAGGGAAAGATATGTTTTTTTCCTTAGATGCTGGATGAGTCTTAGAAAATTTAATAATTTGCCCTGGTAAAAATATTCAAGAAAGTAGAAACTGACAGGCACTTTATTAACATGATAAAATATGTATACTGGAGTCCTACAACATGCAACTTACTAAATAGGGAGAGATTTCCCAAAATGAACAGTTAAAGATACCCACACTCTCCACCACTGTTCAACATTGGACCAGAGGTGAGGTATTAATTGTGCCCTTAAACATATGAAAAGATTTCAAACTTGTAAAGCAGTAAATGCAAATTAAAACTCCGTTGGGGGGACATTTCTCCCTTAGTGGATGGGTAAAAATGTGGAAATAAATATCCCACTCTGCTGGCGAGGTTGTGGGAAACATATTTTGCTGACGGGAATGTAAATTTTTGTACTTTTATGGAAGGGAATTTAGCAAAAGTTGAAAAAAAAAATTCGTGTTCTTCTTTTGCCCCAGTAATCTCCATTCTAGAAATTTACACTGATGATACACTTCCAAAAATATAAAAGCACTCAATTACAATGCAATCCCTGTAATCATTGTTTGCAATTATAAACTATGGAAAACAACCTAAATGCTTCTACATAGGAGGGTGGCTGAATAATCCCTGACATATGCAAACCATGAAGTATTTACTATACAGCTTTAAAAAGTAATGAGAAAGGTGTCTATAAACTGGTGTGGAATCATATCCAGGATATACTATTACGTGGGGAAAAAGCAAAGTGCAGAAGAATGCAGTATGCTGTTGTTTGTATAAGTAAGAAAGGGGGCAGTTAGGAAAACATACATGTCTTTGTTCATTTGTGAAACAGACCAACCACACACAGGCAAAGAAGGGTAATGCAGAGACCCCGGAGCTGGTGCCTCCCTGAGTGGGTGGGGTTGGGTGAAAGGACAGGAAGGAAGGGGGGCAGGGGGGTGCTTTGTCTCCACGTCCATCTCACTGTTGCCTGCTTCTGGAAACACGTTGTATTTTGCTAATAGGGTAAGGGAACAGTCAAATCAACAAGGACGGCAGGTGGGGCAATCTGGAACAGAACACAGAAAAAATAAACTGATTGTACGCTTGGTACACCCCCATCAGGGCAGGGCGAAGGGCATGCGGGGGACTCACCCAGTGACTTCTAACAGAGCCTCTGGCCTCTCCATCCTTAAGGACAAAAACCAGCCACGTTGGACCTCTGAGTCGGTGGGCTTATTTCTCACAGAGGCATGGGTTAGCATGGACTCGCAATTCTAAAGCTACCTTTTTAAGTTCTGGGGATAAGCATCAGGGAATATGCTATGGGGCATGATGCTGGAGAAGAGACACGCGAGATAGAGAGGGGGCGGGAGGAACGGGAGTGACTTGGGCAAATGTAGACAGGCGGGCTTTGGGCCGCGAAGCTGGCGCTTGCTGTGGTGTTTGCAGCCACCATCACCCAGCCTGTTTCGGAGGGCTGGGGGTGGGGGAGGCGGATACTCCCTGAGCAGGGCGAAGGCGCTGGCCCCCTCTGTCCGTGGCCTGGGTCACCTTGATGGCAGTTCTGGGTGTTTGCAGGGACGCAGGCTCCCAGGGCTCGCACCCTGGCTCCCGCCTTCCTGCTGTACCGAGACCGTTAGCATCTCTATGCGTCCCTGTGTTCTGGATGCAGGGCTTGACAAATGGGGAGAGTAAGTGGGTAAACACACCTGAGGCGCTCAGCACCCTGTCTGGCCCGGGGTGAAGTTCTTCATTAATGAGTTTTTAGTTTTATTGCTTTTCCTTTTTAAAAAAAAAAAAATCAGTGTTTTTTAATTATTCAAGGTCAAGAACTAGTGTTTGGGTTGCTGAGTGGAAAACCAGCTCTGCTTTTTCTCTTTTCAAACTGTTACCTCTGGGACCCTAACTCAGCTCCTCCAGGATCCTGGGAAGTCTCAGCGGAGCTGTTTGCAGGAGTCTGAAGTCACGGCTCAATCTGATGGTGGTTTTGAAGGGCAAGACTCTATTTTCCTTGAGCACATCAATCTCTCAAAAGGCTGAGTGAGGAGGTAAATTTGAGACGTCAGGCCTGGCAGCTGACAAGCAAATCCTGAGTGCATTTGGGCTGCAGTGCGGAGGGCAGACTGGGGTTAGGACCAGGCGCGGGTGGGGGCTGGTGGGGGTGGAGCGTGGGGTCTGGTTTTCCTGGTCATGAAAAATGAGGCCCCGCCATCAGCAGGGGGCTGCGGACTTCCTATGCTCTGTGCATCACCCCCTCTTGCCCCCAAGTGCACAGACCCGGCCCTTGTGTTTGAGACGTGGAAACACACCCTCCTCCCCCGCCTTCCCCTCCTGAGAAGCAGGTGCTGTTGGACTAAAATAGGCATCAAGAAAAGATCAGAATTTGGGAAAAATATTGTCCCAACCTCACCACGCAGATATAAGCACGGTCTACATTTTCAACTGTTTCAGTCATTTCTTGGCTAACAAAGCTGTTTTATTTCATAAACATAACTAAGTTAGGCATGCGATTTAAATTTCTATTCATCTTGTAATAGTTTATCATAAGCATTTTACAAAGCTCTTGCAGAGTTTGCGAGACTGTTACTTAAAAGTTAGCATTTGTTATTTTCACAAGCATGGTTTTCACAGCTTTTTGAGGTCTAATTGATATGCGGTAAACCGACACAGTTAATGCTTGGCAGGTGTATATACTCCTGAAACCACCACTGCTATCAAGAAAAATAGCCTCACCTTTGAAAGCTTCCTTGTGCCCCTGGAGATCCATCCCTCCCACCCTCTGAACCCCCTCTTGTCTCTAGGCCTCCACCGACCTGCTTTCTGTCACCGTATCATAGTTTGAATCTTCTGAATTTATAAAGATGGAACTCTAGTGTATGCGTTCTTTCTTGTCCAGCTTCTTTCAATCAAAGTAACTGTTCTCAGGTTCATCCATGCTGCTGAGAGCATTGAGGCTCCATCCTTTTTATTGCTGAGTGAACTCCATGGCATAGGTACATCACAATTACTTTATCCATTCACCTGCTGAGGGATATTTGGGTTGTTTACAGTTTCTGGCTCTTGCAAATAAAATGGCTCTGAAAATCCAGGCACAGGACTTTGTACGGATGTGTGGTTTCATTTCCTGAAGTAAAAACACCTGTGAGTGGAGCAGCTGAACCCTAGGTTGCCATACCTTTAAACTTTAACTTTGAAGAAACTGTTTTCTAAAGTGGTTGCACCATCCTCCGTTCCCGTTTCTCCAGTCTCTCGAGAGTCCGTCTGACAGATTCAGCGGCTCTGATGGGCTGCAGTGTCTATAACTGTGGTTTTAATTGGCATTTCCTCAATGATCCATGATGTGGAGCACCTTTTGGTGTGCTGATTTGCCATCAATATCTCCTCTTTGGTGAGTATCTGTATATCTTCTGCCCACTTTTTTTGACTGTTGAGTTTTGTGTCCTAATTTTAGAGTCACATGTGAGTGATATTTGTCTCAGTCTGTCTGACTGACTGCTCCTGATGACGATCTCTGGGCCCACCCCTGTTGCTGCGAATGGCATTCTTCCTTTTCTCTTTGAATCCCTGAGCGGGATGCCGTTGTATATATGCACCGTATCGTCTCTGTTCATTCATCTGTCTGGGAACATTTGCGCTGTTTCCAAGTCTTGGCTATTGTGAACAGTGCTGCTCTGAACACAAGGGTGCATGTATCTTTTTGAACTAGAGTTTTGTCTGGATATATGCCCAGGAGTGAGATTGCTGGATCATATTGTAATTCTATTTTTGGTTTTCTGTCAAACCTCCACACTGTTCCCTATAGTGGTGGCCTCAACTTACATTCCTACCAGTAGAGGAGACGGGTTCCTCTTCTTCCACACCCTCTCCAGTATTTGTTACTTGTACACGTTTTGATGGTGATCTTTCTAACTAGTGTGAGGTGATAGCTCACTGTAGTTTAGATTTGAATTTATCTAATAATTCGTGATGATGAGCATCTTTTATGTGTCTGTTGGCCATCTTATTGGAGAAATGTCTATTTAAGCCTTCTGTCCACTTTTTTAATTGGGTTGTTCATTTTTTTTGTGTTGTTGAGTTGTGTGAGCTATTTGTATATTTTGGAAATTAAGCCCTTGTCAGTCACATCATTTGCAAATATTTTCTCTCTGTTGAGTTTTGAGATCTCTTTATACATTCTGGATGCAAGTCACTTTTTTTTTTTGATATATACTTTGAAAGACTAGAGCTCTCTTCAAGAAAATTAGAGATATCAAGGGAACATTTCATGCAAAGATGGGCACAATGAAGGACAGAAATGGTATGGACCTAAGAGAAGCAGAAGATAATGAGAAGAGGGTGGCAAGAATACCAGAAAAACTGTGCAAAAAAAGGTCTTAATGACTTGAATAACCATGATAGTGTGATCACTCACCTAGAGCCAGACATCCTGGAGTGTGAAGTCAAGTGGGCCTTAGAAAGCATCACTATGAACAAAGCTAACGGAATTCCGGGTGAGCTATTTCAAATCCTAAAAGATGATGTTGTTGAAGTGCTGCACTCAATATGCCAACAAATTTGGAGATCCAGTCCCATCACTTCATGGCAAATAGATGGATAAACAATGGAAACACTGACAGACTTTATTTCTTGGGTTCCAAAATCACTGTGGACTGCGACTGCAGACATGAAATTAGAAGACGCTTGTTCCTTGGCAGAGAAGCTATGACACACTTGGACAGCATATTAAGAAGCAGAGATGTTACTTCTTTGACAAAGTTTCATATAGTCAAAGCTATGGTCTTTCCGGTAGTCATGTATGGATTTGAGAGTTTGACCATAAAGAAGGCTGAGTGTTGAAGAATTGATGCTTTTGAACTGTGGTCCTGGAGAAGATTCTTGAGAGTGACTTGGATGGCAAGGAGATCAAACCAGTCAATCCTAAAGGAAATCAACCCTGAATATTCATTGGAAGGACTGATGCTGAAGCTCCAATCCTTTGGCCACCTGATAACAAAGAGCTGACTCATTTGAAAAGACTCAGGTACTGGGAATGATTGAAGGCAGGAGGAGAAGGGGATGACAGAGGATGAGATGGTTGGATGGCATCATCAACTCACTGGACATGACTTTGAGCACCTCTGGGAAACAGTGGAGGACAGGGAAGCCTGGCGTGCTGCAGTCCACGGGGTCACAGAGTTGAACAACTCAACAGCAGCAAACACTTGGAAGTATTTTCTCCAAGCTGTGCTTTGCCTTTTCATTTCCTTGACAGTGTCTGTTGAATAGCAGAAGCTTTAAATTTTTATGAGGTTCCATTTATTGATTTATTATTTTATAGATTGTGCTTATAGTGTCATATCTAAGAAATCTTTGTCTAACTCAAGGTCACTAAGGTTTTTATCTTATATTTATTTGGAAGTGTTGTAATTTTGGGTTTTACACCTAAGTCTTTTCCCTAATTTGAATTAATTTCTGTATATGGTTTGCTGTATGGATTGAAGTTCTTTTTATTTTTTTGTACTTGGTGACCCAGTTGTTCTAGAACCATTTTGAAAAAGACTGCCTTTCTCTCCTCATTTGCATTTGTATCTTTGTCAAGATTCGGTTGTGTTGTCCATGTATCTATAGAGTCTATTTTGTTCAGTTGATCTAATTGTCTATCTTTATACCGACATTGCACTATTTTAATTATTATAACTTTATCATGGGTTGATATCAGGTAGGCTGAAGTGAAGTTTAGTCACTCAGTCGTGTCCGACTCTTTGTGACCCCATGGACTGTAGCCCACCAGGCTCCTCCATCCATGGGGTTTTCCAGGTGAGAGTACTGGAGTGGGTTGCCATTTCCTTCTCCAGGGGATCTTCCCAACCCAGGGATCTAACCCAGGTCTCCTGCATTGCAGGCAGATGCTTTACCGTCTGAGCCACCAGGGAAGCCTGAGTCTCAGGTAGCCTGAGTCTGATGTTTCACGAAGCATCTTTGTCATGAGCATCAGTTCAGTGGACTTCTCTTCCCAGTCCCCAGGATATGCCTGTCACCATTTCAGGCTGCAGAATTTCATCCCGAGCCACATGTCAAGCTGTTTCCCGTGTCCCTTAAGGAGAGAGAAACTGACTCAGGCCCAGCTTGGGAACGCGAGGCCACAGGCTGTAAGCATGCGTCCCTCTGCGTCCCCCCGCACTGTGAAGTGCGGGGCTGGCTTACAGTGGCTCTCTGTTAGGTGGGTCCTCAGTCATGGATTTTCAGCTGGAACCCGTGTATCCCAAGAGGGTCTGGGGAAACTTTCAGGGTCAGAGGATGGACTCTAAGCTGGGTCCCCCTTCGTCACCCTCTCCGCTTTACCTGCTGCAGCCCAGAGCATGGAAGAATGTTTATGTGAAGTTTGGCTGAAGTGTGTTTGGGACCCAGGGATTCGGGCTTCTCAGGCCTGGGTGTGAGGGGCGTGGCTCTTCCCTCCACCCGGCGCAGGGCCTTGGGCCTCCTGGAGTACAGGTACAGGGTGCTGCGGGCGGCTGGGCGCCCAGTCCTGGGGCCCAGTGGGCCCGGTTCTGCTGTCCCCATTTTGGGATAAAGAGACGAGGAGTCAGGAGGTTACTGATGAGTCCACATCCCAGGGCTGGTCCGCGGCGGGGGAGCTCCAGGCCTGGGTGCTGGCTGTCACTGCAGTTGTCCAGGGAGCCGGGGCGGGCTCGGGCGGACAGTCCTGTTGTTAAAAATCAGGAAACCAAGAAAACTGGTGCATTTTTTCGAGCAAAATGATAGAAAATGCTTCCAATTCATGCATGAAAAGAAGCTTAATTTTGTTACAGGAGACAAATGTGTGTGCGAAGCTTTTCTGAGCACCCGAAGTGTCTCATTTCTTAGTCAAAATGTGTCTTTTCCATTCATCTCGTGATGTGATAGTGTTATTAGCTCCCTCTAATTTCTCTCACATGTCCTTTTAAAAAGGTCTCACTTTTATTCAGAGCAAAGTGGGGTGGGCACTCTGCTTCCAGAAGCCAGTTACCTCTGGTAAAAAGCCAGCACTTGGGAGAGAGGCAGACGGCAGCACCTGGGTAATTACAGTCCGAAGCAGAGAGAAGCGATTTTCCTGCAGAAACGGGTAATTGAAATGTTTGGTTTTTACCTTGAGCCTTCGCAGCAGGGCCCTGATGTTACTGCCCTTTCGATGAGGTTCCTGCTGTCCTTGGTAAGGATTAGAAAAGTGTATTTTTCAAGGGTGCTTGCCTTTTGCATCTCTTGTGTGTTGGAATAAACTCTAGTCTCTGTGCATTCATGGGACTTTCACATCAGAGACCACAAGGGTGAGCAGTGAACTTCTGCTATAGAATATTCAAGATGTCAGCTTTGGGAGGCTGCTGAGTACAGTACAGAAACAGTTTTTCGAGGTTCACTTTAAATAATTGCTGCTATCAAGGTCTAGTGGGGTCCTGGTTAAATCAATTAAAGCTACAGGATCAAGACTCAGTGTGATAAAATTCTTGTTTTCTCACCTTCTCTGTTCTGTATTGGCATGGAAAGATGCCAGTTAGATCATCAAGGAGTGGAGGGATTTGTGTCTGTTAAAATTAAGATTGTGTAGAACTGGACAAAACATCTGTTAGACTGTGATTAGCCAAATTCCCCAAATTTCATTTGGACTGGCGCTGAAAGGACACGTTTGCCAAATAACGAGCAAGACAGATGCCCCAATTACATGATCATATTTGCAAGAATAGTTTACTTAAAATCAGAGCATCATTAGACACAATGAAAGCGAGGTGACACATTGCCCCATTTATCACCTTCGGAAGCAGCCAAGTGTTTTCTGGTTTGACTGCGGCTCTTTCATTGCTCATCACCCTTTTAACGACGGTGTCCCGGTAACCACAGATCTGACCTGTAGCATGAATTAAATGCCTGAAAGCAGTGCAAATGTCCACAACATTTAAACTAGGAGAATCAATGTCCAAGTCCTTTGATATGGGCACCAAGAGACCCGGCAGCTCATGGTGCCAAGATTTTAACTCAAAACTCTGAGGGTGCGGTGTGGTCCACCTGCCCAGGTCTTCCTCCACGGCGATGGTGACGCTCGCTCTGGGACTCAGGGAGGAACTTGTTAAAGGGGGTAAACGGATCCGATGCCCTTTTTCTCAGCCCCGCCCTCTGTGGGTGGGGGGTGGGCTCCTGGCCTGGCTCCAGCACCAGAGACCGGGCCCTGGGGCCGCTCTTGGGGGGTCAGGGAGCCTGGGCCCCTGTCTCTGCAGGGCCTGATGATGGATCCCCTCCTGGACGCTTATCCCGGGCCTGCAGCCGGCTAGGTGCTCCGTGAAGATGGCCCACCACATTCACTGCATCCCCAGTTGGCAGCATCCCCGGGGGCTTCAGCCTGAGCACCGGGCCCGGAGTGGGCTTTTGCTGGGACGATGTGAGAGCAGAGATCACTTGGGCTCAGGTGTTTCACCTTGCTCTCTCTCCTTGCCTGTCTTTAGGAGCTTTCCCTGAGCCCCCAGCCAAGGCGTCTGAGGGCCGTGATCTGTGGCGGGCGGGGACGCGGGGCGCGTGGATGCTGGCGGGTCCTGGGCTGGTCTGGGAAGGGAAGCCACTGCTTTCCCCTTCAGCCCCTGGGGCGGCCTCCCCGTGAACCAGGCTCCCCGTGAACCAGCCTTGTCTGCAGCGATGACTTCGAATCAGACTCCTCGTGCTGAGGAAGGGGGAGGCAAGAAGGATGGGAAGCTGACCTGGGAGCCTGAACAAACTTCCATCACAACGAAATGTTCCCTGTGCCCAGCAAGGAGAGCGCCAAGCATTCCTGTGGTTTGTTTGGAACATCGTGGCTGATATAATTACAAGTTAAATTCAGGAGAAGTCACTGGCCTTGTGCCTCAATGAATGGTTTTTAAAAATTGTGTTGTCTTATGATTATAAAAGTCAAATACACTTAGAGCTAGTCGCTCCGTCGTGTCTGAGTCTTTTGCGACACCATGGTCTGTAGCCCGCCAGGCTCCTCTGTCCGTAAGATTCTCCAGGCAAGAATACTGGAATGGGTAGCCATTCCCTTCTTCGGAGTGGGGTCTTTCTGACCCAGGGATCGAACCTGTGTTTCCTGCATTGCAGGAAGATTCTTTACTGTTTGAGCCACCAGGGAAGCCCCAAATATGCTTGCTGTGGGAAATAAAATTTAGAATTTTAAAAATAGCATAAAAGGTAGTAAACACTTGTGAACACCCTCCTTGCACCTGGCTCTCTGCCCCTAGAGAAGAGCTCTGTTGGTTATTTATCTGGATTTTGCTTCAAATAGATACAACGTGTGTTTTGGTGAGAGACTCCTCCTGCGGGCCCTGCTTAGATCCGTCGCCTTCGGAGCGGGTCGGACCTTGGGGACAGCCTCCTGGAGCCCCACTGCTGGGGCCTGGGACTTGCTCAGGGTCACGGCGTTCCCTGGTGCAACGGGGGCCCCAGGCCACCTCACCCCCAGGCAGCCTCCCTCCGTCGTCCTGATACACGAGGCTCATCCAAGCCCCTCTCTCTTGTCTCTGCTTCCAGAAAAGCTGGCGGGAGGAGGGAGCCTGCCACTTCATGTCACTTGTCCTAAACAAGAACGCTCCATCCAGTGGGCGGCAGAGATGTCCCAGCCGTGGCCACACCGCTGCTCCCTGCACTTGCCCGCCTTGCCCAGGCACGAACCACTGGCTGCAGAGACAGGACTGCTGGCCTCCAGACCCTCTCTTTCCATGTGCCGGCCTGCCTGCCATTACTGACCTCCTTTGGGGGAGGTCTCTTCTTGGCTAATACCCCTTGTTATCTGACCTCAGGTGAAGCGGGCTGGCAGGGAACAGTTGGCAACCACATGGGATGTTCATACAGCACTTTATATTTTCCAAAGCATATTCTGTCATGTCTCAGAAAGGCAGAGCACTGTCCGGGTCAAAGGGGGCTGGGGAGAGGAGTTGTGCCTGGGGGAAATCGGGAAGGCTTCCTGGAAGAGGTGCCCTGGGATTGGTCTTGTGGGCAGTCTTCACTCTTCTCTAGAGTGACGGGGGTCATGGCTTTTCCTTCCTTCTGAGATATAAGAGTTAGATTAATGCTTAAGTTTTTTTTTTTTTTCCAGAACATATTTGTTTTTAAAACTATTTCAGAAAGTGTGTTTTAATTAAAGATATTTAAGAACTTTTCAGAAAAATAGAATTAAAGTTGGTTCATTTCGAGCTTGCTCGGCTAAATCCTGGTTTCATGTCCTGTTTCCTCGAAATTCTTAAGATTATGCCTCGGTTTCACTTGGTGGCTTCAGAGCCTCAGGGTTTCAGGGAGTGACGTCGCGGGCTGCCTTCAGAAGTAACTGTGTGCATGCGTGCTAAGTCGCTTCAGTCGTGTCTGACTCTTGGCGACCCCATGGACTACAGCCCACCAGGCTCCTCTGTCCATAGGATTCTCCAGGCAAGAATACTGGAGCGGGTTGCCATGCCCTCCTCCAGGGGATACTCCCGACCCAGGGATTGAACCTGCGTCTCGGCAGGCAGGTTCTTTACCGCTCACACCACCTGGGAAGCCCTCAAAGGTAATCAGATGGAGAGAAATCTTCCAGGCTACTTTGGTATTGGCCAAATCTTTCAAAGACGTGTTAGACGGCGGTAATCATCTGTATTATAATTGCCTCTGCAGTGAGTTGACAGGTGATTAATATCACGAACGTCGCGTTTTGCTTTCAGCAGGACTGTGGCGATGAGACTTGGGAGCCGCAAGCAGTCGGGAGCAGCCCAGCCTCACTGCATGGTGTGGCCACGCTCTTCTCTGCAAAGGTTTATTCTTCATTAGATTCTTTGATCTCAGAGTTTCCCTGGTGTCTGTGCCTGGGGCTCTGGGCTGCAAGCACTTAGGACCCCTCCCCCTCCATTGCCACCCCCGCCCCCAGCCAGGACCCAAGCCTTGCTGCGCTCCTTTTCATGGGATTCCCCAGAGTCGTCCTGTCCACGGAGCCCACAGAGATGGGACTCTGCTTCTCTGCTCTGTCCAGGAGGGTCACCTGGTCCATGAATTGGCTCAGCGACTCAGGAAGAGGCTCTTCTTCCTACAGTCAGTAAATGACTGGGGAGGACCCCAGCCCTGGTCCCCCAAGGAAGGGAATATGCGTTTAGGGAGGACTGATGTGAGCTCAGGTCACCAGGAGGCTGTTTTGCTGCCTCCTGATTGGGAGGGGGTGGATGGCTCAGGTGGTTGTGGGTTAGGACACATCTCTGCTTGGAGTCCCAAGTCCCTATCCTCTGATTCCACGTCTGCAGAGACAAGGCGCATTCTGTGACGCCGTCTTCCCCGCCTCCACTCGCTCGGTGGGTCTGCTTCCCCCTGCTCCTCCCAGGCACAGCCCTGCCCCTCTGTCCGCGTGGGATTCTCCAGGCGGGCCCCTTGGTGCTGGGAACAGCGGCGCCCCCTGGGGTTGTGCACGGAGGTGGAGTCGGCTCCAGTCTCGGGGGAGGAGAGTCCTTCTCAGTGGTCACTTGCTGTGCTGACCACCTGTGGGAGCCCACACTGTGCCCAGAGCTCAGGGCCGGGCAGCTGCCCCCCGTGAGGGGACAGTGGGAGGAGGGGAGGAGGCGAGGATGCTGAAGAGGTGGCCAAGAGGGGACGACCCCGCTCTGTGGCCTTACAGACGTCCGAGCAAGCCTTCCCCTTACTGTAAAATCCTCCGGTTTCTTGCCCGTGTCCTCAGCCCCTAAGCTCTGAACCGGCCCTGGGAGCCACGTGGCGGGGTGAACGCTCCGAATTTACCCACCTATGGGGGGCGGGTCCCTGTGGACGTGACCCAGGTGGGGCGGTAGGTGACATGGCTTCACTCTCCGCTTCCCTGCGCTTTGAAGGTTCTGCACTCGCAGCTGCAGCTGAGCAGGTGAGCTCTGGGGGGCTGGCGCTCAGCTCCACGGCCGCAGGGTGGAGAAGGGCCTGGTGGGTCCATCCCCGCCTTCTCCCCAGTTATGGCCGACTTAGAGCAGACTTGGCTGCCAATTAATCCAATGCCAAACAATTTGAAATATTTGGTATGCAAATCGAATTCTCTTAACCATTAGCTTTTATTTGCCAATATGGCGGGCCTTTGTTTGTTTCTGTTATAAAGCCAAATCCTTAAAACCCTAGGTTCTTGGTATTTTGAAATTTCAATTATCTCCTGTGATTGTATCTCTGTTTTCAGAGACATTTGCATGCAGTAGGAACCGGTGGTAAACAGCAGTGTCTTTTGAAGTGAGGAGAGCTATTTCAACCTCCAGTGGGAGGAGGAGGCCAATGTTTGTTTGAGAAAAATCACTTTTACGAGCAAGCCAGAGCAAGGCTGGGCCCTCTGGGAGCCTGAGGTGGTTCTTTGGGCAACAGCTTTGCTGTGATCCCAGCCCTGTGCTGGGTCTGGGTGTTCTGGAAGCTGCCCGGGGTTGGGGTGGGGGGCCTGGATGGGTCAGCTCGCCTGCAGCCCACCTTGGTGAGCCTTAAAGGTAGTACTTGTGACTCAGAGCCTGGCTCATCAATGTCTTTGATCTTCAGAATTGTGACATCGGCAGTGTTCTGTTCTAGAAAACATGGGAGGACCTTGAGCTGCTCAGAAGCTCTGTACCTCTGTGAAGACCTGTAGGCTGCTCTTGTTTAAAGCAAACCCGGACGGAGCATCTTAAATCCTCGCGGGCTCAGCGGCAGCGAACAGTGATGCTGAATTGTTGCCCGTTCTCCTTCACGGCGCAAACACGTGTTGAGCTCTGTTCTCCAGGCCGAGCGTCCCGCGACAAGCCCTGCAGAGCCCCGGTGGACGGGGACACACGGACTCCTCTCCGTCAGCATGTCCTCTGCCCGACAGTGCTGAGGGTCTGCAGGGGAGCGGGGGCAGGCGGCAGGGCCCGGGGGTGGGGAGCTGCTTTTTCACCCGTAACACGGGCCTGGTCTCCTTGATAAGGTGATCTTGGAGCTTGTGTTTGAATAGATGTTTGCAAAACGTAATGGTGTACTTTAAGCCAAATGAATGCACTCATCTAAACGGCATGCTGGAAGTGCTAAGAACCATCAGCTACTGTTTTCAGAAGGACTGGACGTGTCTCTCATGCTGCCACCTCCCTCCTTGGGGCGGGGCCACCTGGGAATGGAGGGGAGGGGCTCCAAGTAGAGAGGGCACCAGCGATGCTGAGGGCTGTCCCTGGGGGTGGTTCCAGAAAGGAGAACGGGTGACCCCGGCCGGGTCAGGGCCTGCCGATGGACGGCTGTCCCGAGCCACTGCGAGGTTCTCACTTCTCACGTCCCAGGCGTTGCACCAGCCCTGCCCACACCCACTGGCTGGAAGGGCCTGGGAGGGGAGGGGGCAGGGTCGGGGCTGTGAAGGAGGCGCCCTGTGAGCAGACCCTTCGCAGGAAGACCCTGGGGGCCCCGCCGGGCTTGGGGTCCTTCTCCCTGTAACACAGGGCTGGGGTCAGGGGAGAGACTTGCCCACTGTCTGGCAGCTGCAGAGAATAGGAAATTGCCCAGTCTTTCCATTTTCTTCTAGAATTTAGGCTGATGATTGGCAGAAGAGCAAGATTTTCAGGGCACACGGTCCCTTCCAGGAACAAAGATACAGTGCATGTGGCATCTCCTCTGGCCCGTATCCTGCCCGTCTGAGCAGAGCCTGGGTGAGGGAGGGACCCGGAAGGCACCCCCAAGATGGTTCTTTTTCTTCCACTGGCGTGGTGATTCTGCTCCCTTTCTGTTTGTTTGTTTCGTTATCTGAAATTCTCTTTAGCTGTTAACTGGGGCTGGCATGTTTCTTTGTTTCTCTGTTTTTCCTCGCACATAGATTATGCTGTTTTGGTAGCATCTGCTGTGAATTTTAATTACGACGCTCAACTCCAAGGGAGCCCCGCAAAGCCGCGAGCGTCGTTAGCAGTCCAGACCCACGTTCCTGGCACAGACGGAAGGTTGCAAATGCGTGAGGACTCAGGACCCAAGACAAAGGAAATGGAAGCCCACAGTCTCCTCTTGTCCAGACTCCTTTTATTTAAGAGATCTGTGGCAAGGGACTGGTATGCCTGGGATTGCTTTTTGGCTTTTTGTTTTTTGCCGATAGTTGTCCTTTTGTTCTTTGAGGCAGTGTCACAGACCCTCAGTCTCTATAAAAGGAGCAGTTATGGAATTTGTAGCTCGGCTAAAATGGCAAATGCAATTCTGTGTCTGGTTGCTTCAGACTGCAAAAATAAGCTTATCGGATGTAAGAAAAATTAGGCTGCCGTCACTTCTCAGCCTGGAAGCCTTTCCAGAACCCAGTGGACGGTCTACGCGGGACTCCCCGAGGCTTGTGCTGCTGCTGTCTGTGGTGGGTTTCTGCAGCGTGTGGTCCTTGTGGCCTCTGCCACACTGGACACATCAGGCCAGGTCGGCGTGTGCCCAGGGCCTGCGAGGGGGTGGTGCTCAGGCTGGCCCCGGGTGGGTGCTAGCCTCCGCCCAGCACCTTCCTGGCCAGCGAGATGGTGCCTGCTCCGCCGTCACACACAGCCAGCACGGTGCCTGCCTTGGATTTCAGAGGCAGAACTACTGACCTGCGAGTGCGTGTGTGCGTGCGCATGCTCAGTCGTGTCTGACTCTCTGCGACCCCGTGGACTGCAGCCCGCCAGGCTCCTCTGTCCGTAGGATTCTCCAGGCAAGAGCACTGGAGTGGGTTGCCATGCCCTCCTTCAGGGGATCCTCCCGACCCAGTGATTGAATCTGCGTCTCCTGCTTTGACAGATGGGTTGTTTACCACTGAGCCACCTGGGAAGCCCTAATCTATCAATACGATTATGAGTAATTATTTTGCTGCCACCCAAAGTGGAAGGGGTACTGAGACCTAGGGACTTGAATTCTGTCCCCTGGGGCCCTCTGTCCCAGCCTGGATTTCTAGACCTGCAGGCGGGAGGCCTGGGACTCTGCCAATAGATATTCTTTGGGTGTGTCCTGGGAGGGCGGGAGCAGGCGGTGGCACCCTTGGGTGTCACCCTTGGGCGCCCTGGGCACGTGTCTGCCCCGGGTGTGGTGTGGCTGCCTCCTGGCCAGCCTCCAGGGCTGCAGAAGGCTGGGACGTTTCCCCGCGGGGACTGGGATGTTCCCGCTCTTGCTCTGACGATGGCCCTAAGCTGGTGAAGTTGCACTTGACTTTCTGCTGTGTCCCCGGGCTGCCCAGGCCGGACTCTTCATGTGGGAGGGGGTGTGCGGGGGTCCTTCCTGGAGCTGGTGAGTGAGTCTAGGAGGGCACTGCCCTTCACTGCCTCTGCCTAACAGGGTTTCGTCTTTGGAAAGTCTGTGCAGGCGGCCTGTCATTCAGGGCCGAGGCTGCCAGGCTGGGAGAGGCTCAGCATTGGCTTTCACCGAGGCTCAGAGCTGGCTGGGTCCAGGGCCCGGCTGGTAAGGGCTCGGCCGCTCTGTGCTGTGACCACCTCTCCCAGCCCCTCTGCCGAGGCCTCTCTCAGGGTCCTGACCTCCTCACTTGTGGCCCCTTCACCCGCTGCCCTTGCCCCCCAGCCTGGCCTCCTCTGGAGGGCCTGTGGGAGAAAGTTCTAGACGTCCAGGCATGCCGTGCTGTTTCCTTGTTGACCTCTGCAGCTCTGACCGTGCCTGGGGACGTCGTGACTGTACAGTTGGGAAGACCCCCGTCCCTGTTTCCTGGGACTCCTTCCTGCCCACGGAGGCACCTGGTCCACCGCCTGGTTCCCTCCTGACGCCCATGTCTGCCTCGAGGCTGACCCTCCCCCCGGGATGCTGGGCACCAGAGGTCACCGGGGCCGTGAGGAGAGGCCTTCGCAGGACAGAGTGGGTTCCACGCTGACCTCCTCCGGGCTGTCTCCTCCCGAAGTGCAGACGGGATGTGGAGGGGCTGCCGTCTGCGCCTGGGGAGTGGAGGAACTGGACAGAATCGGCCTTTTGATGCCGACAGCCAAAGGGCTGTTTCTCGGGGTGGGGTGGGGCTGCACCTTTTGGGAGGGGGCGCGTGTGTGCCAGGGTCCCCTGGTGACAGTTTCGGAGCGAGGCCGCCTCCCGGAGGTGCTCTGTGTGGTGGTGGGGGGCAGCGGCGTGCCCACGCCCGAGTCTGGGCCCTGTCTGGCCTGCACCGAGCCGCTCTGTGAGGGCCGGGCGACGGGGAGCGCAGCCGAGCAGACCCCGGGTCTGAACTCCACGCTCATCCTCACGCTTTCTCAGCTCACACTGCTACCGAAAATCAACGGACGCAGAATCAGTCCTCGCCCCCAGCCCCCTCCTAGCAGTATGGAGTCACCCAAGGATAAATGAGCCGTTTGGAAGAATCAGCCCGTCCATTTCATTCAATGAGGCACTTCTAATAAAGATGTGTTTTATGCTTGCTATGTGTTCATCGAGATTCAGATAACACTTACGTTCTGCTGATGAGCTGTGTACTTGGAACAGTGTAGCAAAATTCAATCCGGAAGAAAATTATTTTTGACATTAGAGTCTCATGGTCACTGGAAACAAAAAGTTATATTCATGTCAATATTCTTGTGCAGAGGAGAGTGAGAGGATGAGGAATAGCACAATTCCAAGCGTAAACATCGATCCCTTGGGGATAAAATTCCGTGGGAGACAGGGAATGGATATACGAATTTAAGAGGAAGAAAATGGACTTGTGGAGAATTTCTGGCTGTTAACAACTTGTCTGTGAATTTTTAAGATGGGAAGATAGTGGGTAGGTAAGCCTTGCCTTTCAGATTCCATGTGATGTGTTTAATAATGACGTATCAGTTTCACTGTAAAGTATAATATGCCAGAATTTATATCCCTTTCTGCTGTTGGAACCTGTTATGAGCATTTTCAGAGATCAACTTGCCAATCCCAGGGGGTCCCTGAGTGGACAGGTGAGGATGCCCTGTGGGTACCAGGCTTCATCCAGACTGACAAGGCAGAGCTGGGGGCTAAGTCCTGGCTCAGAGGCGCCACTCCCAAACCACCCACAGCAGACGCAGATGTGATGGATTTATCCTTTAAGTTTGAACAGCCTTTTTATTTTAGAATAATTTTAGATTTACAGAAGGGTGGCTGAGATATGTGGACATATTCAGCATACCCCACACCCCGAACCCCCCACTGTCAGCATCTTACATTCCCGCGGTTCATCCGTCACACCTAATGCAGATGCTGACGCATCCTTACCAGTTGAAGTTTGCTTTTACTCTTACCCCCTTCAGGTTTGCCTGCTGTCACTTTTCCGCCCGAGGGGACCCTGAACAGCCCACTCATTCAGTCTCGCGTCCCCCTCAGCTCCTGCTAATGTGACAGTTCCTCAGGCTTCCTGTACTTTCCGTGACTTGACGACCAGAGGAGTGTGGCACGGGGCTTTGAAGAGCATCCCTGCTGAGGAGTTGCTCTTCTTCTTGCTGCAGACCCGCAGGCCCGCACTCTCCGGGACCCCCGGCGCCCCGGCTCCCGGGCGTGGCTGACTCGGACCCCTTAGTCCTCCCCTCAGACGTCCACTCGCGTGAAGCTGTAGACACAGGACTTGAGGAAGGCCCACGGCCGCCCCGTCTCGTCCCCTCCGTGCTTCCTTTCCGTGGCGGAGGCTCGGGGCCTGTTGCAGGTACCTCTGTCCGACTTCACAAAGAACGTCCGCTCGCCCTGCGGTGTCTGTGAGGTGCTGCTCTCGAGGCGGGTGGGCACGGTGCCCGCGGGTGGGCTGCATTCCCGGTGGTGAGTCCACGGGCTGCTGCCTGCACCTCCCGGGTCAGTGCTGGGCTGGACCACCGGGCCTCCGTTCTGCAGCTGCAGCCGTGGTGGCTGGCGGCCCTGAGCCCTGCCCCTGCCTGGGGCTGCGCACCCCCTGGCAAACCCCTGTTTAAATGACTTGCTTACCCTCAGATTTGTTTGTTGCATGAGGGACGTCCCCTCAGCCACCGTGAGGCTCCCACACTGCCAACGGAAGCTCCGAACTGCTCATCCGGGCGCTGCCCCCTTCAATCTCCTTGAACAGACTTCAGTATAGTGGCGAGGTGTCAAAGGCAACCTCCTGCAAGCTCTCCCAGGAAAATGCTATAAATTTCTGTCCAGGCTATTGCAGGAATCCACGTGGGAAGCAACTTTAATTTGAGCTTCTCTTTGGAGTGTGTGTGTGTATGTGAGAGAGAGAGCTCTCTGGGTGGCGAAGGAAACTTGCCCCCAACAATTTCCTCCTGACCCTGTACGAAACAAGACTATTTTCATCAAATATACCTGAGCCCTTACAGCGCAGGTTTTGAATTTTGAAGGTGGCGTTGCATTCTACAAACGTCTTTCCGGAACGACCTTGGGAGGAATTTACAGCCTCGCCGGTCCCAGCCTCAATAACTCAGCACACGTGCTGTTGACACGACTGTCACTCTCCTTCGTGTCCACACCCCGTCGGGAGCTCCCAGCCCCGCTCTGAGAATGAGATCTGCCCCAGTGAGGACCCGACCGCAGCTCCGCAGACGACCGCGTCAGGAGCGTCAGTGGTTTGGAAATGAGCGTTCAGGCAGGTTTGTTACGGATCAATTGCTTCTTTGTTGCTGCATTTCACTTTAATTATGATAATTAGTTTTTCACGCGTGGGGTGGACAGGATAGGCTTGGTGCTCGAATATTTGAAAAGCCTTGTCCCCAGTGAGGAAGAAGCTCCCGTCATTCCAGTACACACAGGCCGGCAAGCACAGTGGTCGGGCGATGGCTGGGCTCCATCACCTGGTACCCAGGACAAAGCGTCGAGAGGGGTGGCGAAGAGCCCAGGCGCTTTCCTGCTGAAAATACTTACAAACCTGCAAATAAGGCAATTTAACAAAAGCCCATTTTTGAGGTTGACTCTGTGATAAATTACGCACATTCTTCTAGCTTGTCGTCTTTTGTGTTTTATCTGTCTTGTAGTCGAAGCAAAACTCAAAAACCCAAATCTGTGCCCATTCACGGCTCCGCGAGAGGTCTGCGCCTGAACACAGTTCAGTGCCGAGGTGGGCACCGAGGTGCTTCACTCCGTCAAGGCTTCATCCCTAAAACAGGCTGCTCTTATGAACAGCTGGGGCTGCCTCCCGGTCCCGCAGGAAAACAGCCCTAGTATTTTATGGTTATTAACCTCCTGTTATTAAGTTCTCAGCGCTGTTGTGCTACCCGCGCTGTGATTTGTTACTTGTGAATATTAAGTGTTGCCCTTATTGAGAACATATTTTTCTCTTTATGAGCATCACGGAACCACAGGCCTCCAGCCGCTGGGCGAGGGTGGCAGGGGGTGGGGCTCTGGCGTGAGCTGTCACACGGGCAGAGGTCAGGGCATCTGGAGGCAGTCAACCCGAGGCTGTCTGTCGTCCGCCCAGGGTCTCCGTGGGCTGGCCCCAGCATTCCTGCAGAGGTCAGGGGCAGGAATGAGACAGCCCGTGACCGCAGGCGCATAGGAAGGGCAGGGGGTCACAAGCAGCGGTGCGGGGGAGGCTTTACGCCTCCAGGCTGGGTCCAGCTGCCGTGGGGTTTTCCCTGCTTCACGCCGGGGCCGAGTCCTGCTCTGCAGCTCCTCCCGCTCCCAGAGCACGGGAAAGCTGCCCAGGGCCCATGGCATGCGCCGCCCCCAGAGCACGGGAAAGCTGCCCAGAGCCCATGGCGTGCGCCGCCCCCAGAGCACGGGAAAGCTGCCTAGGGCCCGTGGCATGCGCGGGCGTGGTCCTTTGCCAGCAGCAGCAGAACAGCCCCTACAGGTGCCACGTGACTGAGCGATCACTGGGGGTGAGTTACCTGCCGAGCCTCCCAGGACAGGGAGCCGTTTCCAGCTGCTCATCCGAAGGTGACCTTTTCACTCGGATTGAGACCTCTGGGAAATGACTTTTCCTCCTTTGAGAAAAGAATTAACATTTAGTTTCCTATTTCGGTAACAGAAGGTCTTTTTGCGTTTTTCTGTTACTAAGCTATACATCTTGGCCTTCCCACACAAACCTGTGACTTCTCCAAGATTTGTGAACAGGAGGAGCACTAAGCTGCCAAGAAAGCAAGCACGCGTGTGTGTGTGTATCTGTGTGAGTGTGTGTGAGTGTGTGAGTGTGTGTATCTGTGTGAGTGTGTCAGTGCATGTGTGTGTACGAGTGCGTGTATGTGTGTGATCATGTGTGTGTCAGTGCATGTGTGTGAACACGTGTATGAGCGCATATGTGTGAGCATGTGTGTGAGTGTGTGAGCACACGTGTGTGAGTGGATGTGTGTGAGTGCATGTCTGTGAGCATGCGTGTGTGTGCATGTGTGAGTGTGTGCATGTGTGTGAGCATGTGTGTGAGTGAATGTGTGTGTTCATTGTGTGTGAGCACATGTGTGAGTGCATGTTTGAGTGCATGTGTGTGTATAAGCACGTGTGTGTGAGTGCGTGTGTGTCTGTGAGTGCATGTTTGTGAATGCATGTGTATGAGTGTGTGTGTTAGCACGTGAGCACATGTGTATGAGCATGTTTGTGTGTGTGTATGTGTGTAAGTGCATTTGTGTGAGCGTGTGTGTATATGTGTGTGAGTGCATGTGTGTGAGCATTTGTGTATGAGTGCATGTATGTGAATGTGTGTGTGTGTGAGTGCATGTGAATGTGTGTGTGTGAGTGTGTATTTGTGTGAGCATTTGTGGGTGTGTGAGTGCATATGGGTGTGTGTGCACACATGTGTGTGAGCATGTGTGAGTGCATGTGTGTGTGTGAGTGCATGTGTATGAGTCTGTGTGTGTGGGTATGTGTGTGTGAGTGTGTATATGTGTGTCTGTGAGTGTGTGTGTGTGAGAGTATATGTGTGTGTGTGTGGGTATGTGTGTGAGTGAGTGTGTTTGTGTGAGTGTATGTGTGTGTGGGTATGTGTGAGTGAGTGTGAGTGTGCATGTGTTATGTGTGTGACTGAGTGTGTTTGTGTGTGTGAGTATATGTATGTGTGTGAGTGTGAATGTGCATGTGTATGTGTGAGTGTGTTTGTGTGTGTGAGTATATGTGTGTGTGAGTATGTGTGTGTGTGTGTGTGTGTGTGTGTGTGTGAGGCACCTATGGACTGAGAGGCCACATGGGGACCGGTGCAGTCCAGAAGAAGCCTGTCCGCACTGGCCCAGGTGGGCCGCACACCTGTCACCCCCACCCCAGGATGAACAAAGTAGGGGAATGTCCTGGGTGCGGATTTTTCCTGTGAGATGAGTCCGGAACCCACTGTCATGGGTCTTCGTGGGGGTGAGTTGTCCTTGGGATCCAAACTCGCTGAATTGTGGGAGGAATCCATCACACTCTCATCCCGATATGGAGGGCACATCCCTGCTGTTTCTGACGACTCCAGTGATGCTCACCTCCAGACTGCCCGGAGAGAAAATGGATTTCACTGTATAACCCAGATTTACGGACTGACTCGGCGATGGATTGGTCTGTCTGTTCACTTAAATGTCTGCTCTACATCAGATGCCGAGCTTCCGCCCATGAGGAGAATGAGATTAAGGAGATAGGTCACTGCCTCAACAGACCTTCATCTGGTGGGAGAAGACAGACATTATATCAAATAATTCATAAGTCATAGTTTAACTATAGTTGAGAGAAGTGTAAAGAGGAAACTATCCTGAATGTACAGAGATCCTGGGCTGTCTTCTAAGTTATCTGAAAATGGAGGCCCCTGCACCAGCACCGTCTCCTGAAGGGCACCCCCGCACCTGCAGCAGGTCGGTAGGGAGCTGGGCATCCCAGCAGGACCGCCTCTACCCGGTCAGGGAGCTGGGCATCCCAGCAGGACTGCCTCTACCCAGTCAGGGAGCTGGGCATCCCAGCAGGACCTCCTATACCCGGTCAGGGAGCTGGGCATCCCAGGAGGACCGCCTCTACCCAGTCAGGGAGCTGGGCATCCCAGGAGGGCCGCCTCTACCCGGTCAGGGAGCTGGGCATCCCAGGAGGACTGCCTCTACCTTGGCAGGGAGCTGAGCATCCCAGGAGGACTGCCTCTACCCAGTCAGGGAGCAGGGCATCCCAGGAAGACCGCCTCTACCCGGTCAGGGAGCTGGGCATCCCAGGAGGACCGCCTCTACCCGGTCAGGGAGCTGGGCATCCCAGGAGGACCGCCTCTACCCAGTCAGGGAGCTGGGCATCCCAGCAGGGCCGCCTCTACCCGGTCAGGGAGCTGGGCATCCCAGCAGGACCGCCTCTTCCCAGTCAGGGAGCTGGGCATCCCAGGAGGACCGCATCTACCCAGTCAGGGAGCTGAGCATCCCAGGAGGACCGCGTCTACCTGGTCGCCGGGGGCAGTGGCTGGGAGGCAGGTGCTGGGACGCGCTGACTCCGGGGAAGGCCGGGGTTTGCCCCCCGACGTTGGGGCTGCCTGCCAACCTCAGCCTGGGGATCTCCCCTGTGAGAGCGTGCCAGGTTTTGTTGGATTTCCAATCAGACTGATGAGAGGATGTGGCTCTTCTAAATGAATCACATCATCAAAATTCTGCAGTTGAAGGTGTCTCCTCAGAGGGCGCGGGGAGTGAGCAGACAGCATCAAGGTCAAGTTGCTCTCCCCCAGTTAACAGGAACTGATTGCGGCCTGCTTCAAAATCAAAGTTGATAACGTTGTAGCAGAAAGAGCATGTATTTCCATAATAAGTTCTTTTGGAAAAGAATTTGAGAACGTCCTGATCCTGTCACCTGTTCTGAAAAGTGAAACCAACTTTGACAATGTATTGGGACGGTGTTCCCTGAAGCCCAGATGCCGTGGATGCAGTCATTTGCCCCCACGGAGGCTGAGCAGCGACAGGACGCTGGCTGGGGGCTGCAGGCCCCCCTCACCTGGCAGAGAAGCGGAAACTTTGGGGGAAGGGAAGGTGGTCCTTGAGCCGTCAGCCCTCCTCCAAGGTGGCTGAGAACTGCTTTTGCTATAAAGAGGCATGGCACCTTTCAAACGCCAAAAACAAACGAATCCTGTTTTCATTTCGGAAAGCAACGCAGTCACGGGGAGTTTTTAGAAGCTGGAAAGGACGTGGAGACCATCCCCTGTGAATCTCCCCTCTCACATGTCTTGGCCAAGTTGGGAGGCAAAGTTGGTGAGTGGACAAGAGGTGGCGATTCAGGCCTGTCACTTTCCTCCCCTCTGGCTGTCTTCAAGTCTCTTAGTCACTTCCTTCTAAAATCTCCTTTCTACTTTTAGAGTGAGGTTTAATCCAAATTATCTGCGGGGATAAGCAGAGTGATTTGAGGCACAGATCAGGGGTCCCTAGGAAGCCCACCCCAGTCCCCAGGCCACACAAGTCTCACCGCCACTGCCGCCCCCCCAGCGCCCTCAGCAGACCCTGGCGGTTCACTACTTCCCTCCTGGCTCTGCGTCAGCCCCGCGGGCACAGGGGCTTGACGGCTGACCCGCAGAGAGGGCCCCAGACCCGCAGGGCCTCGCAGAGGGCGCTGGGGGTGTGGGCGGTGTTTGTCACTGGTGTTAGATTTCTGTGTTTGTCAGCATCTCCCGGAGGTGGTGCCACAGGCTCGGGTCAGGCGTGAGTCCTGGGGTCACCGCCTCCCCTCTGCGGCGGTGAGGGGCGTCCCGGGCAGGGGGAGTCTCCTTCTCAAGGTCTCACTTCTCCCCATCACACGTCTCCAGCCTCTGCCTGATCTGAGTGATTTTGTATCGGGTGAGACGCCGTGTTCACGCAGCAGGACCTTGTCCTGAGTTTCTCACGTGGATTGCTCTGAAAAGGCACTCCTCCTGAGTTTCCATCCTCGGACTTGATCCGTGAACCTGAACCTGGAATCTCAGTAGAGGTTAATTGCACGTGAAGACATTCCACAGTGGACAGAGTGGGGACCATATGTCAGAGCCTGTTTGTAGTCCATGTGGGGCACGGAGCCCACACGATGGGCTGTGACCGTGCTGACGCTGGTCCTGCCGCGTCCCACTCTGGCTCCCGGGAGACAGCTGCCAGGCCTTCTGGCTGTATTCCCACCGGCCTTATCACTGGTACCTTGCAGGGACCTCCAGAGAAACTCCTGTGGCTGACACCAGGCTTGAACTGGCTGGTGCTGGGTTTCTTGAAATTAACCAAACCATTTTTACTTCTATCAAATCCAAGCCCCACGGGAAGCCACACTTTAATCTTCTTCTGATGCTGGCTTTCAAAGAGAAGACGTGGAACTGGAGGGGGGCTAGTGAAGTTGACCTGAGATTTCCGCTCCTGAGGTTGGCTCTCCCTTGACTGGAGTGAGCTGCTCTTTAACACAGCAGGATCGCCGTGGCAGGACGTCTCACGGATGGCCTCTGACTCTGCCAGCCTGAGGCCGGGTTCCAACAGCAAAGTGTGCAGGTGAGACGAGCACAGTGGTTCCGTCTTCTCTCCTGGGATCTCGGACGGAGCAGGAAGGGGACTGTGTGAAGCTCCCGGAACCGTCAGGCAGCGGAAGGGCCCCTGAGCCCCTGAGGGTGCCCGCCCACCTTGGGTACCCATGTGACACCGTAGGGTCAAGTCTCCACCTGCGTTTCCATCAGCCCAGGCATCTGGCGGATCTTCAAGGCATCTCAGCTTAAAAGACCAGCGTGTCTGGCTTGACTGAGACCAAACTGTGGATGAGGCCTTTGCATTTTTATTTTAAAGGGACCCCAGTCTTCCGTTCTAGCTCAGTCGGTAAAGAATCTGCCTGCAATGCAGGAGACCCGGGTTTGATTCCTGGGTTGGAAAGATCCCCTGTAGAAGGAAGTGGAAACCCACTCCAGTGTTCTTGCCTGGAGAATCCCATGGACAGAGGAGCCTGGCGGGCTACAGTCCATGGGGTCGCAGAGAGTCGGACACGACTGAGCGACTAAACCACCACCTCAGCGTCTGCGTGCCGGTTCCGTGGCTTCCATCCAGATTACGATCCTGACCTGGAGTCGGGCCCATGTGTCCCCCAGAGGCTGTGATTCGGTCACGGTGGGCGGCCACATTTCTCAGGTTATATCCTCGGCCACTGCTGTGTTTTCATTGTGGGGCCTAGAACGCTGATTTCTGTACATTTCTTATTTGTATACCTCCACTTGGAAGACAAGTGACATGCTATTCATGGACACCAACGAGAAAGAGATTCTGGTTTTAGCTTTGAGGCCTTCCGTTTCACATTCTCACTGGAGCCATCTGTGTTCCACCCACCGTGGTGTTTTCTGCCCCGGGACCTTGGACATTCCCGCACAACCTCCTGAGTTCACTAGATGAGTTCCTGGGTGGCAGCAGGGTCTCACCAGTGTAGACTGAGTCTGTGCATAAGCCCATCCCCCACGTGGGCGCCCCTTCCCCGCCCGCTGCCACACGCACCACCGTGGGAACCGTGATTGTCCCCAGGACTTCCCCCTCGGGGCCCACATTCCTGCTCATTCTCACGTCCTTCTGATTCGGACACCTGTTTTCACCTCTCTCTGCTGTGAGCCTGCGTGGAAATTCATTCATTCATTCAGCCGTCAAACATTTGCATACCTCCTGCTATGCACTGGGCTTCCCTGGCGGCTCAGAGGTAAAGACTGTCAGCAGTGCGGGAGCCCCGAGTTCATTCCTGGGTCAGAAGATCCCCTGGAGAAGGGAACGGCTACTCACTCCAGTATTCTTGCCTGGAGAACTCCATGGATGGAGGAGCCTGGCGGGATACAGTCCATGGCATCCCAAAGAGATGGACATGGCTGAGCAACTTACACTATTATGCACTTGATAACTTGATAGAAGATAGAAATAAAAAAGTTATGGTCCCTCTCCTCAGGGGGATTCACTGTGCCAGACTTTCTGAAAGAATCATCCTTGCATCCATCCTCTCTCCTCCCCGATAAAGGGGCTCTCTGGTGCACTTCTCCAGTCACATCAACCAGACTTCCTTCTTAAGGAAACCAATATTTTCTGTGATGCTCCATCCAAAAGAACATTTTAGTCTTTATCTTCCTTTTTATCCCCCGTGGACACAGCCATCCCCTTGTGTCTGCCCTCCTGGTGCAGGGCAGGGGCTGTATCAGAGGCAGGAAATGTCATGCTTTCCTAGAAGACTGACAGGTGGCGGTGGATTCTCCTGGGCTGGGAGGAAATCCAGGGGCAACGCGACGGGGAGTTCACAGGACTCCTCTCAGTGGGATGCCCGCTCCCAGCGCTCTTGCCTTGGTCCTCTCTGGCCTCTGCTCTTCCCCCACTGGGCACTGGGTGGACCCCTGCTCTCATCTCGGTGGTTCTGTCTCCCGTGGGTAAAAGACGTCCTCAGGGTTCCCTGTGCCTGCCAGACACCGTGACAGCAACGCTTCCCTCACCATTCAGACCTCCTCCCAGCCGGACTCTGTCCTCCTGCCTCGTCTCCAGGAAGCATAACCTGAACACGTCCCCCAGTCTCCACTCACCCTCTCCTCCCCTTGCATCCCTCTCTTGATGATTATCACCCCAAACTTGGCAACAAGCAAGCCCGTGGGAGAAGCCTGTTCCTCCCCTGGAGTGCCCATTCCGGGGGGAGGCAGGGGGCACCAAGGATGCAGAGCTGAGGCCAGAACCCTCACCCATGTCCGGTCCAGTTCCAGGCCTGGGAGTCTTCATCCTCCTTTATCCGAGCTCTGAATCATGCCCCCACCCCCAGGACCGTCCTGGTCACCTCCTATTGCTTTTCTCCCGTCCTCTTGGGCCTTGGGACACCCTGGTGAGGTGTCTCTAACAGCACAAACCAGAAGGGGCTCCTTTCCTGCCCAAACGCCTCTGATGTGTGGCATCGCCCTGACGGCCTGGCCCACACTCTCCAGCCCTTCCTGCCTCTCCAGGCGTCTCTCCTCCACTCAGCACTTCCCACCAGCGCCCTGCGCCCTCCAGCTGCTGTGCCTGGGAGACCCTCTCCCTGGAGTTCTCTGTGTTGACCACCCCTGCCTGCCTTGGCCCCTGCAGGTTGCACCTTAGATTCTCTCCCTAAGGCTGCATTCGATGCCTCGCAGGTGAGAACGCTGTTAAAGGAAAACCTTACTGTGTTTAAGTATTTATTTCCTCTCCGCTCCCTCACTGTGAAGTAAACTTGCAGGACGAAGCGGATGAGCTTGTCTGTGCCTGTGTCCCCAGATCCTGGACACAGGAGCCGGGCCCTGCAAGGTGGACGAGCTGAAGGAGGTCATCTCTGTGCCCTCCTCCAGCCCACCAGACCTGTCGGGACGGTGCCTTCTCTGCCAGGCTGGCCGGCTGTGTTGCCTTCCGAACCACTGGGAAGCCCTGTGATGGATTCGCATCTCTACGGGGTGACCTTTAACTGCAGCAGACTTGACGGCCACTCCCGGGGGATGGGGTTTCAGTGTGCTGTTGACTGCCCTTCTCTCCTGATGACCATCAGAGACAGAGTTTTCTTTTTCAAGTTTATGGACTCAGTGGTTCAATTACAGTTATAGTGCCCCGAACAGCTGTTACTCTTTGCAACAGTAGGTCAGAAATGAAGCTGAGCTCGGGCTTAATGGAAATTGTCCCTTGAAAGGTTTGAATTTGGAACATTTATTCTCCATTAATTTCAAGTAGACTCTAAATTGAGCAAAACATTCTCTGTCTTTCCTCCACGTTGCGGGTTTTATCTGACAAATGGATGCCGGGTCGGCAGACTCTGGCGCCGGCTTTGTGAAGAGTAGATCTTAGGGTGTGTACTCACCCACCCAATGTATGTCATCCCAGTGCGTTCTGGACCCACTGAGCTTAATCAGCCTGGCGTGTGGCGTGGATTGGGATGCTCCAGCAGGGTGAAGTGACATTTAGTTTAATTGCTTGTGCAGACGTGGGAGAGACACCAAGATGGATGTGTGGGAACCCTGCATGGGGACGCAGGTGGCTGAAGACCCCCTCCGGCACTCACCCCTCCATCCACCACTTGCCTGCAGCGTAACCTGACTTTGGGACCCTGAGCAGCTCCAGGAATTCTCCTGAGCACTGTGTGAGCAGTGATCCAGTGGGTGAGGGTTCGAAGCTGCGTTTGTATCAACCTCATATGAAGCTGAGAAAACGCCAGTGTGACTCATGATCGGAGAGCTAGCGCAGGCGGTCTGGTGTTGACGTGTGACCCGTCCCAGCCTGTAGTGTGTGGACTGCGGCTATTTAGCCGCTCAGTCGTGTCTGACTCTTTGCGACCCCAGAGACTGCAGCACTTCCCTGTCGTTCACTGTCGCCCGGAGCCGGCTCAAACTCATATCCATTTAGTCAGCGATGCCATCCAATCATCTCATCCTCTGTCGCCCCCTTCTCTTTTTGCCTCAGTCTTTCCCAGCATCAGGGTCTTTTCTAATGAGTCAGCTCTTTGCATCACGTGGCCAAAGTATTGGAGCTTCAGCTTCAGCATCATTTGTTCCAATGAATGTTCAGGGTTGATTTCCTTTAGGATTGACTGCTTTGATCTTTCAGTCCAAGGGACTCTCAAGAGTCTTCTCCAGCACTACAGTTCAAAAACATCACTTCTTCAGCGTTCAGTGAGTAGAGGATGGACGTGATTTGAACCGTAGCGATCTAGCTCCAGAAACACCTTGCCTGCTGAACTGTCCTGTCTCCAAACCCGGGGTCAGACCAGAGCTGCAGGCGCTCACCTGCAGAGGTCCTCACTCACCTGGACTGCTGACACCTTGGACAGGACGGTGTTAAAGCTACCCCTGGGGGGGCTTGTGGAAAGTCGAAACTAGACAGGAGCATGCAAACAGCCGAGTTACGGCACTTAGAAGAAAACAGACGTGATTATAGCTTGTTTCTATGGTGGCTTTTGGTTCATGAGGAAATCTTGCGTGTCATTTGCTTCTCTGGTAGGCTACAGACCATGGGGTCACAAAGAGCCAGAGACGACTGAGGAACTTTACTTCTTCAACCTTTGTTTATATCATGAGCCAGCATCTCTTTAGCCCTTAGCCTGGGGGCCAAACGAGCCCCCGCGCCCTTAGGCAGAGGACACAGGTCTCAACCCTCGTTGGCCGCCTCTGGGCTGCAGCGCCTGCAGCCCGGGCCGGGGAGGGCTGAGCAGGGCCGCGGGGGCTCTTCCTAGGGGGCGATGAGGGCCTGCTGCCTCCCAGGGGTCTGCACCGCTCGGGGGATGTGAAGCTTCCTGAGTCTTTGGTGTGTTTGTCCTCAGCTCTGGTTCTGAGACAGAATTTAAGACGCCAGGTGACGTTGCACCCCTCCTCCAACAAGTTCTGTGCCCCCCTGCACCCCCTGCGGACACCTTGTCTCCAGTGGGGGGCCGGGAGACCTCCCTCCCCCTCCTCCAGCTGCGGGGAGGACGGCCAGACCTCCTGCTGGGCGGCCTCACCCTCTCCCATCTCCTCTGGATCTTTGTTCCATTTACTTCTTTCTCCTCCTCCTCGTCAGTCATCATCACCGTGATTCATCAGACTTCTGCTGTTACGTGCTGCTCGAATAATTGGAAAATTGTCTGTGTTTTTCAACTCGGAGAAGCTAATGCATCTTGTGTGGACCAGGAATGCCGCCAGCTATGTCAGTAAACCAAGGATGTGGCGGCCGTGGAGCCAGCAGCCACTGCAGCCTCCGCCGATGGTGCACCCCTGAGGGGGTCAGGGTGGAGAAAAGCAGGACGCTGGCCCTGTCTCGCTAAGGTGCGTGGCAAAGGAATGATTTCAGTGAGCCCAGACTCTTGCATCTTGCCATCTGCAGAAAAGCCCTAAGTTCATTAACTGAAGATGTCTGGCTTTTCTTTAATTAACCGTAATCTTTTGATGTTCCAACGGCCTGATTTTTGTTGGGAAAAAAAAAAAAGCCCTGTATATCCTGTCTCCTCCCTCGTCTCTTCGGAGCAGTCCCTCAGAGCAATCTTAGAGGCCGCCTCCCAGGCTTCAGTTCTCAGAAGACGTGATTCTCAGCTTTTAGGCTGTGCCGTTTTTTAGTCAACACTTGACAGCTGATCTGTGAAAGACTTCAGTTAAACTTTTTGAGACTAGAGGTTTTTTAAGGGTAATTAACCAAAAACATTGAGTGACTTATTCACTAGTTATTAGACTATATAATTTTTCATTTCCTTTTGCATCATAGTTTTGTCCCCTCCTACGTCTAGAATTTTCATGGCTCTTTGATCGTGTTTTGTTAGACTCCCTAACCATGGGACTCAGCCAGGCTGGCGTGTTAGCTTTCCTTCTGCCTGTGTACAAGTGTTTCTGTGTTGGTTTTCCTGTTATCCTTTCACACAGTAAAGGGTCAGCTTTGTGTTCAATCACGGGGCTTCAATAAACTGAAATATTATATTTTCCAAGGCTATTAAAAAGTGGACCTTTGTGAAGAAAGAAAATTCTCACATACTGTCTAAATTCTTAGAAAGATTGGCTTTTTAGTGATTTGTTTCTTCTAAAAAAGAAAAGTTACTGCATTAGTATATTTAAAGTGGGAATATATTTAAATGATTACAACCAGATGCATTTGCAAACCTTTCAAGAGCAATAGTTCCATCAAGAAAGTGCTTAAATAAAAAACAAATTATTGCAATTTTCAGGTTGAGTAATAAAGTGTGTGTAATTGCAGCAGCTAATATATGCATTTAATGAAGTATATCTATCTTCCTAAAGGAGTGCCACCAATCAATTTGTGATGAAGTCAGTGTAATGAGGAAACAAACATAGTTCCATATGGTTTAAAATCCCCACGTGTCTAATAGTGCCTTACGTTAATCAGAAAATAGTTAGAGTCATCTGTTTGCCCATTTCTGTGCTGGGTCTCATGGGATTTGTTAGCAGTAGAGTCCTATTGTGTCCCCAGGGAGCTGGCAGTCAGGTAGGGAAAGGGAGGCTGGCATCCACGGAGCTGACATCACACAACTTGTCCTGCAGTTGGGACTGAGGGCTTTGGACTCAGACAATTCTAGGTTTAAATTCTAGTTTCCTTTACAAGATGGGTGATTTGAAGAAATTTCCTAAACTTTCTGAATTTTAAACTCCCATAATTTAAATGGGGATAATAATCACATCTACAGGCTAGAGTCATTGGTAGCCTTTTAAAGGGAAATGTTCATTGTGATGATGATGGTGGTAATGATGATGATAGTGATGATGGTGACGATGGTGATGGTGGTGATGGTGGTGATAGTGATGGTGATGATGGTGATGACAGTGATGGTGATAATGATGGTGATGGTGATCATGGTGATGATGATGATGATGTGGTAATGATGATAAGGATGATGGTGATGGTGATGACGATGATGGTGGTGATGATAATGGTGATGGTGATGATGGTGATGATGGTGATTTTGATGATGGTGGTGGTGATGGTCATGATGGTGATGATGATGATGGTGATGGTGGTGGTGATGATGATCATGGTGATGATGATAGTGATGGTGATGGTGGAGGTGATGATGGTGATTTTGATGATGGTGATGGTGATGGTAATGATGGAGATGGTGGTGGAGGCAGTGGTGGTGATAGTGGTGATGATAGACTGATGGTGGTGATGGTGATGGTGGTGATGGTGATGGTAATGATGGTGATGGTGGTGGAGGCGGTGGTGGTGATGTGGTGATGATAGACTGATGGTGGTGATGGTGATACCAACCAGTTGTTTAACTGTTATTTGATGCTGCTAACCAATCACTTGGAATCTTCCAGACTGCAAACTTAGTTGGGGAAGGCAAAGTGACACTTGAGGAAGGATTTAATGGTTTGTCAGAATCAAAGTGGAAGGTAAAGGGGTATTTTATGCTTTATTGGTTCAGATCTTAATTTGATCTAGTCCCCTAACTTGATTTTTCAGGTTGGTTAGTTTAGTTAGATAGCTATTTAGGACAGTTTTTATAACATTAAAAGCTCAATTTTCTAGAATTGTGTCTGTAACATAATATGTCAAGTTCATGAGCTATCTCAGAACAGTGTTCAGAATTACTTTAAAAAATATATTTCCAAATATTTCAATTTTTGACTTGCATTTTTCATAAAACAAGTTATGGGTCAAGGAGACCCAGACCCTTCTCTCTCATCCATTTCTATTACAGGCCTGCCTGCCTCCAGACCTCTCTCAAAACTTTCAGGGGATCTCTATGTAGCCTGCTGGGCACACCTCTAATCCTTTTAATTTTCTCCTTCGCCTGACTTGGCCTCAGAGACTCCAGCCAGGAGGGCAGAGGGAGGCTGCAGGAGAGATGTCGAGAGAGGGCTGTTTGTCCCTGGCCAGCAAGAGGAGGCCGAATTCAGGCAGCGCCTCCTATCAGAGGGGTGTGCGTATGCATCTGATAGTTTGTGTATGTAGGAGCGCCCGATATCCTGCCTGGTTAACGGGAGATGCGGGCCCTTGCAGACTTCCTGCTGAATGGAGCCATCACAGCACCCAGGCCATCCCAGGCGGTGGCTGCGGCGAGCGGGCCACTCACCCGCCCCCCTGGTGTCTGCAGAGCCAAGAGCTTCTGGTGGGACAGGCTGAGGCCTCCAGGGCCAAGCTGCTCCTCAGAGCTGGCCCGCCCACACGAAGTCTGTGGGTCCTGCCTCCTTCCTGAGGTGAGCTGAAGACACAGCTCAGGGTCCTCACTGCCCCCTGACCTGCACTGCGCCTCCGCTATGGTGTCCAGCTGCTGGCACTGTCCCCTTCCCACAGCTGCCTGTTATTTTCCTTCCCCAGTCCCTTTCTTTCAGCGTGTTTCCAGATTCCCCCGAAATCCCAGACCTGTTTTCAGTAATAAGAAGGAAGAGTTTATTTTGCCTGCTGGCTGGGTCCTATGCACCATCTTTGAATCTTTGGCCGTTTTGATTTTCAGTAGAGTACTGCACCCGCTGCAGTCCCTGAGAGTCAGAGAAATTCTGGGTCATCGGGGTTCCCCGAGTGACTGTATGGGGGAGCGAGCCAGCGCCTGACTTCCGCCTTCCATTGCGGACGTTGCCGACATGCGGGGATGGAAGCGGCGCTGCCGTGGACATCTGAGGCTGCTGCGGAAGGCAGCGCCATCGCGAATCCAAAATGTGCTATCCAAGGTCAGTTGCGCGGTCATCTGAGGCGTCTGGCGTTGCTTGTAGCTTGACGAAAGGGTGGATGACACCCAGGAGACCCATAATACGGGTTCCCTGAACGCGGTTCAGCGGATCATTTCACATTCCCGCCGTCTCCGTTATCGGATTTGGCAGCGGGTGAGAACGCGTGCCGCCGGGCAAGGGGCTGATGGGGCTCTGCTGGCCGAGGGTACCAGCGACGTCCTCACGGAGCCGGGCGGAGAGGCGAGTGGAGAAAGCTGGGTGCTGGGCACGCGCAGCCTCGGAGGTTCTCCCAGGGCAGGGGTAGCCGAGGATCGGCCACAGGCATGTTCGGGAGCAGGTGGGGTGGGCGCGTTTTATGGTGGAATTGGATCTGTAGCATGTACACGATGTGTAAAAGTAACACTGATGAAGCAGAGACCCTGTACTCGCCACCCGCGTCATGAGAGAGAGCAGGAGTGACTCCCTGAAGCCCACGGTGCCCCTCCCAGCGTCTTCCTTCCCGTCTAAGGTCATCGCCGAGTCCGGTTTTGTGGTTACCATCCTTGCTTCTCTTGATTTCTTACTGCACGTCTCATCGTTCAGTGGCTCAGTTGTGCCCGACTTTTTGGGACCCCGCGGACTGCAGCGCACGAGGCTTCCCGTCCCTCGCTACTGCATGTGTAGCAGCCCCTAAGTAATGCTTCACTTGCTTCCTTTCAGAATGTGGACTTTAACTGTGATCATGCCGTCTGCATTTCTCTGTACTTTTCCTTCTTGCTTCATGTTTTGTTTGTGAGATCCGTCCATGGCAGTGAACGGAAAGAATCTTAATGCGTTCATTTTTACTGCTGTACAGCGTCCTGTTAAATGGTGATGGGATTATTTACCCAATCTGTTGTCAGTGGATTATGTTCAGACTTTTTCTGTTATAAAATACTGCTGTAAATATTTTTGAATTTGTCTGCTGGTACATAAAAGCAGCCATTTCATATATATATGCTTTTATATATATTAATATACATATATATATATTTTCAGGGCATAAGTTATGTACTTATTTCCAGTTAATGAAATAATACCAACTGATTTCCATTTTTGCCTTCTGCTCTATTGAGATATAATTGACATATAACTTTGTGTAAGTTTCAGGTATACAAAATGTTGATTTGATACACTTAGGTTTTGCAAAATGATGCCATGGTTATAGTTAACACCTCCACCATGTCACATAATTACCATTTCTTCTTTGTGGTGGGAACACTTCAGATACACTTTCTTAGCAACTTTCAAGTGTGCAATACAGTTTTATTAACTGTGATCACCATGTTGTACATTAGACCCCCAGAACTTACTCTGCTTTCAAAGCAATTACACCAAAATTACACTCTCAACAAAAACTCAATTTCTCCCACTTCCTGTTAGGAGTCGCTACTGTGAGATTTCTTAGTTTCTTCTCAACTGGTAGGTATGAAGTGTGTCTTATTATGGTTCTAGCCACCATTTCCAGGTTATTAGTGAGGCTAAGAATCATTTTATATGTTTGTGAAACTTGCATTCGGTTTTTCTATTGAATTAATTGTGTGTGTTTTAAAAATTGACTTGAAATTTTTTTACATATTCTGGATACTAACCTTTTGTTGTTTTAAATGTTTCTAATCTAGAGCATCGTGTGATTTATGGTCTGTTTTATGAGTAGATATTTTTTATTTTAGCACAATCAAATTTATCCATTTTCCCTTTATGTTCATGCCTCTTTCTTGTGTTTAAAAATCATGTCCAACAACAAATTCATAAAGATGTTTTCTTAATTTTCTTCTTAAGGTGTTGTAGTTTCATTTTTCACATATAAATCTATAATCTTAAGGAGATTAGTTCAGTTCAGTTGCTCAGTCATGTGTGACTCTTTGGGACTCCATAAACTGCAGCACGCCAGGCCTCCCTGTCCATCACCAACTCTCAGAGCTTGCTCAAACTCATGTCCATTGTGTCAGTGATGCCATCCGACCATCTCATCCTCTGTTGTCCCCGTCTCCTCCTGCCCCCAATCCCTCCCAGCATCAGGATCTTTTCCAATGAGTCAGCTCTTCGCATCAGGTGGCCAAAGTATTGGAGTTTCAGCTTCAGCATCAGTCCTTTCAATGAACACCCAGGACTGATCTCCTTTAGGATGGACAGGTTGGATCTCCTTGCAATCCAAGGGACTCTCAAGAGTCTTCTCCAACACCACAGTTCTAAAGCATCCATTCTTTGGCGCTCAGCTTTCTTCACAGTCCAACTCTCACGTCCTAGCCCTCAGCATAGGTCAGTGTGGTTCAGTTTGTAGCATACAACTAGGATATATTCATTCCATATTATATATTATTTCATAATGTAAATAAGGCACAGTTTTTCTACTGGCAGACATAAGTTTATTTCTAGTTTAGGACTGGTAATTTTTTAGGGCTTATTTTATTATTTTACATTGAATTACAGTTGATTTATAGTGTTTTGTTAGTTTCAGGTATATAGCACAAACATTGGTTATACAGACATATATATTCATTTATATATATGAATGAATATATATATATCAGTTATGCAAACATATGTATCCATTTTCAGATTAATTTCTCTTACAGATTATTATAAAATATTGAGTTTAGTCCCCTGTGCTGTAGAGTAGGTCCTTGCTGGTCATCAGGACTATGTTGAATACTGTGGCGATCACATTCTTATACCTTTTTTGTGGCTTATGTACTTGTATGTTTATAGGGAACGTACCTATGGGAACGTACCCATAGGACTATGTTGAATAATGTGGCGATCACATTCTTATACCTTTTTTGTGGCTTATGTACTTGTATGTTTATAGGGAACGTAAACATATAAACTTGTATGTTTATAGTTGATCTGTATGTTCAACTTTACCAGATGACACCAAGTGGTTTTCTCAGGCGCGTATAACAATTTAAATCCCTTCCAACAGTGTGTGAGAATTCCCATTTTTCCAAGTGCTCACAAGAATTCGGTATTATTGTCAATTTAATTGCAACCCTTGTGGTGAATATACACTGAGTAGTTTTAGTCTGCATTTCCTGAACTATGAATGATGCTGAATGCCTCTTCATATGCTTAATTACTGTTTGAATTTCTTCTTTTGTGCATCACCTCTTCTCTCCCATTTTTTTTCTGCTGGACAAGCTATCATTTTCACATCATTTTGTAGGGGTTCTTCATGAAATATTTGTTGAGTTTTGTCTTAGTTTGGGGTGCGAGAACAAAACTTTCATAGGCTGGATGGCTTTTTAACAGCGAGCGTTTATTTCCCACAGTTCTGGAAACTGGGAAGTCCAGGCTCCCGCTGACAGCAGACTTGGTGTCTGGGGAGGACCTGCTTCCCGGCTCATTCACGTTGGTCTTCTCGGGGTCTTCACGTGGCACGAGCTTCTGGGGGCATCATTTATGAAGACAATAGTCTCATCCTGAGGCTCCACTCCCATGATGTAATCACCTCCAAATGCTACTACACCGGGACTTTGGATTGCAGCGTATGACTTTCCAGGGGGATGCATCTCATCTATAACAGCTATGTGTGTTGTAACTGTCTTCTCCCACAGCCAGTTTGCCTTTTTCCTGCCTTCATGACGACTTTTAATGAACACATGTTCATAACTTTAACGTAGCCAAGCTTATCAATCTTATTCTTTCTGTTAATGACTTTTATTTCTTGTTTAAGAGAATTTTCCCTGCTTCAAATCATAAAGACAGTCTCTTATTTTGTCTTCTAGAAGTTTTACTGTTTTCACATTCAGGTTTACATTCCAATCAACCCTGCGTCCCGGATTGAAAATTCCACCTTTTCTCACTTCTCTCTGTGTCACTGTGTTATGGCTGTGGCATGCGTGGGACTGTGTCTGCGTGGGCTATTTCTGGACTCTCTCCGTCCCACTGGCCTGTGTTTATTGGTCTGCGTTTTGTGCTTTTGCTTTAGAGTCAGTCCTGAGATCAACCAGAGCAAGTCATCCCAACTTGTTCGTGTTTTTTTAACGCGTTATTTCTGTGGATTTTTAAATGCTGTTTATTTCTTAAATCGAGAGTGTGGAGGTATTAGTTACTCAGTTGTGTCCAACTCATTGTGACCCCGTGGGCTGGAGCCCCACCAGGCTCCTCTGTCCTTGGGATTCTCCAGGCAAGAATGCTGGAGTGGGTTGCCACTTCCTTCTCCAGGGGATCTTCCTCGCCCCGGGATGGACCCTGGGCCTCCCGAACTGCAGGCAGACTCTTTGCGGGCTGAGCCGCCGGGGAGACGTTTTAAATTGGAGGACGACGGCTTTGCACGCTGTGCTCCTTCCTCCTGTGCGCTGAGTGGAGCGGCTGCCTCTGTGTACGTCCTCCCCTCGTGAGCCTCCCTCCTCCCCGCCCCGCCCCCCGGGTCGGCAGGGAGCGCTGAGCCGAGCCGCCTTCTCACTGCCGCTCCCCATTCATTCGGCTGTCTTACCCGTGTCGGGGCATTTACGTCCATGCGCCTTACGCTCCTTATGTGCTACTTATGTCGCTGTGTCCCACCCTCTCCACCCTTCTTGTGTCCACAAGCCCATTCTCTATGCTTGTGTCTCTGTTCCTACCCTGCAAATAGTTTGATCAGTACCATTTTTCTAGATTTCCCATGAGTCCTTTGATTTCCATTTTAAATTTAGACGAAGCGCGGGAAGCTAAGCAGAATTTGGGATGTTGACTGGTATTGTTTTGAATCCAGTGAACTTGGTTTATTCCTCCCTTTACTGAGACTTTCCTTAATTTCTCTTAATATTGTTTTTCCCCTTGCATAGAGATCTTACAGATTATTTGTTAGGTTAATTCCTCAATGTTTGGTCTATTTGACACTCTCGTAGGCGGTGTCTTTATAAGCTGTAATTGCTAACTTTGATGGTAGCTAGAAGGATAACTGATTTTCACACAGATTTGCACCCAGCTGCTTCTCAGAACTCTCCCACCAACTTTAATGATTCATCTGTTCCTCCCCTGGGTTTTATGGAAACACAACTCCATCATCTGTGGAAAACTGCTGTTTAATTTCCTAGTTTTCAATTTTTTGCCAAAAATATTTTATCAAAATAGAAAAATTGTATCAAGTTAAGGTAGTTTCTACTTTTTCCAATTGGCTAAGATTTATTTATTTTTCACAAAAACTCCAGCATGCTGTCAGATGAGTTACTCATCTTCTTGGCCTCTTTCTCTGGAATGGATATGAGCCCCCATGGGAAAGAGGGGCCTGAAACCAGGCCCCTCAATTTTTTCCCTTCTTGTTGAATACACAGTGTCTAATGAATTTTTAAATATATTCCCAAACTGCTGTTTCCAGAAGTGGAATCTCAGATAATGCTATTTTAAAGTCTCAAATTAGTATTTAAATCATTTTTGAAGAATACAGTGAAAGCTTGCTTACATTTACGCAACATTTGCCACTTTCTTTTCCAATCTCAGAAATTCCTTCTGGCATCATTTTCCTTTCTTCCCACAATATGTCCATTAGAAGGTCCCCTTGTGAGGATCTGGGGTCAGTACCAGATACCTTGTCTGGGGATCTTTGTTCTGCCCTCCTGCCTGACGCCTTGCTGGGTTCGCCCCCGACTGAGACGGGTCCTCCGGGCGCTGTCTTCTGGGCCCCTTGTTGCGGGTGAGCAGCCAGCTGCCAGGTCAGTCGCCCTCCTCCTGTTACCTCTGCCTGCTCTTGAGGTCTTTGCCTTTAATCTTCTCAGGCTTCTCTCTGATATGCTGTAATGTGCGCTCTCTGCTGTCCATTGTTTTGTGATTCTGAGGACTTGTATCTTTCCTATCTGTGGAAGGTCTCAGACCCGCAAGTGAAAGTGAAAGTCGCTCAGTCGTGTCCGACTCTTTGCGACCCCATGGACTACACAGTCCACGGAATTCTCCAGGCCAGAATGCTGGAGCGGGTAGCCTTTCCCTTCTCCAGGGGATCTTCCCAACCCAGGGACTGAACCCAGGTCTCCCGCACTGGAGGTGGAATCTTTACCAGCTGAGCCACCGGGGACGCCTATTACACCTTCCAGTGTTGCCTCTCCCCCAGTCTCTTTATTCCTTTCTGGAACTTCCATCAAGTATGCAGGATTCCTCCATCTCTCTCATCATTTCTTTCATGTTTTCCTTTCCCTTGTCCCTCTGTGCAGTACTCTGGATGCTTTTCTCATACCTGCTTTCCCACTCACCGATTCTCCCTGAATCCGGTTTAATCTGCTGCTTCAGTTCAGTCAGTGCAGTCGCTCAGTTGTGTCCGACTCTTTGAGACCCCATGAATTGCAGCACGCCAGGCCTCCTGTCCATCACCAGCTCCCGGAGTTTATTCAAACTCATGTCCATCGAGTCGGTGACACCATCCAGCCATCTCATCCTCTGTCATCCCCGTCTCCTCCTGCCCCCAATCCCTCCCAGCATCAGGGTCTTTTCCAATGAGTCAGCTCTTCACATGAGGTGGCCAAAGTATTGGAGTTTCAGCTTCAGCATCAGTCCTTCCAATGAACACCCAGGACTGATCTCCTTTAGGATGGACTGGCTGGATCTCCTTGCAGTCCAAGGGACTCTCAAGAGTCTTCTCCAACACCATAGTTCAAAAGCATCCATTTTTCGGTGCTTAGCTTTCTTTATAGTCCAACTCTCACATCCATACATGACCACTGGAAAAACCATAGCCTTGACCAGACAGACGGACCTTTGTTGGCAAAGTAATGTCTCTGCTTTTTAATATGCTATCTAGGTTGGTCATAACTTTCCTTCCAAGGAGTAAGTGTCTTTTAACTTCATGGCTGCAATCACCATCTGCTGCTTAGTCCCTTGCATTTTCATTTTACTACATCTTTTAAAGCATTTTCTACTTATTTTTCAATCTGCATAATCCTTCATCTCTTGTCTTTGTTGATATTTTGTGTCTCTCTTTGTTCACAGTATATATACTTTCAGTTTTGAATCTAAGATTCTAATACCTGAAGGCTTTTAAAATTGGATTCTGCTATTTCTTATTTCTTCTAATCATTGTTCATGTTCCTTGATTTCCTTGTTTTCTTTTTTGTTGTCTTTTAATTTTTCTTTGTTCAGTTTCTTTCTTTGTATTTGGGGGTTTTGGAAGAGAGTATTTGGATTTGCTTCCCCCAGGAAGCCCAGGGGCTTCTGACTCACTCTCTGGGACCAAGTTACTCTGAATGCCCAGCTTGTTGGGTCGTGCGGTGGTTCCCGCAGCTGCAAGCTTGGCCTCAACCTCCCACGCTCCTTGCTCAGCTCCGTCCCTCCTGCTAGCTCTGCAGGCCGACAGTGGCCAAGGATCACCCAGGCCCCTCGCCGGGTGGGGCCTCAGCCTCCCATGTGCTTTGCCATCAGCTCCCCTGTGGTTCTGCTTGGGCAGCGGGATGGGTCTGGGCTCCCATCTCCCTGCAAAGCTCAGGGCTGCAGGAGGCTGGAGCCTGCCCTGCCTGCCTCCACCCAGGGAGCACAGATCCTGAGAGAGACCCCACAGGCCTGACACGGATTTCTGCTTCCCAGGTCAAACTGACTGAGGAAGATTTCTGAGCTGTCCTGAGTGATGTCTTGCTCCAGACAGAAACCCTAAGATTTATACATTTGGGGAAGTCATGGACTTCTTGCAACTTTGATGAAACTTATGGATCTTCACTTCACAAAAATAAGCAAAAGTATATACCAACAATATTTTTCTTAAATTTTAGTGAGTTTCAGGTCATAGATAAAGAATTTTTGGTGACTTATTGGAGTAAAAACCTTTCTGACTATTGTATAATGATAAAGTCATAGGAAACAAGTCAATTATTTGGCATGAAGTATTTTATATTTGAATTTATCTAATAATTGAAGATTGCCTCTTTAAATATATAAACTTTGAAATTAATAATTTTTAGAATTTTTTCTAGTGTGGACTGCATATTTTTATTCCTTCTTTAAACCATACTTGATCTAATCTTATTATTTCAGGTTCATAATAAGCCTAAAGTTATAGAACTTAAGGATTATTAGAAGGAAACACTAATCATACTTGATCATAACCTGAGTTGGAAGAGAAATTACAGGTCATCTCAGTCCGCCGGCTCTTTCCATCTCTTGGATTCCGCTGAATTCGTTTGATGACTTCACTTCTGATGGGATATCTGTTGACGTTTCCTAAGGAAGCTGGATGTTTGGAAAGAACCTCTTCATCCCCTCCAGCCACCTTCTCCCTCTAATTTTCCTCTGTCAGACTTAGCATTTATATTATCAGGTAGAGTTACCCTTTCATTTTCTCCACACCCTCTCCAGCATTTATTGTTTGTAGACTTTGATGATGGCCATTCTGACCGGGGTGAGGTGATACCTCATTATAATTTTGATTTGCATTTCTCTAATACTTAGTGATGTTGAACATCTTTTAATGCAGTTTTTAGCCATCTGTATGTCTTCTCTGGTGAAATGACTGTTTAGATCTTTATAACCTTCCTACACAATTGGTGGGCATGTAAACTTGTACAACCACTGTGGAGAACAGTATGGAGGTTCCTTAAAATAACGAATAATAGAGCTACCATCTGATCCAGCAATCCCTCTCTTCGGCATATATCCAAAGAAAATTATTATTTGAAAATATGCATGCACCCCAATGTTCATTGCAGCACTATTTACAACAACCAAGACACAGAAACAGCCTACATGTCCATCAGCAGAGGAATGGATGGAGAAGACGCGGTGGGCACACACCATGGGCCACTACTCAACCACAGAAGGAAACAAATGGCGCATCCGCGGCAACGTGGGCGCGCTGGTGATGATCACACCCAGTGAGGCGTGTCAGGCAGAGGCCAGCGTCACATGGCGTCACTTAGGTGCGGAGTGGGAGGAAATGAGCCAAAGAACTTACTTACAAAATAGAAACAGACTCATGGACCTCAAAACAAACAAACAAACTTGTGGTTACTGAAGGGGAAAAGTGTGTGTGTGGGAGGAGAGATAAACGAGGAATTTGGGGTTAACACATACACACTGCTATACGTGAAATAATTATCAAGGACCTACTCTATAGCACAGGAAACTCTTCTCGTTATTCTGTAGTAATCTACGTGAGAAAACAATCTGAAAAACAAATTGACATGTGTGTGTGTGTGTGTGTGTGTGTGTGTGTGTGCATATATATATATATATATATAAACTAAATCACTTTGGTGTACACCTGAAACTAACACACATTGTAAATCAACTATACTCCAATGTAAAATAAAAATTACATTAAAAAATTAAAAGAAGCCCCAAACCCCAAAACAAGCAAATGGAATTGCGTTTTCAGATGATAGACTGCCGGGCATCTACGATCAGTCCCAATAGACATTCTCATCCTTTAATTTCAGATTCAAAGAGCAGGGTTGTCCTGCAGTCACCAGGCAGCTTGACCTTCTATGACTGCTTCTCATTTTGTGGACAGCCCAAGGAGGCTGAATGCTGAAGAATTGATGTTTTCAAAATGTGGTGCTGGAGAAGACTCTTGAGAGTCCCTTAGACAGCAAGGAGATCAAGCAAATTGGTCCTAAAGGAAATGAACCCTGAATTTTCATTGGGAGGACTGATGCTGAAACTGAAGCTCCAGTCCTTTGGCCACCTGATGTGAAGAGCTGACTCACTGGAAAAGACCCTGATGCTGGGAAAGATGGAAGGCAGGAGGAGAAGGGGGCAACAGAGGATGAGAAGGTTGGATGGCATCACTGAGCCGGTGGACATGAGTTTGAGCAAACGCCCGGGGATGGTGAAGGACAGGGAAGCCTGGCGCGCTGCAGTCCGTGGGGTTGCAGAGTTGGACACGACTGAGCGACTGAAGAACAGCAACAGCCATCTACAGCGTGCGGGCTACACTCAAGCTCCGTTATTTCTGACTCATCTTAATCTCAAACAGAACGTAAAAGGATGGCCTTGAAAACAGGTTGCATTTCTGACAATGGTAGGAGGAGGCTCCTTACAGATGTGAGTGAGAGCTGCTGACGGCATGGATGGAAACTGGGAGATGAGCTTCCGCCCGGCCCTGCATGCTGCTTTAAACACGTTTGTGGTTCAAAGGCAGGGAAGCACAGAACCCAAACATGAATGATTTCAGGAAAGCTCCTCAGGAAGGATTGCATTAGGGCATGATGAAGGGAAAATTTTAAAAGAAGTTGAAGCGGCAACTCTCTGCTAGACATCAAAGCGATAAATTGTCAGGAAGGCGAACTCCCTTCACACAAGCTGGTACCAGGCTTGATACTGCCAGCAGTCGTACCTTGAGCGCCTCCCACGGATTTGCATCGGAACAAGACGCTTTGTCAGGGTGAAGTGCAGGACGGCCCGTCTGGCATCGTCTCTTGGACTCTGTGCCGGAGTTGGCAGGTGCGCGCACCTCCGGTTGGCAGGTGGCTCTGGTTTGCGAACAGAGACGTGAGCTCAGGCACCGGCGGGATGGTTTTTGGCACAGAACATCAGCATTGTCACACTTCCAGCCTGTCACATGAGGAGGACGCGCTGTGATAGGAAACAGTTTTGCGGCATCAAGAGTGTGATGCAGAGAGCTGTACCAGCGCTTGCCGCGTGTCAGAGCGGCCCGCGCTGTGAGCGGGGCTTACCTACGACCTCCGCGGCTCGGGATGCTGCCTGGGTCCGCGGCGGTGTTTCCTCTGAGGGGAGGTAGTTTCTCTGAGTGTAGCGCTATTACATGAGCTTTTGAAATGGGTCTTGATTAATTAACCTCAGATTTCTGTATCATAGTGTGTGCTTGACTGAAAGTGTCATGGTTAGGTGTTCTGTTACTTCCAAACTGTCATTCTCTCATATCTGATCTGTCCTTCAGGGAACTATAGGAGTCGCTTCTCAAAATACAGGTTGGATCTTCCTCAAGTACAGGTTTTCTTTTTTTTTTTAATTAAAAAAGACTACTTATTTTGTTTTGAGGTATATTCTATTAATGGACTTCCCTGGTGGTTCAGTGGTAAAGAATCCCCCTGCCAACGCAGGAGACTCGGGTTCAGTCCCTGGGTTGGGAAGATCCCTGGAGAAGGGAATGGCAACCCACTCTAGTATTCCTGCCTGGAAAATCCCATGGAGAGAGGAGCCTGGCGGGCTGCAGTCCATGGGCTCGCGAAAGAGTCCTACACCGCTTAGACACCACTTAGCGACTAAACAACACTCGCTGATTAATAATGTTCCAATACATTCAGGTGAGCAGCGAAGGGACTTCGCCATACCTTCTCCCCCAAACTCCCCTCCCATCCAGGCTGCCACATAACATTGAACAGAGTTCCATGTGCTATAGAGTAGGACCTTGTTGATTATCCATTTTAAATATAGCAGTGTATGCATGTCCATTTTGATCACAGACCCTCAAAAATGTAACATTTCTTTGAGCCACATTTCTTTTAAAAAAACAAAAAAACTCTTGATGAAGGCATATTTTGTATATCATATATGTCATCATTTTTAAGTGTGATGTTCCTAATGTAAATTTTAAAAAAGTTTTAGTGACTTGACTCAGCTGCACAAACCATCACCATAAATCAGTCATAGAGCATCCTCATCACCCCAGTATGACTCCCTGGGCACGTCAGTTTTCTCCAGGCAGCCACTCAGCTGCTTTCTGTCTTTATGTTGCTGTTTACTCGCTAAGTCATGTCCTACTCTTTGTGACCCCGTGGACGGCAGCACGCCGGGCCTCCCTGGCCCTCACCATCTCCCAGAGTTCGCCCAAGTTCATGTCCATTGAGTCGGTGATGCCATCCAAGCATCTCATCCTCTGCTGCCCTCTTCTCCTCTCACTTTCAATCCTGCCCAGCATCAGGGACTTTTCCAAGGAGCTGACCCTTTACATCAGGTGGCCAAAGTATTGGACCTTCAGCTTCAGCATCAGTCCTTCTAATGAATATTCACGGTTGATTTCCTTTAAGATGGACTGGTTTGATCTCCTTGCAGTCCAAGGGACTCTGAAGAATCTGCTCCAGCACCACAATTCAAAAACATCAATTCTTCGGGGTTTGCTTTGCCTTTTCTGAATATTTCTTGTAAATCAAGTCATCAATATGCGGTTTCTCATGAATGGGTTCTTTCGCTCAGTATAATGTTTCTGAGGTCCATCCATGGCATGAGGCAGCTGCAGTTTTTCCTTTTCATTGAAGAATAGCCTTCCCTTGTCTCCTTACCAATTGGCAGCATTCAGGTTGCTGCCCATTTTGAGGTACTGTGAATAATGCAGCAAAGAAATATGAAAAAGTTTTTGTGTGGATGTAAATTTTCACTTCTCTTGGATGGATACCTAAAGAGGAATTTCTGTTCATATGGCAAATTTATGTTTAAACTTTTAAGAAACTGGCAAAGTATTTTCTAAACTGGCTGCACAATTTTATATTCCTACCAGCAATGTATGAGGGCTTCAGTTTCTCCACATCCTCTCCAGCATTTGCTGTTGTTTGCCTTTTTCATTATAGCTGTTCTAGTGGTTGGAAAGTAATATCTCACTGTGGTTTTTATTGTTGTTGTTGCTCACCCACTAAGTCGTATCCAAGTCTTTGTGACCCTATGTCTATAGCCTCCAGACTCCTTTGTTCATGGTTTTTCCCAGGCAAGAATACTGTGGTGGGTGGCCATTTCCTTCTCCAGGAGATCTTCCCAACCCAGGGATGGAAACTGGGTCACCTGCATTGCAGGTGATTCTTTAACCACTGAACCACCAGGGAAGTGTTTTATTAATGTTTTCTTAATGACTAACAATGTTGAGCATTTTCCGTGTGTTGATTAGCCATTTGCAGGTCTTCTATGAGGAGATGTCCATTTAAATTTTATACTAATGTTTTGATTGAGTTGCTTATTTCATTATTATTGAGTTCTAAGTGTTGTTTGTGTATTCTGGACAAAGGCCTTTATTAGATACGTGTTTTTAAAATATTTTCTCCCAGTATGTTGCTTGTATTTTCATTTTTTTTATTGATGTCATCTGAATTGCAAAAGCCTTGAATTTAAATGAGGCCCAATTTATCAGTATTTTTCTTTTATGGACCATACTTTTGATATCATATCTAAGACGTCTTTGCATAACCCAAACCTTGAAAGTTTTCTATGTTTTCACCTAAAAGTTTTCTGCTTGGCACTTATACTAACTCTCTGATCCCTTGCCATCTTAACATTAATCTTCGCATGCATTGATTGTGGATTGTCTTTCCGTTTGATTAGATTTTTATTTTCCCTCAGCATTATGTTGTAATTTTCTGTGTGTAAGACCAGTGTACTGGTCTCACCTTTCTTGTGTTAAAATTTTATCTTTTTTGATGCTATTGTGAAGAATATATTTTAAAAATCTGAATGCTTTATTGTTTGTATATATGTTAGATTGCTTGCTGTCCATATATCTCCTTTGGCAAAGTATTTATTCACAAATCTTTTCCTTTCTTTGATTTATTATCTTTCTTGCATTTTGAGAGTTCTCTGCAGATTCTGTATGCAAGTCCTTAATCGTATGTGATTTGCAAATATTTTCTCCAATATCTCTTTTTTTATTTTTTAAAGTATCTTTTATAAAGTGGAAATTTATAGCTTATATGAATTCTGATTTATCAGTTCTTTTATGTATTGTGCTTTGAGTGTGGTATCTAAGAGTCATTTGCCTAATTAAAATCATAAACTCTTTCACCTGTATTTTCTTCTAGAATCTCTGTAGTTAGTTTAGGTTTCACATTTAGATCTATGAAATGCTTTGGCTTAAGTTTTGTATATGATACAAATATATACCATGTATATGGGATGTTTTATGAGGTGACTTTCAAACTGTTTTTTGTTGCATATAGTAAGTTTAGTTTAAGCACCATTTGTTGCAAAGACTATCTTTACCCCTCTGAAATGCTTTTGCATCTTTGTCAAAATCAGTGTCCATATTTGTGTGTCTATTGCTTGAATCTCTACTTTGTTCCTTTAACCTATTTGTCCATTTTGAAAATTATAATGCACAATTTTGACTACTGTAGCCTAAAAATCAAACACTGTTATCCTTCCAGTGTGGCTGTTCTTTTTCAACACTTCTATGTGAATTTAAACTCAGCTTGTCATGTTAAAAAAAAACAAAAACAAAACTCTGATGGAATTCTGTGGGGAATAGCACACTGGATCTTGAAATCAATCTAGGGGAAATTGACATAAACACTATTGAGTCTTCAGACACATGAACAAAACATGTGTCTCCATCCATTGGTGTTTCATTTATCTTAGCAATATTGTATGGATTTTAGTTTACACACGTATTTCGTATATCTATTTTCCATAAGTTTAATGCTATTGCATATGGTACAATTTGAACATTTAAATTTTGATTGTCCCTTGATAAAGACATAAAATTGATTTTTGAGGTGCTGGTGTTATTTCTACATTGCAACCTTGTTAAACTCACTTATTTGTCCTAGTAGCTTTTGTAGGTTTCATTGGATTTTTGTCATCAATAATCATGTCATCTCAGAAGAAAGACAGTTTTCCATCTTCCTTGCCAATCCGCATCCTTTCTATTTCTTTTTTTGTCCTGAATGCACTGGACAGAGCCTTCGATGCCACGTCGACAGAAGTGATGAGGGGAGATACTCTGGTCTTGCTCCTGGTCATAGGGGAAACGTTCATCGTTGAACTTGACATTAGCTGTAGTTTCCTCATTGTTGCTTCTTTCAGGGTGAGGGAATCCACTTTTATTTCTTGTCTTCTGAGAGTTTTTAAGGGGAGCAGATGTTGGATTTTGTAAAATGCCCTTTCTGTTCAATTGAGATGAATAATCATAGAGTTGTTTTTTTTTTTTTAAATATTAAACTTTGGTAATATGGTGAATTACATGAATTGATTTTCAAATGTTAGACATGCTGCATTTCTGGATGGAGCCTACTTGTACATGATGTATTATTATTTTAAAATATTCGTGGGCAATTTGCTAAAAGAAAATTTTGTTAGATTTTTTCCACCTATGTTTAAGAGGAACATAGGTCCCTACTCTAACTTTCTGATAATGTGTTTGCCTGATTTTTGAAATCACAGTAATGCTGGCCTCAAAGTATGAATTAGAAAGTGTCTCTTCCTCTTCAGTTTTATGGATGTGTTTGTGTAGAGTCAGTTTTTCTTCCTTAAGTGTTTGGTATATTTCACCAGTAAAGCCATCTACTTCTAGAGATTTTTTTGGCGGGGGTGGGTGGGTTGTGCTGGGGATGGGTGTAGGGCAAAAATTCTTAACTGCAAATTCAACTGCTTTAATAGATATAAAGCTATTAACATTGTCCATTTTTTCGTAGTTTGTATCTTCAAGAAATTTCTCATTTCCTCTGCACTTTTGAATGTCTAGGCTTAAAGTTGTTCTAACATTCCCTTATTGACTCTACAGTGATGCCACTTGTCTTATTCCTAACATCGGTAATTTGTATCATCTTCTTTGTTTCTTGGTCAGTGTTACCCGTTATGCTGATCTTAAAGAAGGAGCCTTTGATTTTATTCATTCCTGTTTTTCACTGGCTTCCATCTTGACCTTGTTGTTCAGTTGCTACCTGAGTCTTTGTGACCCCATGGACTGCAGCACGCCAGGCTTCCCCGTCCTCCGCTATCTCCTGGAGCTCGCTCGTGTTCATATCCACTGAGGCATACCACACGACCCTGGGCAGGGACAGAATCTAAATATCCAGAGAGTTTTGCTCTTGAAAATAATGTTTCCCCTCCTGTTTTAGAGTGTCCTTGGACTTTAGACCAGTAATAAAATATTTCCAAGGCACAGGAAAAAAAACAAACAAAACCATTGACTATTTCCTTTACCCTGTCTATCTTACATTTAATTTGCTATCCTTTTTCTAGTTTTTTTTAAATGGGAAGCTGAGGTTCTGGATTTGAGACCTTTCTTCTCTAATGTCGGCATTGATGTAGACATCCCTAGTTAGCTGTATCTCACACATTCTGGTATGACATCTTTTAATTTTCATTCAGTTTGAAATACTTTCTAATTTCCCTTTTGGTTTCTTCTTGGATCCATGGGTTATTTAGAAGTATGTCATTTTGTTTTCTAATATCTGGGTGTATTCCATACATCTTTATGTTATTGGTTGGTAATTAAATTCCGTTTTAGTCAGAACATGTGTGTTCGTGACTTGAATCCTTTGGAATTTGTTTATACTTAGTTTATTTCCAGATATTACCCACCTTGGTTAATTTTAGATGAGCGCTTGAGCAGCACGCGCATTCTGCTGCTGTGGGTGGGGTTTTCTGTGCGCGTCAGTCACGGAGGGCCGCATCCTTGCTGCTGTTCTGTCTACTTCTTCAAGGTCCTGAAGGAAAAGCGCCAGTTTTTGTTGTTTTCTTTTTTTTTACTTTGCAGTTACATCTGTTTTGCTTAATAGATTATGAAACTCTGTAATCAAGCTCACAGGGGTTTAGAATTGTTTGAGCTGCTTAATTGTTCAGAATTGTTGAGCTGTGTGTTCTTAGGGAAATGTCTTTTCTAAATTTCTGCTACTAACCTTGACTCTGAAACCCTTCTGTCTGATCTAAGATTGTCAGTCCTACATTCTTTCTGCTGGGGTTAGCTGTATATATTCTCCCTGTTGTTAGGGTCCACGAGGGGCTCATGGCAGATGATTTAAAAATGGCCCGCTGTGGTGGCCTGACAACAAGGGCGAAATCACAGTGGCCCCTGGCCCTGCTGGGATCCGGTTTTTTTCCTCAAGGCGGGACCCTGATTTTCCCTGCTGGTGCCTGTGTCTCAGGACCACGTGACCGCCCAGCCCAGAGACCCCTCCGACCACGTGATGACAAGACCCAGCTGCGGGCTGAAGGCGAACCAAGGCCGCTCCCTTCGCGGCCCAAGTCCCATTGATGGGGTAAGCAGGGGTGGCTGTGAAGGGCAAGCAGTGGTTTCTCTCTAAAGCCAGTCTCTTTCTTTCTTTCTGTAATAAATCTTTCTCTGCCCGAGCGCCCGGCTCCCTCTCTTTTCCTCCGCGCTTGCCTTACCCCTGTGTTTTCGCTTTTACTCACTTGTACGTTTCTATTTAAAGCTCATTTCTTATAAGAAGCAGAGGGTTGGGTCTTGGTTTTCCATCCAGTCTGACAGTCTCTTCATTTTAATTGGAATCTTTGGTCAAATTAAGTTTACTGTGACTGTTAACTTGGTTATGGTCAGGTCCATAAGCTTGCTGCTTGTTTTCTAGTTTTCCCGTCTTTCCTTGCCCCCTTTCTTTCTTCTTCTGCTTTCTTTTCACTTAATGATATGCATTTTAGGATTCCACTTTATTGCCTTTGTTGGAAATTGTTGACAATAATGCTTTAAAAAAATAGCAATGACTTCAGGGTCTATAGCACACATCTTGAGCTCACCACAGTCTATCTGGACGTGATGCTGAGCCATTTCACATGACGGAAGAGCTTGACGATGGCATGCTGCCATTTCCCTCCTGCTGGCCTTTAAGCTTCTGTGGTCATTTATTTTTCTTATATGTATGTTATAAACCTCCAATACATCATCATTATTTTGTTCAAATAATTATTTTTAATGAGATTTAAATAATAGGGAAAAGTCTTAATTATCTACCAAGTTAGTGACATTCCCAGGGCTCCCCCCTCCTTTCTGCAGATTTTATTTCCTTCCAGCATCATGTGTATTCTCTAAATTCACTCTAGCTTTGGTGTGGTCACGGGATCAAGACTGGAGAAGGAGCCCGTCCGTATAGGAGGCCGCGGAAACCAGAAGTGGCTTGGTGGTGATGGGTGGAGAGGAACCGTGTGGGAGGAGGCTCCAGCGACTAGCTCTACGTGGGGCAGGCGGGGACAGGAGCAGGCTGCCCCCTGAGTCCTGGCCAGGGCTGTCCGTGGACCTGTGTCTGTCTCTGGAAGAGACAGCACGGTGCTTCTATGGCGTTTAGGACAGAAATGTCACTTTGCTATCTCTCTGCCCAGATCTTTCTTTTTATTCATAGTTGATTGCTGCATTTCTTTAGCTTCCATAATGTCCCACTTAATCCTTAAGACGTTCTGCCTTGAATTTGAGTTTAATGAAGTTAAATCGCTCACATGCTTCCCCTGCTGGCTTGTGATCGCTGAAGGAGACAAGGCTGAGCATTGTTCTTTGTATTCCAGCCGCTATTATGTCCCCAGAACAATGCCTCGCACACAATGAGAGATTAATAAATTTGGGTGGCTCCCGTTAACAAAGGCACTTACTTCGAGTGACACAATATATGCATGATTTAATGCTCTTTCATCACGGAATACAGCGCTGGGTGTCCTCTGCTCTATTCTTGAGGACTTTGTAGGCGTGCAGTTTTAATTTCAAGATCTAAATAGGTGTGTCAACAGTATGGAGGTCACACAAGAAATTCTCAGCTTGGGTTTTTTTCACTGTCATAACATTATGGTTCTGTGGAAGCACAAGCAATTTCCTCAATAAAGAAGGAAAGAAGGGAACAGCTGCCCGGGATGATAACGCAGCTGCCTGAGGTACATGGGCAGCCACAGTCTGGACAGTTTGGATGCTAATGAGGGGCGGGGGCAGGACGTGGCTGGTGACGGACCTTGTGGAAGCATGTCTTCAGCAGGTGAGGAGCTGGGAGCTGCTGCCCTGCAGAGGTCTGACCGAAAGCTGTCTGGAATCTCAATCTGGGAGCAGAGCTGGGAGGCGGTTTCTATTAACAGGGGATGTGCCTGCTGTTCATTGCTCCTGATAGAGCTGGCGCCCCGCTAGACACCTGTTGATCGCGTGTCAGGACATCAGGGCAGAAATATCAGCTCCTGGAGGAAAGTCTTTCAGCAGAGATATGAGAAACCCAGAAAAATCAATACCCCTAATACAAAGATGTTTCTGGAGGTGTTCCTTTTAGAATGAAGAGACACAGCAAGCTCTTGCCAATACTTTGGATCTTAGAAACAATATTTCTCCTTAAAGAAGAAGTGGATCTAAAGCACAGTGTGGCTTAAAAAAATACAAACAAAAGTGCTCACCTCTGGCTGAGGGAGCTCCGGGGTCATCCCAGGCCCCCGCTGGGCCCTGTGGACAGAGGCTCCAAGGGCCTCCCCTCCCCTTCTCCCCGACGGTCACCTGTGGCATCATGGTGATGCTCCCAGGGTCCCGGCTCACTGATGCTTTTCCTGGTCCCCCAACCGCAGATGTGTCCAGTGAGTTCTGAAAAGTCAACTGCCCCTATTTTTACTTTCCTACAAAGCCGGTTTAAACTCAATATGAAAAGAAAACTAAGATGGCATCCGGTCCCATCGCTTCATGGCAAATGGAAGGGGCAAATGTGGAAGCAGTGACAGATTTCCTCTCCTTGGGCTCTAAGATCACTGCAGATGGTGATGGCAGCCACGAAATCAGAAGACAACTGCTCTTGGCAGGAAAATGGTGACAAACCAAGACAGTCTGTTATAAAGCTGAGACATTACTTTGCCAACAAAGGTCTGTATAGTCAAAGCTATGGTCTTTCCAGTAGTCATGGACCATAAAAAGGGCTGAACACCAAAGAATTGGTGCTTTTCAAACTGTGGTGTTGGCGAAGACTCTTGAGAGTCCCTTGGCCTGAGATCAAACCAGTCAACTTAACCAACAAAGGATATTAGATGTTTTGAGTCTTTGAGACTTTGGGCCAGGAGTGTTACCTTGCTGAATTTCACAGAAATTTATTTACATGGCAGTGACATGTTTCTGAGCGTTTATTTTCCGTTTGTGTTCCTTCTTTTACTCATTGTTCGTGTTCACTTTTCTGATTCTCCTCCCTGATTTGGGGAACAGTTTATATTAAAGACCCGCCTGCCAAGCAGGAGACGTGGGTTTGATCCCTGGGTTGGGAAGATCCCCTAGAGAAGGGAATGGCAACACACTCCAGCATTCCTGCCTGGAGAGTCCCATGGACAGAGGAGCCTGGCGGGCTGCAGTCCACGGGGTCACAGAGAGCCGGACCGGACTGAGCGTCTATCAACAGCGTCAGGATTAGATGTCGTACTTCTCTGGCTGACTCTGCCATCTTTTAGATGGCTCCTGGGATGAGCCTTCCTTGATCGTTGGAGCTCAGCTTTATGGTGATCTCCATGTCAAAAACTGGAAGGAATATGTCATTGTGAATTTGATTTTATTTTATTCCACTATACTAAAATAAAAAACAAAGAAGGTAAGAAGCGAATATTCAAAAATTCTGGATGGCAGGCCAAGGATATTTTTGTCATATTGCTTTTCATAACCTTCATGCATTTTTAAAGATTTCCAAATATTTACCCCCAAACGGGCCACGCCACGGCCACAGAGAACTATCCGTGGTCCTCTGGGTGAATGGCCTATGCCTGCCCGAGGTCTGAGGTCCAGCCTGTGTTCTGATGGAGAGTCTGGATTTCCAAACCATGGGCAATAACAAGCCAGCCTTTTCACGGGTGGTCAGGGCTGGGCCCTCCTTGTGCTGCTGAGAAAAGTCAGGGGAGTTTTAATTTTTTAAAAAAACTCATTCATTTATTTTTGGCTGTGCCAGGTCTTTGTCATTCCACGACTTTTCTCTAGTTGTGATGAGTGGCAGCTATTCTCTAGTTCCCACGAGTGGGCTTCTCGTTGCTGGGGCTTCTCTTCTTGCGGAACGTGGCCTCGAGGGCGCACAGGCTTCGGGAGTTGCAGCAGGTGGGCGCGGTAGTTGTGGTTCCCCGGCTCTGGAGTACAGGCTTGGTATTTGTGGGGCACAGACTTAACTGCTCTGCGTCACGTGGAATCCTCCCGGACCAGGGATCAAGTGTGTGTCTCCTGCACGAGCGGGCAGGTTCTTACCACTGAGCCACAGGGCAGCCCCAGGGAGTTCTTCTTGGTAGAAAAGAGTGCCTGAGGGTTCCCCAGCCCGACTTTTCCTGTCTCCCTGGGGTGGACGCATCACCTCCTTTGTCTTTATGGTTATCTCAGGAGGACCCAGACGTGGGCTGCTCACTGGCTTTTCCCCAGATGCCACTGGAGGCTGAGAAATCCGGCTGAGTGGAGACGCTCGGCAGGGCCCAGCCTGCGGGCTCCCTCGTGGGGCTGGACGGCCAGGCGGGCGGGCCGCCCTGAGACGGAGGACTCCTCTTCAGACTCTGCTTCCAGGGCCCCGTTATCACCCCATGTCTGTCTGGGGCCGCTTAAAACACCTTTGGAAGATCTTTGAGAAGCACCTACACGTTTCTCCTCTTCTTTTCTCATCAAACTTGTTTATGTTTAACAACCTTAACTGAAGATTCAACATGCGAAGGATTCCAAGAGCTAGGCAGTACGTCTCCTCAACACCCCCCCCCAGCCAGTTTCCTTTTGTGAACTTTCTGAAGGTCTCCCAGATCCATGAACAAGATTGCCTTTAGCCCCTTGGGAAATAGGAGCTGGGGGACATTAGCATCACGGACTAACGTTAAATGATATTTGGAAGTGAGAACTTAAAAGGAATGTGAGGGGGCACTGGATGGAAAGAGGCAGGAAACCGTGAAATCAGAGGCTGGTCTCCCGGCCCACGGGCGGTATGATCCGGGAGGCCCCTGGCGGTGCAGGCCCAGAGGCAGCGGTGCTGCCGGAGAGGCTGGCGCAGTTCTCAGGCTTGCCGCCCTTTGGTGGTGCGTGTGGTACCTGCGTGACTGCTAACCTATTGACACGGCACATCATGCTGAATTTCAGACTTGCCTCTCACTTTTGTCATCATTGAAAAATACATGGAAAAGTTCATTTCCCAGATTACTGTCGAGCTCTCTGACTTTCGGGAGATGTTGTTAAGCCTATAAGATCTATGGTTCTTCTAGGAAAACCTAGGGTATAAATCACCAGTTTAAAACAACAGAGTATAAATCCTGTTGTGCAGGCAAAATACAGCATCATTAGGACTAATTGACAAGGCATGTTCACTGTAATGAGGTTGTTCACTGGATACTGTAAGGTAAGACATCCTTCTTTTTAGCATTTTTAGAAACTGTAATTAAGTGGCCACAGGTGTAGTGATTGATTCACTATCTGCCTCGGCTGCAAACTCTGTGAAATCGGGGACCCAAGTGTATCTTGTGCAACATTTCATTGCGTGGTTCAGCACAGCAACCAAATGTAGGGGCATATTGAGAAATAACGACGGATTCATTAAATGTAATGAATAGATGGACTGGAGGATGGAATGATGGATGAAAGAAAAGTGTAATTGCTGGAAATGTGCCAGGAAAAGTACTAGAGACAGTAACTTTCTTGAATGCATTTGAATCATGCAGAACATGATTATTCATATGAGGATTTCTAGATAGGATGAGTGTGTGTGTGTGTGTGTGTGTGTGTGTGTGTGTGTGTGTGTGTTGGGGTGGAGACCAGAAAACAGTCATGTCCAAAGTGTTAACCACCTTAAGGGAAGCCGAAGCTCCCAACCAGCCCTTTAAAATAAGATACAAAATCCCCGTGAACATGTTTCACTGGACCAAGAACGGAGGGCTTATTTATCTCCCAGAATACACAGCCCACGGTTGTGGATCTAAATTCTCATGGAAATACGATCCCAGAGGAGGGTGACTCACCTTTTTCACATCCACTGTTGACAGAACAAAAAGAAACGGCTTCGGGCTGTTGTGAGAAAGGCCTGTTTTAACTAGAGAGGCCCCAGAGCAGATGTGGGGCTTTCCACTCCAAGCAGGACCGCAAGGGGCGCCAAGCCCCTCGTCAGGCAGCAGGTTCTTTCTTTAAGCGCGACTGCCCCTGGAAACAGACGGTGCAGGAAGTTAGCATCCTTCTAAAATGAAATCGACTTCCATGACTCCTGCATTTTCACAAACACTTGGGCCAAATTGGGAAGAAATGGCGCTGGGGAGGATTCCCAGTCTGTTGCGGGGGCCAGGCTTGATGCGGGGGCCAGCCGCGGGGGCCACGGCGGAAGGAGGGGGTCTGGGCTGTGCCGGGGGTCATGCACCGTCCCTGCCGCCCTTCCCCCCCCACCCCGACTTCCAGGGGCGGGGATTGTTACGCAGAGGAGAAGGGCCTTCCTCAAAAGGAAATCGGGTGTTTTAGGAAGGTAGTGAGTCGTGGGTGTACCAGGTGAGGAGGCGGTTGTGGAGACTGCAGGGACGCAGAGCAGACTCTGCACACGGGACTGGGGGGCTCGCGGACGAGATGGGACCCCCGGCCCACCCCCCGGCCCACCCCGGAGAGTTGGCTTGTTTCCTGACCCGTTACATGCCGTGGGCAGAGCAGACGGGCAGGGGGCTCTGAGCTCGCATGCAGCCCCTCCCCAGTGAGGACTGGGGGAGCCCCTGGGGACCCACCTGGAGCCCTGCCTGCCGTCTCTGGCCTCCCATCCCTCCCAGGCTGATGGCAGGGGGTGAGCAGGAGGCGGCCATCCTGGTGGATGTTACTAGAGCCCCCTCGGCCCCCGCCGCCCTCTTTGATCACACTTCCTTCACCTCTCTCTTAAACTCATGACCCTGGAAAGGGAGCCAGGGCCTTTCTTCTGTGGCTGCTGTCCTCTGGGCCCATGCACACGAGCTGGCACACGGCTTGGTTAGAACCGATGATTTCCAATAAGGTGAATGGCCCTGTCTGACTTAGAAATGGTCCGGTCTGACCTGCCCTGAGACTGCCGACCAGTGCAGGAAGAGGGCACCTTATTCCCTGTGGCTCTGCCCCCGAGTTGGGCATGGAAGGGTACTTCCTCCGCGTTTGGCCCATAGGCAGGCCTGAGTCGCCTCTCATCACTGGTGTATTAGGCCAGCGCCTTGTCCCCACGTCTCCCCAGAGAAGCATCCACTGGAGACAGCTGCCCTCTGGGCTGGCACTCAGGGGGTGCGGCTTTGCTGGGGCCTCAGAATCAGGGGTGACAGTGAGGCCTGGCAGGGGTGAAGGGCGCCTGCCACCGCGCCCACCCCCTAGGATGTCCTGCGGGGGCTGGAGCGGCCTTCCGCCCTGGCTGCTCCTCGAGCGGCTCTGTGAGGGCGGGGACCCCGCACCAAGCTCCTCTTTGCCAGGCTGTGCTCTGAAGTCGGGGTGGTGGTGAGCGGGGGGCTCGCCCAGGAAGCTCTTCCTGGCTGCTGGCTGGCTTTCTCGGCGTCTCCGAGAGCAGAGCCTGCTCTCCGGCCTGGTCGTTCGCTGTGGGCTCCTCATTCACCCATCCGGATGTCCGTCCGTCCATCCTCCTGTTTGCTCAATGTTGGGGTCACAGTTAAACGAGGCTCAGCCCCATCCCCCAGGAGGACGCGCGTGGTCCCTGCTGCCGGCAGGCCACGCCACCCCATGGCTGGTACCACGCCTGCCGGCCGTGAGCCCCTCCACACGCCGTTCCTTCATTCGTCCGTCTCCTTTGTGCTCCTCGTCCTGGTCTCGGGCGGCTGTCAGCGACCTGAGCTGAGCTGTGGGCGATGGCTCGTCCTCTCCCCGGGTCCTTCCACTCTGACGCTCAGCCTTGGTGGCAGGCGCGGGGGGCTGGCATCTACCCGGGCCCTGCGTGTCCGCCGAGCGGAGCTGTGCGCGGGGAACTTCACACGGGTTTGCCGGCTGTGATTGCGGTCACCTTGGTGGCCCAGGGCCCTCCTCTGTGATTTTCCTTTGGTCTGTACTTTACTTTTTGAAGGCAGTGAGAACCGTGCGATACCTAAATAAACAGGCAGCTGTTTTGAATGTTAACGTTCCCATCTACTCACCACGGGAGAATTCCTAGGAGACGGCATGGAGATTTTAGGACCTAGCTGTGGCTTCAGAGTCACATCATCTCTGGATTCAGCTCACTTCAACGTGGATGCTGTTTTTATTGCTTTACAAAAAGCTTACTGTTTAGTAGTGTGGTGATATCCTCTAATTTCTTCTGCTTTGGAAATCACGAGGTTGATGGAAACCCAGTTTTCCCTTTCTGGGCTCCTCACCCCAGGTATGAAACAGCAGCCTGTGGGCAGAGTTTTGGGAGGATGAGATGCCTCTGAGAGACGAGACCTGGGTCCTCTCCTCTCTCAGTCAAGGTGGTAAGCAGCCAAGGTCCCCGGGGTCTCCGGGCTGTTTATGCCCTTGTCGACGGGCCTGCTGTCCATAGGCAAAATCCTGCAGGGGCTCTGAAACCATCACGTACACGCTGAAGCAAAGATGAATACAGCAAAATATAGTAGATCGGTAATTGCAGCAGGAATGTGGACTTTTCTGTAAAAGTGTAATAAATGCTTATTGTTAAGTAAATGTCAAAAATGAGGGGGAATACAAGGGCAGTCGTAAAAATTAACGATAATGGCACCATTCAGGGATAAAAACCGTTACCGTTTCAATGTTTTCCCTTCTTTCTCGGAGTGCATTTTTAGATGGTTTTCTCCTGACCGTTTCACAACGTACCAAAAGCGTCGCCGTGTGACTCTCAGGCTTGTGACCTGCCAGGCCTGGGTCGGGTCGCATCGTCTGTGTGTGCTAGCCGCTACAGTCGTGTCTGACTCTGCAGCTCCGCGGACTGCAGGCCCCCGGGCTCGCGTGTCCATGGGATGTTCCGGGCAAGAATACTGGGGTGAGTTGCCGTTTCTGACTCCAGGGGGTCTTCCCGACCCAGGGATCGAACCAGAGTCTCCTGCACCTCCCGCACGGTCAGGCGGGTTCTTTAGCACCGAGTCACCTCCTGGGACGTGTTGTATTTCGCCGGACCCTCCCCCCGGCATTGCACGCCGTGCTCCCCGGCTTTTCTGAGAGTATGTGCTGTGCATGAGCACCTTCCGCATGAGCACCTGCCCGCACCTGGGGCCCCTTTGGAGGAGACCCTGAGGCACAGTACGTGCTCCGGGGTCTGGTTTGAGTTTAAGCCCCAGCTCCCCACTGCGAGCTGTGTGAGCTGGTGAGGCTGCTAAACGTCTCTGTGCTCCACGGTCCTCACCCGCGGGGTGCCTTCTCAGGTGGCAGAGGCCCTTCTGGGGGCAGAGGCACGAGCAGCGAGCCTGGCCCACGGCAGGCTGGGCTCAGGGCCACCTCTGCGGCTGCCCTGCCGCGTCCTCAACAATACGGTGATGAGCTGGACTGAAGCCCGGAGCAGACCAACCCGCCCAAACAGAAGTGCTTCTGAAGGCTTTGGGTTTCTGTTCTCATTGGTTTCCCCAAATCTTCTCAAAATAAAGCATTGCTAACTTAATGGGTGGACATGTGAATATGTTTCTATACTTCAGTGCTTTTTTTTCTGTTTGTCCTCCACTTCTATCTTCCACGCCCTCCCTGTGCTGGTGGGAATCAAGGACAAAGCTGCCCTATCCCCGCCGTTAGAGAGGTCCCTCCTGTGGCTGTCGGTCACACAAAGGACACCCGTTGGGGCCACGGCGAGTGCAGTTCGGTTTGCCTGGGACGCTCTCGTTCCCGGATTAGAGCTGAGTGCAGCGTGGCCAGCAGGGTCCTCTGGAAGCAGGTCCGCGCGTCTGCTTCAGCCTCTGTCAGCCCGGGGGCTTACGGGGTGCTGCCAGTCCTCAACTGGTGCACGCGTCCAGACCAGCCCTGCTCAGAACTCGGACCAAGTGAGTTCTCTTGTCTTCCCCCCCGGTTCAGAGTGCGAGGACCTCAGGCCTTCAGCAACGCAGAATGAAGGCCAGTTCTTGCCGTTCCCGCCCTGGGCTCCTGGTCCATGGACGTTCCCTGTGGGGCTTGAATGCCTGCTGACCTCCGCCTGCATCCTGTGTGCGGTGGCCCTCTGCCCGTGGCACCTGCTGCCTTCTCCTCATACGACCTGATTATGCGACGGGCCGCTTGGCATCACTGTGTTGGATTAGGGTCGGCCTGGGGTGGGGTGCAATATGACAATTTTATTTATTTGTTTTTTTTTACAGTGTACTTTAGAATTACATAAGGTGTTTCCTTTATGTTACTGTGTTTTTCTTCCAATCATTAGAATAAATTTAGGGCAAAAAAAAAAAAACATGTTGAGATTTGCTTGAAGGTAGTGTTGATGGACGTGACAGGGTAGCTGGTGGTGGCATCTGCCCATGTTTGCCACTTACGGGATGCCAGCTTCAGCCCTCTGTGTCTCTGAGCCTTCACTTTTAAATGAGGGAAAATAAAGGCACCTCCTTCATCGGTTTTGTTATGATCACGATAGATAGGTTCAGCACCAATGATGATCGTTAGCCTGTGTTCCTGTCTATAAGTGTTACAATGTAAGCTTTTATTTTCAGTTCCATGAGACCCCTCAAGGTAATTCTGGTGTAAGATGTAACTTTTTTTCTTTCCCCATATTGACATCCAATTGTTCTAGCATCGTTTGTTGAAAATATGCTCCTTTCCCGATTGAATTGTCTTGGCACCTTTTTCAGAAATCCGCTGAAGACATGTGCCCGGGGCCACCTCCAGGCTTCCTTCTCTCCTCCATTGATCTGCACACCCACCCTTCTGCCAGGACTGCGTGGCGCTGCTTGTAGCTTCGCAGTAAGCCTTGATATCGGAGGGCGTACGTGCGGCAGCCACAGAGAAGTGCCCCGTGATCGAGGGCCCAGCCCTGGGCTCTGAAACCCACCACTGCTGTGTGTAGCAGGACGGCGGGGCAGACCCTCTCTGGGAGGCCTGGGGCTTGTCCGACAGCCGCTCTGGCTCAAGGGACCCGCTCCTTGCAGAGCCTCCTTAGCCCTCGTGGCCGCCTGGGGTGTCCCCCAGCCCCCTCCCGCCCCCCTTTGCTGGAGTCGCTGGTGGGTCACAGTCTGACCTCCCTCCCCATCTCCTCCAGCTCCTGTTTCCTTCCCTCTGTGAGAATACAGGGTTCTGCCTCTGAGACTCTTGCATTTGCTTCTCAGAGGACTTGGACAAACAGAACATTGTCAAATTATTTTATTCCTTTTTATAAAAGTCAATTTTGTTCTTTGCATTTTCATATACATTTTTGAATCATCTTGCAAGTTTCTATGATAAAAACTTGCTGGAATTTTGATCAGTGTTGTGTTGAGCAGAGAACTCATTGAGGAGTCCTCTCTTCAGCATCTTTCCTATAGGGAGTCTGCTGGTTAACACATATCTCTCCATCATTTTAGTTTTCCACTGCTTTAAGGGGTGTTTTGTAATCTTTGGTGTATGGGTCTTATACATAATTTGTTTGATTCATCCCTAAGTATTTCATAATTGTGAATGCTATTGTAAACTAAATTGTAAATTAAGTTTTTAACTTCATTTCGAACTCTTTGACAGTATACAGAGATGCCATTGGTTTTCCAATACCAACTTTGCCTTCAAGAGCATTTGTGCCTAAATTCACTTACTGGTTCCAGTAGCTTTTAGTTACATTCCTGAGTATTTTCCACTTACATGGCCAAGTCATCTGTGACAAGGACAGCTTTAATTCTTCTTTTCCAATGTGAGCTCCTTTTATTCTGTTTTCTTGTCTTATTGCATCAGTTAGACTTTGACTAAGACCTGAATAAAGGGGTGAGAACAGCCCTCTGCCTTATTTCATAGCATTCAGTTTACTACGTGTGACGTTAGCTGTGGAGTTTGTATAGACCTCCTTAGCTGAATGAAGGAGGTTTCTTAGCCTGGCTTGCTCAGAGTCTTTTCTTTTTTTTTTGGTGAATGATTTGGATTTTGTCAGGTAGTTTTCCTGCACCAGTTGAGATAATCATGTATTGTCCTCTCTTTCATTTTAAAATAATAGTGCATTATATAATTTTTAAAACTATTAATGAATGCCACAATCCCGGGAAAAACTCTGATCGGTCTCACGGTCTTTTTTTATAACATGTTGTCTTTGGTTTGCTAATATTTCACTAAGGGCTCTTGTGTGTATATTTATGAGGCTATTGTTTGGTTGGTGGTGCTTTCTTCCTGTTGTGTCGTCTGTAATTCTGGCATAGGAGTAATACTAAACTCACAAAATGGATTAAGTAGCATTTTGCCCTCCTAATTTTTGAAGGAGTTTATGAACAAATTTGTTTAAAAAGAATTTGAACAAATTATGTATAAGACCCACACACCAAAGATTACAGAACACCCCTTAACGCAATGGAGTGCTAAGGTGATGGAGAGATATCATGCGTTAACTGACAGGAAGACTCACTATGTTTAAAGAATTTCTTTCGACATTCTAGATTCCACCACTGATGCACTCTTGGTGTGGAGTTTCCTTTGCGGGAAGGCTTTACACTTTCCTGGGATATGGGGATTTTCAGACTTTCAGTCTCTTCACTTGCGGTCACTTCTGTGTGTTCTTGGGCTGATTTTGGTGACAGATGTCTTGATTGACACAGCGCTGTTCTCATTGATACACCATGCGTGCGTGTGTGCTCAGCCGCGCAGCCGTGTCCGACCCTGTGCGACCCCGTGGACTGTAGCCCACCAGGCTCCTCTGTCCATGGGATTCTGCAGGCAAGAACACCGGGGTGGGTTGCCGTTCCCTTCTACAGGCGATCTTCCTGACCCGCGGATTGAACCCTGATCTCTTACATCTCCTCCCCTGGCAGGCAGGCTCTTTACCGCCAGCGCCACAGGGAACGCACTGATACGGCGTTGTTTTTGTTTTTTCATTATTGGTATAGCATTTTCCCCTGGATGTAATGTCGCTTTTTTTTCTGGCTTCTTTTAATACCTTCTCTATTTAGCTTGATATAGATAAAAGGAAACACACTAGGATGTAGCCAGCAATGAGTTCCTCTCATTTCGCTTGCTGAGCTCATGGCCATTCTGTTTTCCACCAACTTTGGGGTGCTTTTGTATACATAGAAGTCTGATTTTTTTTCTGTCCCATTTTATCTGTCTTTACCACATGAGACTGCAAGAGTGTGCATTATGGATAACTTGATATTGTCTCTGAGGCTCTCTACTTTTTCTCACTATTTTCAGACTTGTTACTATTTCTGCATCCGACCTGCTTGTTTTTTCCATTTTGTTTTATCACCAATCTGTTATTGAGCCCCTATAGGGAATTTTTAAAATTTCAGTAAATGTATGTTTCAGCTGTAGAATTTCCATTTTTACAGTTCAGTTCCTCAGTTGAGATTTCATATCTCTTCAGTTATCAAGACCATTTTTCCTTTTTTTTTTTTTTCTCCATTTTTCCTTTTATCCTTTAATTCCATTTATAAGAGCTGCTATGAAATCTCTGCTTGCTAAATCTGCCACCTAGGTCATCTGCAGTCAGTTTCTACCAGCTGCCTTCTATTCTTGTGTATGGAACACTTTTTCTTTTATTTGCATGTCTAGTAACTTGGGCTTAAAAACTAGACATTGTAGATGGTACAGTATAATACAGTGATCCAGAGTCCACTGTGCTCTGAGTATTTATTTTTCTTGTTCTAACATGCAGTTAACTGGCCTGGCCTCAAATTACAAGCTTTGCATTTTTTTTCATGCTGCTGCTGAAATCTCCACTTTGTTTTTACGTATTCCAGCCTCTGCTAGGTAGCCTGCTTCTGTGAACTGAACTTGGAAGTATTCGTATGTGACCGTGGTGTTTGATGGGCAGTTTTTCACAGCTCTTTGTGGATTTGGACAGCTCACCTGTGCCTGAATAACTCGGCATTCGTCAGGGATTCAGGCTGAGGTTAGACTCAGGTTGGGGAGCTTGGCCGCTCTGCCCTCTGAGGGCTCCATGCTCCTGAGGGCCCCCCTGGATCCCAACAGCTCTACCAGTCTGTGGCTGTCCGCTGACACGTCAAGCCCTGGAGGTACGGCTCCTGGCCCCCTGAGCTGACGTTTGGGGGACGTGCTTGGTTGACAAAGCGGCAGACACGCAGACCTCACTGTGCGGCTCGTGGTCCAGAAGCCGCCCCTCTGCGGGCTGGGCCGTGTGGTTTACCCCGTGTCTACTGCGGGGCGCCCCCCTGAACGTAGCTTGCTGTCGGCGGTGATCGGGGCGGGTTTATATTCACTTTTTCAATCTCGCTCTCACTGCTAGAGTTTCCCCTGAAGCTTCTAGCTTCTTTCCCAGTCCCGACTTCCGTCTCCTGGGTGGGCATGCTGCCTGTCACGGCTGCGGCCACAGTCGTGGGCATTGGAGGGCTCCCTGGGGCCCGCAGTGCCGCAGGCCCCCAATTCTTACTCCTTTCAGCTGTTTTTACATTTTTAACAGCATGAACGCTTGCTCTGGCTTTTGTCCATCGCTTCCTGCTTTCTAAATGTCTTTAAGTAGCTGTTTTAGACATTTTATCTAAATTTTTTATCTTTCTGATAATACCTGTGGGAGAGTTTGGGTGACCACTTCAAGTTCCTGCAAGTGTCTCCTTCCTCTGATTTTAAAACATCTCCCTTTAAAGTAAATGCACTTTCTCCTCTTGGTGATGGAGTGCCTCCGCCGCACTTCTGAAGGAATTCAAGTAATCACAGTGAGAGTGGATTATTGGTTTTTCCTTATTTTTACTAGAATATCCTTAGTCTTTCATTATTAATTATGATTCTGTATGTGAGGGAAGTATCTGAATATGCTTAGTTTTCGAAAGTTGGTTTTTTCTTTATTGTAACTCAGAAACGGGTGCTCAATTATATCTAGTGCATCATAAACATTGATTTTTATTTTTATATGGGTATTTGATTAATATTGTTTATGTTATTAGATTTTAAAAATGTAAAACCAATTTGCTTTGTAACTTAATGTTTGCCTTGTTGTATAGTTTACATTTCTTTGTTCTTGAGACTGAATGTTTTTGTATGTTTATGAGCTACTCCTCTTTCATAAATTGACTTTGCATGTATTTCTATTTCACAGTATTCTTTGAAAATGGATTTGTTATAACTTTTTGTTTATCAGGGTTGTTAAACCATTGTCAATGTGCCATCAACATTGTGCCATCAATGTGCCAGGGTCTGTTTACTTTCTAACTATGTTTGTGATGCTTGTATATATAGACTTCTATATTTTTATATAGTTAAATATAGCATTTTTTCTTTCATCTGGTATTATACCTTTTCCTTCACATACTAAAGTCATCTACATTTTCTTCTGATACAGTTATGACTTACTTCACATGAAAATTTTTGTCCACAAAAGACGTATTTTGATACATGTTGGGAAAGAAGGATCTAAACATTTCCATATGGTTTCCCATTTTCCTCTACATCATTTATTGACTAAATCATCTTTTCCCCATTTCTTTGATACTCCAGTGTAATGTTTGAAGTAGTTATAAGCACTTGTATTTCTTAACTTTTAAAGATTCCCGCGCTCTGACTTTGAGAGTATGTGTGTGTGGACTTAAAAAACATCTCATAGAGCAAGCGCCTTTAGCACTTTCTTTTAATTTTTTCTCTAATATTCTCACACACATTCCTTTCAAAATAATTTCAGAAATATTTTGTCAAGTTTGTCTATTAGTGATTTCTATTGAAATTGCATTAAATCTGTAGAATTAACTGGAAAAAATGTCAGTCATGTCTGACCCTTTGTGACCCCCATGGGCTGTATTCCACCAGGCTCCTCTGTCCATGGAATTTTCCAGGCAAGAATACTGGAGTGGGTTGTCATTTCCTACTCCAGGGGACCTTCAAGACTGGATCTAACCTATGTCTTTTGCCTCTCCTACTTTAACAGGCAGATTTTTTACCACTACACCATGTGGGAAGGGAAAATATGACATCCTTCAAATTGTGAAATATCTCCTCTGGAGACAAGGAACAACTTGATTTGTCCAAGTAACCTTTATCACTTTTATAACTTGTGTGGTTTTCTTTATGTGGATCTTGTACATTTTAGGATATTTTTGTTCCTGAGAAAATTGCAGTTTTGTTGCTGTCATAAATGGGATCTATAACTTAAAACAGTCAGTTGTTTTTTACCAGCAGAATGGGTTTATTTGGGAATGGCAAAGAATCACTGTTTGGGACACACAACTGTGGCAAGCCACAAGGCAAATCTGGTGAAGCCAGGGAAAGGAAACTCTTTCCTGGAGGAGAAGCAAGAAGTTCATTGGTGGAAACTGGGAGTTACAAGTAGAGTGGTTTTTCATTGGCTGAATTGTGAGGTCTCTTATTGGCTGAGCTTTCCTGTTGCCAGGAGAGGGGGAAAATCTTTCCTTCTGCTGGTGGTACCAGAGTAGTGTCACTTCCTGCTGGAACTGCAAGGGACGTTAGTGGTGGGTCTGTATTGATGCTCAGTGTATGAGAATTCCCCTTCTGTCCTCCCAGCTCCATTTTTGTGAGGTCCCCCTTTATAAATTTTGTATTTTTTTGTATTTTTATCTAATTTTGTGTTTTCTTGTATTTTGTATTTTTTGGTATTTTTATCCAATACTTGGTTGTTATTGGACTATAAAAAAATTACTAGGTTTGGAGTCCACTAAAATTACAAACATTAAAGCAAATTGTTCTGATGCATTTTTATTTGATTCTCTTAAGATAAAAGTCATATCACCTATAAAAACTGCAGTATAAATTATTTATTTTATACTGTATCATATTTTAAAAATTTGCTTTGATTTCAGAAATAAGAGCAATCATGAGAATTTTGCTTTAATGGGTAGAGCTAATAGTTTGAGATAAACCTTTTTTATCTTATTTTGAAATATATCTTAGAAATAGTCTTCTATCACTGTTTTACAAATAAAAATCAGTAATGAATGTTGGATTTGCCATATGACTTTTAGGCATTTAATATAATAATCATATAGATTGTTTCTCTTGGACCTACAATGCTAAGTTATATTAATAAATTTACTAACTTTTTTCAAGAATTAAACAATTTGGTCATTTTCTCTTAGTTTAGATATATTGATTGATATGTTGACTGATGCTCATTTGGAATTTTCAAATAGTTATTCACAGCTAAGATTATTAGATAGCTTTTTATTTGTGCCTTTAAAATTTTTCTGGTTTCAGGGTTATGTGGAGTGAACTGGGAAGGTTTCCAAATTTCTTTATGCTGAAATAATTTAAATAGCATAAGAATGATCTCTCTTTGAGTTTTGAAATAACCTGCTCATAAAAATGCCTGGACCTAGGATATTTTATGATGTTCATTTTTGGGCAGTTTTAAACATTTCATGTTTAAATTAATATCTAAGTGCAAGCCACATATAAATATACTTTTGCTATGCGAATTTTAAAAGTGGATAAAGCAAAAGTCTCTCTTGGTTTTATCCATGTTGCCTAAGCAGAAGCAAACACATAAACTGAATACAGATTCTGTCATATTTTCCTCTGTGTATTTCAAAGCATGGAGAAGCATTTATTGGAATATAAAATTTTCCTCTCTGCTTTATTTTTACACAAATTTAATAAGTCTGGATATATGTTGTGAAAGTTGCCTTTCTCAACATCGTAGAAATCTTACCATGTGAATCTATGTGGCTCTGTCTAATTCTGCGTTTTACTGTTGAATGATGTGTGATGGAAATCATCTTAGTTTAACAAGCCTTTGGTGACATTTCTTTTATGATTACTGGGGCGCTTATGTTGCTGTTGTTCACTTGCTCAGTTGCGTCCGACTCTGCCATCCCAAGGACTGTAGCTCACCCGGCTTCCCTGTCCTTCACCAGCTTCTGGAGCTTGCTCAAACTCCGGGAGATGGTGAAGGACAGGGAAGCCTGGTGGTGCCATCCAACCATCTCATCCTCTGTCACGCCCTTCTCCTCCTGCCATCAATCTTTCCAGCTTCAAGGTCTTTTCCAAGTAGTCAGCTCTTCACATCAGGTAGTCAAAGTATTGGTGGTGTACTTACATTTTCTAATATTTCCTTTAACCTTTGGAAGTCACTCAGAAACATTTGCTTTGCTAAACAATTTTAAATTTCATCCAGATTTCGTCTGTATTTTTTTTTGCCCTTCCCCCCTCACTCATTCATTAATTTGTTCAAAAATATTTATTGAACACTTGCTATGTGTCAGGCACTTTTCTAGAGGCTTAGCAGATACCTCTGAATGACACAGACCAAAATCCCTGATCTCATTCTGCTGACACTCAAGCATGTTTTAAAGTTAGCAGTTTGGATTTACTAAATTATGAATATTTAAAGAATTAGCCTATATTTATAGTGTTTTCTTATGATTATCCATCTTTGTGAAATTTACTCTCTGTTTGGATGTCTTCGTTTTCATTCCCAGTGTTTTGCTTTTTGTTTCCTTTTTCTCTGCTTGCTAAGAACACGTTCCTCTAATTCATTTATCTTTTTTTATTTTCATTTCATTGCTGTAATGAAAAGTCCACAGACAAATTAATGGATTCTGCTCTTTTAAAGGGGTTTATTTCATCTCTCCTTTTAACGGTATTGATTTTTCTTTTCTCTCTTTTTACTGTTTTTTTCAAAAGTCTCAAATCAGACGCCTCATTTCTGTGTTTCTTTGGTGTTGATGCTTTGCATGTTCCCATGAAAGGCTTTGGCGTGCATCTTATGTTGGTCTATTGATTGTCAGTGGCAAATCCGTCCACTGACTTCCTGGTGTGATGCACACTCACCACCCTCTGTTATGCTCACATTGAACAATTCTGAACGCGTGTTGTGAAACATGAATTTCCATGGATTTGTGCACACCGCGCTAAGTGTTCTTGGCGCTCTGCTGTGGGTCAGGCAGCAGTGTCACCGCCCCAGGAGGTGGCCTGCCGCAGCACGTGGTGGGGGTGGACCCGGAGACTTGTTGCCTCAGAGAGGGAGCTGGGGGAAAAAGGCAGTGGGGTGTCCTCTTCCTACACAGAGAAGACGGGACCCCAGCCCCCCGAATTCTCACTCTCTTCTGGTTGAACTGCTTCGTCTGGTTAACCTTTTCTTCTTAAACTATAGAAATTTTTATGTTATGTGCCGATGTGCATCGCATCATGTTTCCATGGGAACTGTTGACTTTTTGGAAATTGAGGACTTGACTTTTTATGTGCTTACTTCTGAAATGCATGAGGTCTGCATGCCCTCCTGTGATCCTCAGAACACCTTGACAAGCAAGTTGTTCATAACTTAATTGTGAAAATGGGCCAGTGAGGATGTGAGCTCACCTGAACACAGAGCTCCAAAGTGCAACGTGCTTCCACCACTTAGTCCTGGGAGCACACAGACTTTTAGTTCATTTAAATTTTTTATTTCCATTGCTTTTTTCGTTCCTTTTATCAGCAGCTGAGGGAGAAATTGCCCAGCTGGTCATTTCATTCACTGATGAGAATTTTTCTTCCATCTGCACTTTTAAATCAAGCAATCATAGTTTTCAACTGGAGGCAATATTCCTGATTGAAGAGTTACTGTCATCTGAAATTTTACTAAGAAAAGTAAACTAGGAAATTTAAACATTTCCTTTGGATGCCGCAGTAAATTCTTCATTTGAAGACATTTCTGATGACACAGATTATCGCTTTGCTTTTAGTGGCTGAACCTTTGTGTGGATTTCTCTGTGTTCATTCATTCCTTGTCAGTCCAGCTGTGAGGAGAGCAGCTGTCCACGGGTCCCTGTGGTTGGATCTGAGATGGGTTCTTGCCCAGATTTCGTGGGACTCAGATCTTTCAGAAGGAACGGTTGGCGTGGCTCTCATTTGATTTGACAAATCAGTCTATCGTGGGGAGGGCAGGGCCATCATTCTGGCTGGGAGCAGCAGACGGGCCGGAACCTCACTGGTGTGAATGTCTTCTGCGGGTTTGCCGCTTTTCCTTGTGGGTCTGGTTGTCTCAGCCGTTAGTCTCTGAATACCAGGAATGCTGTTGTGGTTCAGTTGCTAGCTGGGGTCCGACCCTTTGTGACTCCACGAACTGTAGCATGTCTGGCTTCGCTGTCCTTCACCATCTCCTGGAGCTTGCTCAAATCCATGTCCATTGAGTCGGTGATGCCATCCAACCGGCTCATCCTCTGCTGCCCCCTCCTCAATCTATTTCCCAGCATCAGGGTCCTTGCCAGTGAGTTGTCTCTTCACATCAGGTGACCAAAGTATGGGAGCTTCAGCTTCAGCATCAGTCCTTCCAATGAACACCCAGGGTTGATCTCCTCTAGGATTAGCAGGTTTGATCTCTTTGCAGGCCAAGAGACTCTCAGGAGTCTTCTCCAGCACCACAGTTTGAAAACATCAATTCTTCGGCACTCAGCCTTCTTTATGGTTCAACTCATATCCATACATGATTATTGGAAAAAACCATAGCTTTGACTATACGGACCTTTGTTGGCAAAGTGACATCTTTGCTTTCTGATACACTGTCTAGGTTCGTCATAGCTTTCCTTCCAAGGAGCAAGCATCTTTAATTTCATTCATAAATGAACCAGCAGGAGTAGCCGTGGTCTTCAGACCTGCCGAGGGTGATGTCTCCATGCCCACAGCTCTCACCTGACCACTGAGGTGGAAGTCTCGTTAAATTGGTTTTGTTTTTCCTAAGTGTTTCGTGCTAATACTCAGAAAATTATGCTCTATGTGCCTACAGCCATCCGCAGGTTGGCCTCACTCTGCCTGGCTTGTGTGTCCGGGGTTACGGAGGCCCTGGAAGAGCCTGGGCACCACTCAGGACGGCTCACCACACACCTCCAGCCCCCAGAGGGAGACGGGGGTCTCCGGCCATCACCTGCCCGCCCTCCCCGTGACCCAGTGTGATGTCCTTCTGCCACGTGGATGGGCAAGGGCGCTGCAATGCCCCCGAGACGGAACAGGCTCTCCACTGTTAAGCTTCCCCTCAAAATAATTAAAGTCTGTCTCCTTGTGCATGGCGCTCCCAGTCACAGAGTTTCTGCTTCAGAACCTGTTTTCACGGCCCCGCTCCCTCCTGCCAAGCCTCCAGGGAGCTGCATCCAGGGAGACTGTCCATATCTGCCTGTCGGTCCCACCCAGGGCACCACAGTGAGAAGAGATAAAAACTGATGAAGATTTTAAAGATGGAAATAGAACTCCTCTTATCTGCCAAGACACAAAAAGTCCTAAGGAATCTTTAAAATTAACTAAAATTGTCAGACAAATTTCAAAATCACTATAATTGTTTGTTCCAGGAGGTGAAAAACAAAATTTAAAAAAGGTAGTGGACAGCTGGGAGTGATAAAGGAAGCAACATATTTGAAAAAAACTGATGAGAGAAACCAGAAATAAAAAAGCATAATAACTGAAATTTAAAATGCTATGGCTTAGCAACCGAGCAGGCAAATTGCAGAGGTAATTAGTAAATTGAAAGACAGCAGAAAAAAACTCCCTATGATGAATCATAATAAGCCACAGGGATCGAATACATAGAATAGAAGGTGAGATACTTTGAGGGAATGACAGATGCATCTAACATACTAAATTACAGACCCAGAAAGAGAGAGGGGCTAGAAAAAGGAGAAGCAAAACTTGAAAAGACAGTAGCCGAGAATTCTCCCAAACTGGAGAACGGTGTTGGTGTGCAAACCCCAAACAGTATAGATTAAAGATGGATTTATGTGACCACTTGATACACATTAGTCACTTAGTTGTGTCCGACTCTTTGCAATCCCATAGACTGTAGCCTGCCAGGCTCCTCTGTGCCTGGAGAATTCCAGGCAAGAATACTGGAGTGGGTAGCCATTCCCTTCTCCAGGGAATCTTCCCAACCCAAGGATCGAACCTGGGTCTCCTGAATTGCAGGCAGATTCTTTTCCATCTGAGTCACCAGGGAAGTCCAAAGTTGCGTTGAAAAGTTGGCACTCACTACAAAATGAAGCAAGAGTGGAGTTTTCAAAAAATTTGCTGCTGTGACAATACCAATTAAAACCACCATGGGATACCAATACCCACTGGCTAAAACTTAAAAATAGAAAATGCTTAGTGTTGAAATGCTGCGAAGCATTGAGCTCTCTAATATAGTCACATGGATGTGAGTGTAAATTTGTCCAACAGTTTGGAAAGCTGTTCAGCATAGGTTCGCTCCAAGGCCCAGGGATCCCACCTTTAGGCAAGTACCCCGTGGCCGTGCCAGAAACTGTGTTTAAGCACGCTCAGCACTTTAATCACTGGCAAAAGTTGAAAACTGGGAACTCAGACATAGACATCATGAGTAAATTAAGGATCTGCAGCTGATCCATGCCAACGTGGACGGCGCTCGCAGACGTCATGTGTTATGTGAAAGCAGCCAGACATAAGGCCGCGTTCGTGTAAAGTGAAAAATCAATGCTAGATGAAACTGTGGTGTTTAGTGATGAAAACCTGTGTGATATTGATCTGGAGAGAGCAGGCACTCACGGCCATGAAGACCACGGTAGAGAGTGCTGGCGAGGGGGAAGGAGGGAGGGAAGGGAATTCAGGAAAGCCCGGAGCCCCGCCTCTGTGCTGTGAGGACCTGGTGCTTACGCACCCTTGCTTGGTAATAACTCAGTAAGTCAGTATTGTGCGTAAGTCTGTGCGTGTTCCGTCGTTCAGTCGTGTCTGACTCTTTGTGACCCCATGGACTGTAGCCCGCCAGGCTCCTCTGTCCATGGGATTTCCCAGGCAAGAGTACTGGAGTGGGTGGCCATTTCCTTCTCCGGGGGATCTTCCCCACCCAGGGATTGAACCCGTGTCTCTTGCATCTCCTGCATTGGCAGGTGGATTCTTTACCACTGCACCACCTGGAAGCCCATTTAAAAAGGCAGTAAAATGGCTTAAAATAAAAGTTTTTAGGCATTTTGAATGGCCAGTCAGGGAATTTAACAAGGACTTCTTGTTGACACCCCACGATCAGGACATCAGGAGTCATTGAGAGAAGCTAGGGGTCATGGAATGGAAAAAATCAGGTTATCGTCCTGGAAATGGAAGCCCCTTTTGAGTGTAAAAAGGAAGGTGCAAAGAACAAATCATGCTAAGCTGGCGGATGGCCATCTCACCACTTTGTTAAGATGTTACTTAAGCCAGAGGCTGAGAAAGACCTAAGTAACTCCTGCTCTAGTTCTGAAAGACGATGAACTCAACCCCACGGCGCTAGAGAAATGACACCCCTCTGTGTCCTGGAGACTCTGGCTGCCAGCCTCTCTAGTTGCCGTCTCTTTCTGTCCCTCTGGCAAGTTCTCCCCAACACTGGGTTGTTAGTAAAAAGGAAGGACACAGAATTGTTGTGCCAGGGCTGAATTATGGTAAACAAACAGTGCTGGAATGTGAGAGATGGGACCTTCTCAGATGGAGACGGCTCCACACGAGCTAAAGAGCATCTTCCTGCAAACTTTTTCTTCATGGAAAAGACAATTTAGCAAATCTGAGAGGAGCACATTACCATTCCTGGAGGAAGTGTAATTTTCGTGGGTGATTTCGTTTCAAGGAGGAAACGTTTTTCTAGTGTAGAACCGAATGCAGGGGTGGCGGTAAGTTGGGGCTAATGACAAGCAGTGTGAACAAAACGCATAAATGTTTAATTTTGGCTCAGACACACCAGATGCAAATTTTCTGTTTCCTCAGGCAGTGCAAATGCTGATCGCTTATATGATTATTGTGAATGAGGGTCAACTTTTGGTTTAAGAAAACATAGCTAAGATATTAAATATTTATGGCACAGAGTTTCTGCAGCAGGAGGCAGGGCTCCTCGCTGTGGGGCTGGTGCTGAATCGTGGCCGCTTCGCATCCCACAAGCTGCTCCTGTATTTCTCTGCTGGCTGTTGGCGGGGCTGGGAGCAGGACGAGTTCATTTACTGTCGAGGGAAGACAAAGCCAAATAGGGATTTTTCCTGAACAACTGTGGCTGCACAGGGGAATTCAGGAAGCTCAGCTATGAGCAACCGCGCACATTGCTCCAGGTAGTTTGTGTGGACTGAAGCTGCGGGCCATCGGTCCTTCGGCTGTGAGAGCCGAGGGTTGCTGGCGTCTCTGTTACTGGTTTGTTCAGGAGAACACCACAACGCTGGTAGAGAGAAGCCCTCTCAACTCGGCACTGTGAGTCCCGCAAGGAGGTCATATCTGCCTCTTCCTGCAGGCTAGGATCCCTGGAGGCAGGCTGGCAGTTCTGCTGGGCTGGCAGGGAGATTTCGTCTCTGCCTTCTGGTGGACTGGGGCGGGGGAGGTGAACCATCCCACTGATTTAGAATGTGCACAAAGGCATCACGTGTGTATAAACACATAAATATACACACATGTGCATGCATACGTGCTAAGTCGCTTCAGTCGTGTCTGATCTTTCTGACCCCATGGACTGTAGCCCACCAGGCTCCTCTGTCCATGGTATTCTCCAGGCAAGAATACTAGAGTGGTTTCCCATGCCCTCCTCCAGGGGATCTTCCTGACCCAGGGATCGAACCCACGTCTCTTATGTCACCTGCATTGAGAGGTGATTTCTTTACCACTCGTGCCACTTGGGAAGCCCATACACACACATATATATCTTTATATATTTTATCTATATTCATGTAAGTATGTAGTATAAACATTTGTATATGTATATTATATGCACATATAAGCTAGAGCTTCCCTTGTGGCTCAGCTGGTAAAGAATCTCCCTGCAATACTGGAGTCCTGGGTTCTATCCCTGGGTTGGGAAGAGCCCCTGGAGAAGGGAAAGGCTACCCGCTCCATTATTCTGGCCTGGAGAATTCCATGCACTATACAGTCCATGGGGTCACAAAGAGTCGGGGACACGACTGAGCAACTTTCCCATAAGCTTGTATTATTCATACTTATTTTAATATATATTATGTATATGTTTATTATACACATATATGTTTATGCATATATATTATATATATTCCCTCGTATATGTTTATGTATTTGTACTTGGAGATACTGCTGTGTGCATACACACGCACCTGCCCTGTCGCACACGCCTGTGATGGGGACGGTGTGAAGGAGGGAGGGACGTGCCGGCCCCCCTTCCCCGCTGTGGGCAGTGGTTCTCACGTGGCACTTGCTGTGGGTGCCCCGATTCTCATGGGAACTGTGAGATCCGAGCCCCACACGGGCCTGGCCCGGGACCCGGGCTTCTCCCCACGGTGTCCTGAGTTTGATGAGAAAGTCTGGCCTCCCTGACAGTTTTGGTGGTCACTAGCTTTCTTGCCCAGAGAAGGCAATAGCACCCCACTCCAGTACTCTTGCCTGGAAAATCCCATGGATGGAGGAGCCTCATAGGCTGCAGTCCATGGGGTCCCAAAGTGTCCCACAGGACTGAGTGACTTCACTTTCACTTTTCACTTGCATGCGTTGGAGAAGGAAATGGCAACCTACTCCAGTGTTCTTGCCTGGAGAATCCCAGGGACGGGGGAGCCTGGTGGGCTGCTTCTATGGGGTCGCACAGAGACGGACACAACTGAAGTGACTTAGCAGCAGCAGCTTTCTTGCCGAGGCCAACAGCTCCAGCCAAAATTTTCGGAGGTCTCCACAAGGCTTCCTTTTCCTAAAGCAAGACCGAGTTCTTCCTGCCAGCCGTGGCAGAACTCTCAAATTCAGGGTCAGGTTGGCGACCACACAGCAGTTCAGCCTGGGGGCTGGCTGGGCGGTGACGCGCGGGCCTCTCCCCGAGCAGGCCAGCAGTCTGCTGCACCTTCTTAGAGCTTGGCCCAGCGCAGCTGGGCTTCACTTTACGTCTATCTCCCGGATGTCAGTGCCTCAGTGTGCGGACCGTTCTGCCCCTCGTCCCGGGGCAGGGGGCCGAGGGGCGCCGCCCTGGCCTGACGGTCACTCCTGCCCAGAAGCGGCTCTGTCCCCGCCGCGCAGCCGACACAGCACGCACAGGCTCCCGTTTTCAGAACACGCTGCAGCTCTCAACACAGCACCGATTTGCTCTTAAATTCAACTGCTCCTTGATCCTGTGTCTGCATTTAGCGTTTCAGAAACGTCCCCACAGGAAGAGACGCACAAGGAAACTTCTAGGTCCAAACGTGTCCACAGGAGGAGGCTCAAAAAGCCCTTCATCGCTCAGCTGACTGTAACACGGGGGCCGGCGTGCCCTGTGGCTGTGTGGGGGCTTTGGGATTCGGGAGGTGGAACCATTTTCTGAGACTACAGCTTCGGACCTCTTTCCTGAATGCTCCTGACTTTCTGCATCTGGTTTGGCCTGTCCGCCTGCTCTGTGCTCCTGGTTCTCATTGCATCCCTTGGCCTTCTCTGCTGGGTCCTCTGAAGCTCAAGGTCGGCCACTGCAGGCCTGTATCCGGCGGTCAGCTGAAGCTTAGCTCTCAGCGTTCACGGGCCACGACGTGGGTTTGGCTGGGTGGGTTTTGTGCTCTGGGAAGGGACCCCACCCTCACGGCCACCTGCCTGTGCCCTCAGCCCGGGCAGCGTCTGGACAAGTCCGTATCCATCTCTCGGGGCTCCTCCATCGGAGCCCAGGCACACCAGAGCAGCCTCACCCCCGCACCTGCAGACAGAGGTGGGAAGTGCGGTGAAGCCCGGGGTGGCCGGGCGCGCAGTTAGTGTCTAGATGAGGGAAAAGCTCACCTTCATGGTGGCTCTGCCGTGTCACTGCTCTTCCAAACTGGCTCAACACAGTGCTGCTGAGCTGGCGTGGCAGCTCTGCCCTGGGGCGTTGGATGTGAGTGGGGTGTTCTTGGCTGCCATGACTCGGGACTCTACCAGCATATAGAGCCTGGAGGCCAGGGACGGTCACTATCTTACAATACAACAGGACGGTCCCATAGGCAGAGCAGCTGGCCATCCCAGGGAGCCCCCTCCGCCCCGCGAGACCCCTTCTGACTCAGGCTTATCCTGCTCTGACTGAGTCTCTGCACCTCCCCGGTTCCGGGGCGCTCTGCGGTCAGGCCCATAGCCGGGCGCCGTCTGGTCCTGGGCTCACCGTCCATGGAGTTTGCGGAAGTAGCGGGTTTCTCCAGACAACCGTGGCCTCATATGCGCCTCCCAGGGCTGACTTTTCAAAGGCGGTCACTTGTCCTGATTTCCCATCCCTCTCTTCCGCCCCAAAACCTGATTGTGTTCCTGGCCACAGGCAGATGAGACCCAAGGTGCTCGCTTCTTGCAGGTGTGAACATGCGCATCCCGACTCACCTGACTCTCCTGTAAATGAAATGCTCTCTGGGTTTTCGCTGGGGACACACAGTTAAGGCAGGTGCCATCACTTCTGCTGGCCGTGACTTCCTTCACATTTTCCAAGTGCAGCTGGAGCTGGACTATCAAAGAGCTGGGTTTGTAAGAAGTCCTTTGGTGACTGATGAAGATGGTCCTGCGTTAAACACAATCTGGGTTGAAGGGAAGTGCTGTAGACGCATTGCGAACAGAACATAGATTTGATTATGAAACCTCCAGAAACACATTCCTTATCACAGTTTCAGAAGTCCTGGGGAATGGCTCAGATGGACCGATCTTACATGGCTCGCCATTTCAATCCTGCAATGAAGATGCTTATTATGTGAACTTTCAGTCACATCTCCCTTCTGAGACGTGGAATCCTAGCTGCTCAGGACCGCACCTGTTCCTGGTGATGTGTGGGTCAGGGCTGGCCCCTTCAGAAAGGAGGTTAGGACAAGTTAGCTCCAGATGAAAGGTCACCCTGGACTTTCTGCAAGAAATGTTACCCTGGACTTTCTGCAAAAAAGCTTAGAAGTCTACCTCAAAATAATCAGGCTGACTTCAGTACTGCATGTTGGACCAAAGTTCAGCATTCCTGTAGCAATATGTCATCTGATGACATTAAAATCACAACGCCTGGCATTTAACCAAAATACCAGGTATGCAAAAAGCATGAAAATAAACTCATAACCAGGAGAAAACTCCATTAATAGAAATATACCCAGAAATGACATTATGAAATTAGTGGATAAGAACATTAAAACAGCACACCACACACACACACACACACAGACACACACACACACACACACGTGAACTTGAAGATACAATAATAGAAGCCAAGCAAAATAAAACACAAAAGCAGACAGAAAAAAGGAACAGAGCATTAGAACTTTTGAGAGAATTTCAAGTGGTCTAAAATATGTGTAATTTGAGTCCTATACACAGAGAACAAAGAGGTACAGAATATTATTTGAAGAAATAACAGCTGAAAAAATGCAATTTGCTGAAAACGATAAACGCACAGATTCAATAAGCTCAACAAACGACTAGCAGAAGCAGCAAAGAAAGCGCAGCAGCTCAGCTCACACACTGAACAGGCTGAAAAGAAAGAAAACCTTAAAAGCAGCTTATATAAGAGAAGCACAGATACATATTACATAATTACATCAGACACACAAGCTAAGAATAACATACTTTACATCAGAAATAACATAAGCAAGGAGAAATCCGAGAGACACTTTAAAACTGAAAAGAAGGAACCCTCAGCTGAAAGTCTGATGCCCGGTGAAAGCATCTTTCCAAAGTGAAGGCGGACTCTGGCTTCTCGGTAAGATAGCATCCGCCTTCAGGAGGCAACTGTAATCCACAGGACACCGAAAGGTTCAGCGTGACTGCGCGGAAGAGTGGCGGAAGTACGCAGACCTTGGGGGACCGCCTGCCTGGGGAGGAGGCACCGGGAAGCATCCGCTCACGCCATCTCTGCGGCTCGCCCTGCGCTAGGCGCAGCCGACGCGGCTCGGGGCAGCACCGCGCGGATGAGCCTGCCGTCTCTCTTCCCCGGGAGCCAGAGTCAGGCTGAGGAATCACAGACTGCCGGGAACAGAAGGCTGTTGGAGGGCAGAGTGGAGGAGACGCCACCCTCCGCCGACCCCCGTCTCTGATGGACCCCGAAAAACTCATGTGCGGAGTACACCCCGTGTAGCTCAGCCCAAGGAAAACTTCATGAACTGAACTGACCCCCGAGAGAGAGTTTGCCGTTCAGACCCAGCCAATGAAATCGACCTGCTAATAAAAGGAGATGACGGTTTTCAGATAAAATAACAAATTCTGGACTCTCAACATCTGAACACAGTTTGCAAAATACAATCCAAAGTTACATGACATATGAAAAACCAAGAAAATGGAATACATGCTCAAGAGATAAGGAAGGACAAGTAATTTGATGAGAATCTGGCCTGAACATGATGTCAAAACTATATTTTAGGAGGTTATAATAATTGTCCTAAATAAAGTAAAATGAAACGATTTTATTTTACCTTTATTTATTCTTTCTCTAATATTCTTTCTTTACGGGAGGCTTGAATATCTAGCCTGTATCATTTTTATTCTCTATGAATAAGTTTTGATATTTTCTGCAAGGCTGCTCTCCGTTTAGTTCTGTCACTATGTCGTGTCCGACTCTTTGTAACCCCATGGATTGCAGCACGCCAGGCCTCCCTATCCATCATCAGCTCCCGGAGTTTGCTCAAAGTCATGTCCATCGCGGCGGTGACCCCATCCAACCATCTCATCCTCTGTCGTCCCCTTCTCCTCCCACCTTCAATCTTTCTCAGCATCAGGGTCTTTTCCAAGGGGTTAGTTCTTCACATCAGGTGGCCAAAGTATTGGAGTTTCAGCTTCAGCATCAGTCCTTCCAATGAATATTCAGGACTGATTTCTGCTAGGATGGTCTGGTTGGATCTCCTTGCAGTCCAAGGGACTCTCAAGAGTCATCTCCAACACCACAGTTCAAAAGCATCAATTCTTTGGTGCTCAGCTTTCTTTATGGTCCAACTCTCACATCCATACATGACTATTGGGAAAACCATATTTGCCTTGTTCAAAAAACAAACAAAAATGTGTTTGCTTGTTTTCTGGCCAAGGCCAAAGACCTCTTCAAGCGGAGGTGTGTGTACAAAGGATCTGACAGGATGGGAGGGTGCAGGTCAATCCATGTGCCAAGAATTTCAGAGAATCTGTTGCAGCTGCGACTCAGGCCTTTTTCAGAAACAGCCCAACTCTGATGATTTACTGGACGGGAGTCACCCCAGAAGTTTCCTTGAAGGGATCAAGTTGCAGGAGTCCTGGCAGCAAATACCCTCATATTATTTATTTATTTTTTGTTTGCCTTAGAAGACTATTTCTCCTTCATTTATGATGGAAAATTTCACTGGATATGGAGTTCAAGCTTGTTGATTTTGTTTTTTTCAGCGTGAAGTATTTCCCTCCACTCTCTTCTTGGCTTCTGAAGGAAAGTCCGATATAACTCTTATCCCTGTTCCTTTATAGCTGGGGTGTTCTTTCTCACCCCACCCTGACTCCTTAACCTTCTGAAGTTTGAATATAATATTCCACAGTGTATATAATATAATACTTTGGATATTTATCATGGTTGGTGTCCTCTCGGATTCTGGAAACTGTGCCTTAGTGTCTGTCATTGATTTTGGAAATTTTTCAGCCATTCTTACTTTCAAATATGTTTTCTTTCTTCCTTCTCTTTCAGGTACCCTCATTATAAAATGTTATGCTTTTTGTAATTATGTCACAGTTACTGGACATTGTGTTTCACATTTTTCATTCTTGTTTATATTTGTTTTACAGCTTTAGACATTTCTATTCACATATCTTCAAACTCACTGTTTTTTTTTCCCCTGGCTGTGCCAGTCTGATGAGTCCGTCAAAGATAGTCTCCTTTTCTATTTTATTTTTTTTATTTGTAGCATCTCCTTTTGGTGATTTCTTAGAGTTTATGCCCTCCTGCTTACATTGCCAACTCTGATCTGGTATGCTGTTCACTTTTTCTATTAGAACTCTTACCATATAAGCAATAGTTATGTTAAATTTCTGGTCTGATCCTTCCAGAATCTCTGTCACGCCAAGGCAGGTTCTGAGGCTAGGTTTGTCTCTTTAGCCTGTGTTTTTCACCTTTCAGCGTGCCTGTTGTTTCTGGAAAGCCAGGAACATGTCTTGGATGGAGGAAGTGGCGGGGGACAGCCTTAGGGTGAGGTTTTGTGTTTGTCTGGCGAGGAAGCAGACTGTATTTACTGCTCTATGTAGCTGAGGTGTCAGAGCTTAAATTTCCTCTGGTGCCTTGTTTCTGTCTCCTTTGCTGTCTGAATTTCCCCAGAGAGATTCCTTAAGTAGAGCCTGGGGCTTGTAGCTGCTTTAGCTGTTGACCCGTTTACCACTCAGGAGCCTTGCTGGTGGTGAGGTGCAAGGGAGGGGGTGGTCTGCCATCCTGGGCTTAGAGGCCTGAGGTGGGTGTTTTCCTTTCCCCAGGTGGAAAAGTTAGGTTAGAATCTGGCAAAGCAGTGCCCTTGAGGGCAGGCATTGTTAAGGATAACAGAACACTCAGGGCATATTTTAAAATGAATAGTTTTCTCTCCACCATCCCTGAGAGGCAGTAGGGGCTTTTTCTTTGATATTTACAGTGAGGACTGGCAGAGTCTTGGAGATAAAACTCATAAAAGCATAGCCTCCAAACGGTGGGCTCTTTTTAATAATGTATCATTAAAGAAAATCTCTGCAGAGAACTGTGAAGTCTCGAGTTAATGGAAGCATTTATGTGATGAGTGTAATAGCCAAACAGATTTGACAGAGGAAGGAGTAAGTGAACTTGAAGATATCAATGGGAATTATCCAAGAGGAGAGCAGAGAAAATAGTTTTTTTTTCCTCTTTAAAGAATAAAGCCTGAGTGGTTTGTTGGATTGTATCAAACAATTCAGCACACTTGTAATTGGACTGTCAGGAGACAAAAGACAGAAGTAGACAAAAATATTTGAAGACATAACCTCCAAAATATTCTGCATCTGATGTAAAACAGAAAGATGCTAAATGAACCCCCAAGGAAAAAAATACATAGAAACTGAAGCTTGTAATCATCAAAGTGTTGAAACTGAAAGAGCAAATCTTGAAAGGAACAAGAGAAAAATTGCCTATTACTTACAAGGGAACCATGAGCAATTAATGGCTGGCTCCTCAACAGAAACAACAGAGGATACAAGAAAATAAAACAATGTCTATAAAGTGCTGAATGCAAAATATATAAACCCTATTCAGAATTCTATATCCAGTGAAAACATTCTTCAAAATTAAGGAAAAATACAGGCATTTTCACATAAAGGAAAGCTAAAATAATTTGCTGCCACGAGATTTTGCTATAAGAAATGCTGACGTAAGTTATTCAGTCTGAAGGAAATTGACACCAGAGAGAAAACTGGATCCTCAAAAAAAGTGCAGACACGAGAAGCTGCGAACATCCCAGGAATATTTCACAGCACACAGATCTGTGCCCATCAGAGTGAACTATGCTGGGTGCAGACTTAGAAAAACTAACCTGTAAATCGGGGTTCCCAGGGCAGAACACAGACTGAGACAAATATGTCCAATTGCATTACTATTGAGTGATGCATCCACAGTGAGGTTGGTGGGGAGGAAAAGGAGCTGATCTCAGTAATTTTGGTGTTTTATCTGGATACTGTAAGTCTTGAGATGGCAAGAACCAGATGTGAGCCTGTGCTCCAGTATAGATTTGTTTCCCACGTGGGTACAGTTTAGCAAGTCTATACTAGTTCCCACGTTACTAGGGTTGAGTAAACAAGTAAATGAATTCTAATCGTGGAAGCCAAGTTTCTCTCTGTGAGACGAGAAGTTCCAAATAAGCAGGAGGAAAGACTAGCGTGAACCCTGGTGGTGCCGATGAGCCTCGGAGACATGCCAGGAGCTCAGGCTCATTTTAATGCTTGTACAGATAAACACAGACCTAATTGAGGCTGGAGAAGACTCTTGAGAGTGCCTTGGACAGCAAGGAGATCCAAGCAGTCCATCCTAAAGGAAATCAACTCTGAACGTTCACTGGAAGGACTGAAGCTGAAGCTGAAGCTCCAATCCTTTGGCCACCTGATGGGAAGAGCTGACTTATTGGAAAAGACCCTGATGCCGGGAAAGATTGAGGGCATGAGGAGAAGGGGACGACAGAGGATGAGATGGTTGGATGGCATCACTGATTCAATGGACATGAGTGTGAGCAAATTCCAGGAGACAGTGAAGGACAGGGAAGCCTGGCGTGCTGCAGTCCGTGGGGTCACAAAGAGTGACAGAATACGACTCAGAGACTGAACAACCACAGCCATCAAGGACCGTGGGTCCTTCAAGGAGAAAAACGCATGCTGACAATGGCTTAACGTCGGGCTCCCCAAAGCGCCAATGGATTATGCTGGCTAATTTCCATGGTGTAAATACTCCCACGGTTTCAAGCTTCCAACATGATGTCGCCTGGTGCTGTGTTGAGAAGAGACATGCACAGTAGCATCAATGCACAACTAGAGATAAACCATATTCTGGGCCACAGAAATCTTTTTTTTTTTTTTTTTAATTTTGCAAGCTAGTTTATTATTTTTTTTTTATTTTTTTTTAAATTTTTTTAATTTTTTATTTTTCAGTGGGTTTTGTCATACATTGATATGAATCAGCCATAGAGTTACATGTATTCCCCATCCCAATCCCCCCTCCCACCTCCCTCTCCACCCGACTCCTCTGCGTCCTCCCAGTGCACCAGGCCCGAGCACTTGTCTCATGCCTCCCACCTGGGCTGGTGATCTGTTTCACCATAGATAATATACATGCTGTTCTTTCGAAACATCCCACCCTCACCTTCTCCCACAGAGTTCAAAAGTCTGTTCTGTACTTCTGCGTCTCTTCTTCTGCCCTGCATATAGGGCCATCGTTACCATCTTTCTAAATTCCGTATATATGTGTTAGTATGCTGTAATGTTCTTTATCTTTCTGGCTTACTTCACTCTGTATAATGGGCTCCAGTTCAATCCATCTCATTAGGACTGATTCAAATGAATTCTTTTTAATGGCTGAGCAATATTCCATGGTGTATATGTACCACAGCTTCCTTATCCATTCATCTGCTGATGGGCATCTAGGTCGCTTCCATGTCCTGGCTATTAAAAACAGTGCCGTGATGAACATTGGGGTGCACGTGTCTCTTTCAGATCTGGATTCCTCAGTGTGTATGCCCAGAAGTGGGATTGCTGGGTCATATGGCAGTTCTATTTCCAGTTTTTTAAGAAATCTCCACACTGTTTTCCACAGTGGCTGTACTAGTTTGCATTCCCACCAACAGTGTAAGAGGCTTCCCTTTTCTCCACACTCTCTCCAGCATTTATTGCTTGTAGACTTTTGGATAGCATCCATCCTGACTGGCGTGTAATGGTACCTCATTGTGGTTTTGATTTGCATGTCTCTGATAATGAGTGATGTTGAGCATCTTTTCATGTGTTTGTTAGCCATCTGTATGTCTTCTTTGGAGAAATGTCTGTTTAGTTCTTTGGCCCATTTTTTGATTGGGTCATTTATTTTTCTGGAATTGAGCTTCAGGAGTTGCTTGTATATTTTTGAGATTAATCCTTTGTCTGTTTCCTCATTTGCTATTATTTTCTCCCAATCTGAGGGCTGTCTTTTCACCTTACTTATAGTTTCCTTTGTTGTGCAAAAGCTTTTAATTTTCATTAGGTCCCATTTGTTTATTTTTGCTTTTATTTCCAATATTCTGGGAGGTGGGTCATAGAAGATCTTGCTGTGATTTATGTCTGAGAGTGTTTTGCCTATGTTCTCCTCTAGGAGTTTTATAGTTTCTGGTCTTACATTTAGATCTTTAATCCATTTTGAGTTTATTTTTGTGTATGGTGTTAGAAAGTGTTCTAGTTTCATTCTTTTACAAGTGGTTGACCAATTTTCCCAGCACCACTTGTTAAAGAGGTTGTCTTTTTTCCATTGTATATCCTTGCCTCCTTTGTAGAAGATAAGGTGTCCATAGGTTCATGGATTTATCTCTGGGCTTTCTATTCTGTTCCATTGATCTATATTTCTGTCTTTGTGCCAGTACCATACTGTCTTGATGACTGTGGCTTTGTAGTAGAGTCTGAAGTCAGGCAGGTTGATTCCTCCAGTTCCATTCTTCTTCCTCAAGATTACTTTGGCTATTTGAGGTTTTTTGTATTTCCATACAAATTGTGAAATTATTTGTTCTAGTTCTGTGAAAAAATACCGTTGGTAACTTGATAGGGATTGCATTGAATCTATAGATTGCTTTGGGTAGAATAGCCATTTTGACAATATTGATTCTTCCAATCCATGAACACGGTATGTTTCTCCATCTGTTTGTGTCCTCTTTGATTTCTTTCATCAATGTTTTATAGTTTTCTGTGTATAGGTCTTTTGTTTCTTTAGGTAGATATACTCCTAAGTATTTTATTCTTTTTGTTGCAATGGTGAATGGTATTGTTTCCTTAAATTCTCTTTCTGTTTTTTCATTGTTAGTATATAGGAATGCAAGGGATTTCTGTGTGTTAATTTTATATCCCGCAACTTTACTATATTCCTTGATTAGCTCTAGTAATTTTCTGGAAGACTCTTTAGGGTTTTCTATGTAGAGGATCATGTCGTCTGCAAACAGCGAGAGTTTCACTTCTTCTTTTCCTATCTGGATTCCTTTTACGTCTTTTTCTGCTCTGATTGCTGTGACCAAAACTTCCAACACTATGTTGAATAGTAGTGGTGAGAGTGGGCATCCTTGTCTTGTTCCTGATTTCAGAGGAAATGCTTTCAATTTTTCACCATTGAGGGTGATGCTTGCTGTGGGTTTGTCATATATAGCTTTTATTATGTTGAGGTATGTTCCTTCTATTCCTGCTTTCTGGAGAGTTTTAATCATAAATGAGTGTTGAATTTTGTCAAAGGCTTTCTCTGCATCTATTGAGATAATCATATGGTTTTTATCTTCCAATTTGTTAATGTGGTGTATTACCTTGATTGATTTGTGGATATTAAAGAATCCTTGCATTCCTGGGATAAAGCCCACTTGGTCATGGTGTATGATTTTTTTAATATGTTGTTGGATTCTGTTTGCTAGAATTTTGTTAAGGATTTTTGCATCTATGTTCATCAGTGATATTGGCCTGTAGTTTTCTTTTTTTGTGGCATCTTTGGTTTTGGAATTAGGGTGATGGTGGCCTCATAGAATGAGTTTGGAAGTTTACCTTCATCTGCAATTTCCTGGAAGAGTTTGAGTAAGATAGGTGTTAGCTCTTCTCTAAATTTTTGGTAGAATTCAGCTGTGAAGCCATCTGGTCCTGGGCTTTTGTTTGCTGGAAGATTTTTGATTACAGTTTTGATTTCCTTGCTTGTGATGGTTCCGTTAAGATCTTCTATTTCTTCCTGGTTCAGTTTTGGAAAGTTATACTTTTCTAAGAATTTGTCCATTTCATCCAAGTTGTCCATTTTATTGGCATAGAGCTGCTGGTAGTAGTCTCTTATGATCCTTTGGATTTCAGTGTTGTCTGTTGTGATCTCACCCTTTTCATTTCTTATTTTGTTAATTTGGTTCCTCTCTCTTTGTTTCTTAATGAGTCTTGCTAATGGTTTGTCAATTTTGTTTATTTTTTTCAAAAAACCAGCTTTTAGCTTTGTTGATTTTTGCTATGGTCTCTTTAGTTTCTTTTGCATTTATTTCTGCCCTAATTTTTAAGATTTCTTTCCTTCTGCTAACCCTGGGGTTCTTCATTTCTTCCTTCTCTAATTGCTTTAGGTGTAGAGTTAGGTTATTTATTTGGCTTTTTTCTTGTTTCTTGATGTAAGCCTGTAATGCTATGAACCTTCCCCTTAGCACTGCTTTTACAGTGTCCCATAGGGGTTGTTGTGTTTTCATTTTCATTCGTTTCTATACATATGTTGATTTCTTTTTTGATTTCTTCTATGATTTGTTGGTTATTCAGAAGCGTGTTATTTAGCCTCCATATGTTGGAATTTTTAACAATTTTTTTCCTGTAATTGAGATCTAGTCTTACTGCACTGTGGTCAGAAAAGATGACTGGAATGATTTCAATTTTCTTGAATTTTCCAAGACCAGATTTATGGCCCAGGATGTGATCTATTCTGGAGAAGTTTCCGTGTGCACTTGAGAAAAAGGTAAAGTTGATTGTTTTGGGGTGAAATGTCCTATAGATATCAATTAGGTCTAGCTGGTCCATTGTATCATTTAAGGTTTGTGTTTCCTTATTGATTTTCTGTTTCGTTGATCTATCCATAGTTGTGAGTGGGGTATTAAAGTCTCCCACTATTATTGTGTTACTGTTAATTTCCTCTTTCATACTCGTTAGCGTTTGCCGTACATATTGCGGTGCTCCTATGTTGGGTGCATATATATTTATAATTGTTATATCCTCTTCTTGGATTGATCCTTTGATCATTATGTAGTGTCCTTCTTTGTCTCTTTTCACATCCTTTATTTGAAAGTCTCTTTTATCTGATATGAGTATTGCGACTCCTGCTTTCTTTTGGTCTCCGTTTGCGTGAAATATTTTTTTCCAGCCCTTCAGTTTTAGTCTGTATGTGTCTCTGGTTTTGAGGTGGGTCTCTTGTAGACAGCATATATAGGGGTCTTGTTTTTGTATCCATTCAGCCAATCTTTGTCTTTTGGTTGGGGCATTCAACCCATTTACATTTAAGGTAATTATTGATAGGTGTGGACCCGTTGCCATTTACTTTGTTGTTTTAGGTTCACGTTTATACAACCTTTTTGCATTTCCTGTCTAGAGAAGATCCTTTAGCATTTGTTGAAGAGCTGGTTTGGTGGTGCTGAATTCTCTCAGCTTTTGCTTGTCTGTAAAGCTTTTGAATTCTCCTTCATATCTGAATGAGATCCTTGCTGGGTACAGTAATCTAGGAACAATTTAAGAAGACTGAAAAACAAAAGAAAGTGTTTTCTGAACACAAGTAAATTGTATAGGAAATTAATAACTGAAACATATCTGGAAAAATCCTGAATTATTAGAAATTAAACAGCATTCTGTATATGTGCACACAAAAGTGCATGTACTTACCAAAAAGAAACCACAAGAAAACTAAGAAACAAAGGTAAGACTATGTCCCAACTCAATTTTTGAAGCTGGTGTTACCCTGATACAAAAATCAGAATAATACATGTTCTAAGGAATGTTGATTTGTAATTTAACTTTCTTCTAAGGAAGTATGACTTCTAAGAAAGTAAAACTGTAAGCCAATATTTCTCATGAACATCTATGCTAAAATCCTAAACAAAACAATAGCCAGCTGAATCCATAACTATAGCAAAGGATATTTCAGTCCGATCAAGCAAAATTTATCCCATTAATTTAAGGATGATTTAACACTGAAAATTAATCAAGATAATTCTGGTATTAGAATACCAGAGTAAAAGTGAAAACCAAACAATCATCTTAATAGATGCAGAAATCATGTTTGACAAAATTTAGCATTCTTTCATAATAAAAACTCTTAGAAACATAGGAATAGAAGAGATCTTCTTTGTCCCAATTATGAGCAAATTGGAACATCTAGAAAAATCTGGACCAATCTCATACATAATAGTAGAAGACTGATTCTGCATGCCCTCCCCATTGCTAGTACAAGGGAAGATAAAGAAATAAAATACAAAAGTAATTGGGAACCCATGTAGTATATTGGAACACCAATGAATAAAACTCTCTTTATTAACAGAGTATGTGATTTTAAAAAATCCTAATGCTCTACCAGTAAAGATACAAAATTTAACAAGGTCACAGTATACCAGACCCATATACCAAAAAACCCCTATATTTTGTTATGTGTGTGTGTGTGTGTGTGTGTGTGTGTGTATACATTTAGCTTTAGAGATACCATGGCTAGAGAATCCAAAAAATGAAATAAAGTGAATAAAAAATATGTTTACATTAAGCACCTATATTTCCACCTACATACCCCCTCAAATAGGAAATAGTTAAGAATGATTGAACAACATACATGCCTGATTTCTGACTAAAAACTACAAAATACTCCTGAGAGAAATTAAAGAAGACCAAGGTAAGTGTAGAATAGTTTCATGTTCATGGCACAGAAAGTTCAATATTGTTAAGGCATCTATCCTTCCCAAACTGATCTAGAGGATGACATAAGCCAACTAAAATCCCTACAACCTCCATTTCCTAAAGTTTATATGAAAATGCAGAGGACATACAGAAATTTAAGGAAAAGCGAAACAAAGTTAGAGGAATCATCCTACCTGACTTCACGTTTCCTACATAAAAGACAGAGGTTGGGATTATGGTGCTGACGTCCAGACAGACACAAACACCAGAGGGAAGAATGTGACTGAAAGTGAAAGTCGCTCAGTCGTGTCCGACTCTGCGGCCCACGGACTGTAGAGTCCATGGAATGCTCCAGGCCAGAATGCTGGAGTGGGTAGCCTTTCCCATTTCCAGGGGATCTTCCCAACCCAGGGATCGAACCCAGGTCTCCTGCATTGCAAGCAGATTCTTTACCAGCTGAGCCACAAGGGAAGCCCAAGAATACTGGAGTGGGTAGCCTACCCCTTCTCCAGGGGATCTTCCCAACCCAGGGATCAAACCAGTGTCCCCAGCATTGCAGGTGGATTCTATACCAACTGAGCTATCAGGGAAGCTCTTGGTTACACATAAATGCACATATAAGCTTAACTGATTTTCAACAAATTTTCCTAGATAACTAAAAGGGGAGGGATGGACTTTTCAGGAAATGGTGCTGAAATTTGTATGTTTTATCTAACCACTAATATTTGGGTGTGATGTAAAGGAAATGTATATATAATATATAATATATATACTATTTATTTATATAAAACAGACCTCCAAATAATTATTAAAAGTATAAAACTTTTTAAAAAGCATTGGAGATAATTTTTGTGAACTTGGGAATCACAAACTTTCTTAGGATACAAAAAGGATAACCTATAAAAGAAAAAAATAGATAAATTTGACTTAATAAAAAATTTTAAACATTGATTTTCAAAAGACATACCAAGAAAATAAAAAGGCAAGACACAGACAGAAGAAAATATTTGCAAAACTTATCTGATAAAGGAGGTGCATCATCAATGTACAAAGATGGATGGACCCAGAAATGATCATACTAAGTGAAGTAAACCTGACAAAGACAGATACCATATACTATCACTTATATGTGAACTTCCCTCAAAGCTAAGTTGGTAAGAATCTGCCTGCAATGCAGGAGACCCGAGTTCAATCCCTGGGTTGGGAAGATCCTCTGGAAAAGGAAATGGCAACCTACTCCAGTATTATCACTTATACGTGAACTCTAATAAAATGATTCAAATGCACTTACTTACAAAACAGAAAGGCTCACAGACATAGGAAATAAATGTATGGTTACCAAAGGGAGAGGGGGAAGGGATAAAGTACGAGTTTGGGATTAATGAATATACCCCACTACATACAAAATAAACAACAAGGACCTTCTGTGTAGCTTGGGGAACTATATTCAATGTCTTGTAATAAACTAAACTGGAAGAGAAGCTGAGTATATATCTGTGTATGAAACTGAGTCACTTTGCTGTACACCTTAAACTAATACAACATTCTAAATCAACTGTCCTTCAAAGAGAAGAAAAAATAAAGTGACAAAGACAGACAGATAGAGCTGAATATTAGATTTAGTAATAATAACAAACATTCATTGCTTAAATATCCAATTATACTTAAAATATTTTAAAAAATATTTAACGAAATTTTACGGCTCAAAAAAAAAAAAAAAAAAGATAAAACCCACAATAAACAATGGAGAAAAATTTGAAGTACACATTATGAAAGAAGATATGCTGCTGCTGCTGCTAAGTCGCGTCAGTCGTGTCCGACTCTGTGAGACCCCATAGACGGCAGCCCACCAGGCTCCTCCGTCCCTGGGATTCTCTAGGCAAGAACACTGGAGTGGGTTGCCATTTCCTTCTCCAATGCATGAAAGTGAAAAGTGAAAGTGAAGTTGCTTAGTCGTGTCTGACTCTTCGTGACCCCATGGACTGCAGCCTACCAGGTTCCTCCATCCATGGGATTTTTCAGGCAAGAGTACTGGAGTGGGTCGCCAGTGCCTTCTCCGGAAAGAAGATATGCAAATGGACAAAATGCTGACATCAATATTTATTGAGGAAGGGGAAAATTAAAACCACAATGAGATGCTTTACTCTTTAGAATGCTTGCAGTCATAAAGACTGATAGCATCACATGCTGACAAGGTATGAAATAATGAATTTTGTGCCTTGCTGTGTGGATGTAGTAGGTATAGTGCTTTGGAAAGGAATTTGGTAGATTTTTTAATATAAAGGTAAATACACACTTAGCATATTACCCAGCAACCTCAGTTCTCAATATTAATAGAAGATAAATGAAAATCTATGTCCACACAAAGATGTGTACACAAATGTCCATAGAAGCATTTTCTATAACAGCCCCAATCTGGGAAGAATCCAAGTGTCAGCCTGTTGAAGAATGGACCAACCACGGAATAGCTTCAGAATATGCTCCAGAATAAAAGGAGCAGCTAACCACATAGATGAACCTCAGCTATGACATCTGAATCAGAAAGGAGACAGATTCAAGCTCTCCCTACCGAATTGTTCCAATTGCTCAGACTTCTGGAATAGGCAAAACTGCAGTGACGAGAAGCAGATCAGTGGTTCCCAAGGCGTGGGCTTAGGGGGGCAGGCTGACTGCAGGGGCGGGGAGGGCAGGAGGGAGCTTTGTGTGAGGTGGGGGTTACCCTGCTCTGTGATCGTGGTGGTCAAACCGCCGTGTGCACTGTCAAAGCTTGATGGACTGTTCACTTCGGTGAATTTCATGGTATATAAATCATGCCTCAATCAAAGGGATTAAAAATAAGCAAAAAAGCCCCAGCAAACAAAAGCCTGGGGAGCAGGGCACCCTTACTTCCAGCGGCTGGGAGAGCAGGCAGCGGCCACGAGCCCTTGCCCGTGGTTGCTTGTCCTTCTTCTCTGGTCCAGGGCACGGGCGTCACACTCCTCCTCGGGCCAGAGCTTAAGAAGGTGATGATGCGTCAGCTGCTCGGGGTCCACCTTCCCGGGGACCCTGGCCGCTCCACCTGGTGGCCCAGGAGTCTCCCCAGGGACCACAACTCTGGCTTCTCCCGTCAGGTTCTTTGCATCAGTGAGCCCCCACTCCACCACGGCCTGTGCCTGAGACTGCCTCCCGGGGGACTGTGGATGGGGCTGGGAGCCGGCGCGGACCCTGGAGGACGGCACCGCGCCCCTCTGCACGTTCATCCGCCGCGTCTGCAGAGGTTCCGCTGTTGCTTTCCTGTCCTTCTCCCCGAGCAGTGCCAGGCTCACTGCTGAGATTTCCCCTTGATCAGGATGACTGATCGCGTGAGTTATCAGTTCATTAGAAAACCACTCCCCGGTGTGTTCAGACCCCAAGTTGGAGGCGCTTTTGGCAGCTGCAGCGAGGTGGCAGGGCTGGGTTTGGGGGCCTGGCACTCCAGCTGCCGGCTCCCCACTGCCCCTCACTGGTTCCCCGACGATAGACCCACCTCAGATGGGTTTGAGGGCGCCGTCTGCCTGCCGGACCCCTGATGACCGGGGCCTCGGTGGGTTAGCAATGCAGAGCAGCTCCCGCTGCCCGCCTGGGTGACTGGTGTGTGAGCTCGTGCTCTGCCGGCTGCAGTGACCCCATCCTGGCTCCACACCCCTGGGGGGAGCCCTGCATATATCTGGGGAGGCTGTGACCCCTCGAAACGAAAGGATTCAATTCGCAGCATCCTGAGCGTCTGCGTCAGTGGGGAAGAGAGGACTTCAGTCGGTTTGGCTAAGGCACTAAAGATCCCTGGAGAGAGGAGGACCTGGTGTCACGGGTCCTCGTGCCTGTCCCCGAGGTCAGACTCCACGCCTGGGGTCCAGCCCTGGCTCCCCGGTCACGGCGGGATTTTCCCCGGTGCTCCCGGCCCCACGACGTCACTGTCCACCCCGATTCCCGGGACAGAGCGCAGAGGTCGTCCTCCAGGCCCCGCTCCCCTCCGCCCCTGGTCTGATCGCCTGCAGGCGCTGCCAGCCTTGAGGTCAAACAGGCCCCGCCTCCGGCCTGTTAACTCCGCCCCCACCCTTTCCTGCGGACCACCTGGACCCCGCGCTGAGCCCACCCGGGGCTGGGAAGGACCTCGTGGGGGATGGGGTCCAGGCTGCTGGGCCCCTGCGGCTTCCACCCCAGCTCTAGCGCGTGGACCTTGCCTGCCTGCTGGGGCTCCTCTGGGGCCTGCCCCCGCGCCGGCACCCAGACGCGCTCTGCTGCCCTCCCCTCACCGCCCCCGACCCCCGACATCCCCGCGTCCCCTCCGCCCTCTGCGCTGGAGTCCGGTCCTCAGGCCCCTCCGCCCGCGGCCCGGGTGGAGCTCCTGACGCTCTGCATCCCACTGAGGTCCGACGCCTGCCTGCCGTGTCCTGGCTTCCTGCCCCCTTTCTTCCCTGGAGGCCGGGCTCTGCGCCTCACCCTCAGGAGCAGATTCTCACGTTCCTGGCTGCGTGCAGCAAAGTCAAGTCTCTTTGCTCTCATGTTCGTTTCTTTTTTCTTTTTTTTTTTTTAGAAGGCACGCAGAAGAGCAGTCCTCGGGTGTGATCTCCTTGCCTCCTGAGGCCCCGACCAGGTGGCCGTGAGGCTGGCGTTTCAGCTGGGCAGGAGGCTGCTCGGCTTGTACCCCAGATCGCGGCGTTTCTGTTGTGCGGACCCGCTTCTTCTCTGAGACGGCCCAGCAGCTGGGTGGCCCTCCTGGTGGGCTGGCTGTGACTTCAGGGCGAGGAGCGCCTCTGGGCTTCCTTCTGAGGAGCCCTCAGTGGAGGCTTGTGGGGCCTTCCGATGGGGACAGAGCCCCCTTTTGTTGGAGCAGACCGGGTGGTCCCACCTAGGATGGGCAGGGAGGCCCGTGCTCAGGGGTTCACAGACACACAGGCTGCGTTTCCCAGTGCCCTGGGCTCACGAGGGCACGAGTGCTGCTGCCTTGAGGGCCCCGTTGACAGCCTCCAGGGATGCAGACCCCCGAGTGGAGAGACGCCGAGGTGGGAGACTCCGCCACCCGCAGGCCTCGTCATGCCCTTGGTCTGGGGCAGAAGTCACCAGTGCTCTAGAGCTCGCTCCAGACGTGCCAAGGAAACTCTGCATTTGAGTCCCAGGGTCCACACCCATCCGACAAAGGGCATTTGATCCAGGTGGGAGGTTTACGTTCCAGAAGGCAATTGGCCAGAACCCTAATTCTACGTGATCTGTGTGTGAAGGGCACCCTTTCGTGCAGGTGGCCAGGTCGTCTGGGTACCAGGGGACTCTCTAGGAGCCTTGTCACTTGGAGATGGCTCCCCAAGGGGGCAGTCTGGGAGGCTGGGCAATCTCACAGATGCTATATCACAGGCAATGATGATTTTAAGGCAAGAAACTGCAGTGAATCGGGAGATCTCAATCACGGGCCTTCCCATCAGAACGTGTCTGGCATCTGTGGGTGACGTTAGGCTGTCACCATCTAGAATCTGGAGACAGGACTCCTGCATCTGTCTGCAGAGACCCTCTGAATCGCCCCCTTCTCCCGTCATCCATGCGCAGTCAGCCTAGGGCCTCTGGAGGAACAACACGCCTACCAAGAATATTTCAGGATGCAGAGGAGCCCAGGAGGGCTGAGAGGGTGCTGGGGTGCCCACAGAACCCTCAGGGTTTGAAGGAAGAGGACCCGTGGTGATGGGCCCCGCCAAGGTGGCTGGGAGCAGGCCTTCCAGACCCGCGGCGGGCGGCCAGGGCTGCAGGGCCTGCGGCCAGGAGCCACGGAGGGTCCCTGTCTCCCCGACCAGAGGGGTAAGTGCTGGTGACCCAAACTGGGGTCTTGCCCAGGGAGAAGGCTGGTTCTGGCTCAGTTCTGTAGGAAGCCTGAAGACAGGGAAGGTTAAATGAAGAGGAGAAAGTTCACTTTGGCAAGACTCAGTCATCACCTAGGAGCTGAAGCCTCGGGACTGGAGGGCACTCAGGTGGAGAGAAGTACAATTATACTTTACAGGCATTCCCCTGTGGCTGTGAGGTGTTACAACCATCATAAGCGTGGTATCTCAAGCTGCCGGCTCTGATTCCAGCACCCCCCCACAGCCCCCCAAGTCTGCTGATTGAGAGATGCCCCGGCAGCCTGTCTGAGCCATGACTGCAGACATCGGCGCTTCCTGCACGAAGGCCTGACTTCCTAGTACGTGGGGGGACAGAGGGTGACGGGGTTTGACTTCCCGAAGAGAATTCCACCCTCTTCCTCTGTCAGCTGGTTTAGGGGCTGCGCTGTGGACACCTTGACCCTGGGGCTTGAGCTCCCAGGCCCACTTTTTTCTAATGAAAAACTAGGTTGTTGACTCTCAGCTTTGGTTTGCGCCAGAGTTGCCAGCCCTTCCATGCATATGAAATGTGGGTTTGATTGAACGGCTGAGCCCAGCGGGGAGCGATGGATTTTTGTGTCATCCAGGGAGGCAGGGCAGGGACCCCGAAGGACGTGGTGTCAGCCGTCAATGGACTGTTCATCCCTGAATGCGAGGAAGCGGGGAACCAAGAGCATTTGTTGGCAGAGACACCTGGGTTCTTCTCTGGAGCAGCCTCGGCGGCCTCATGGACTGTCAGGCATTAATATTTCTTGAGTTCCTCCTGTGTGTCAGGCACAGTAGGGCTGTGTATGTGTGTGTATGCACATGTGCATGCCCACATATGTGGCTTTTAAATAACTATGTGGACAAACTGTCTGCTTATGGAAAGCTAACCTTTTCCCAGGCAGAGCCGTGTATCCAGACAATTGTGCATTGGTTTGGTGGCCGTGGGACTGACTGAGAAGGCTCGGCGGAGGCCTCTGGTCGGGCAGTGACTTGGACTGAAGAGGCTGATACAGAAAAACCTCGTGGTGTGCCCGTATCAGCGTTTCTCCCCAGTAGACGGGTTGGGGGTCCCCCCAAGGGGACGTGGGGAACACACGTGGGCAGGGTGTCTTCGGGAGCAGCCCCTCGAGGTCTGTCTTCTTCCTCCCTGGGGAAGCCCCCTTCTCCTCTTGCTCTTTTCAGGCGCTTCTGTATCCCAGAGCAGTACGCGGGCCTCCCGGGGAAGGCTTAGGGTTTGGGGTTCATGGTGGGCGGGCACGATCCCCGCAGAATTCCCTCCTGTGGGCTGTAGGGTACAGACTGTCAGGGAGCAGACAGGCCTCCAGAGATGGAGCCCAGGGCTGGACCCGTGGGGGTGTGAGAGTGTGGGGTGAGGACTGCGGTCAGTGTGTGTGTGCGGGGGCAGGGAGAACTGTGAATCTGGGAGAAGAAGAGTCAGAGAGAGTGTGGGGCTGGAGAGAGTGTCTCTGGGGCCCCTCAGGGCTTGGTCAGGCTCCTCCAAACAGTGAGTCTGTCCAGGGGGAGGCGACGTCCATTCATTGAAGAGGAATGAGCTTGAGGTCGTCCTCAGCATCTCAGTGCGACGGTGTCCTCAGGACTTGGAGGTTTCAAAATGAGGGTGAAGGAGCATAAGGGATGTCTTCCTGCAAATGACAACATGTCATTCTCTTTGCAGCTGAGTGGGATTCCATTTCTGTAAGCTCCACATCTTCCTCATCCATTCATCCGTGCCACTGCTGATGGGCACTTGGCTTGCTTTTGTATCTTCAGTTCAGTCCAGTCGCTCAGTTGTGTCCAACTCTGCGACCCCATGAATCGCAGCACGCCAGGCCTCCCTGTCTATCACCCATTCCCGGAGTTTACTCAAACTCATGTCCATTGAGTTGGTGATGCCATCCAGCCATCTCATCCTCTGTCATTCCCTTCTCCTCCCGCCTTCAATCTTTCCCAGCATCAGGGTCTTTTCCAATGAGTCAGCTCTTCACATCAGGTGGCCAAAGTATTGGAGTTTCAGCTTCAGCATCAGTCCTTACAATGAACACTCATGACTGATCTTTAGGATGGACTGGTTGGATCTCCTTGCAGTCCAAGGGACTCTCAAGAGTCTTCTCCAACATCACAGTTCAACAGCATCAATTCTTCGGTGCTCAGCTTTCTTTATAGTCCAACTCTCACACCCATACATGACTATTAGAAAAACCATAGCTTTGACTAGGCGGACCTTTGTTGGCAAATTAATGTCTCTGTTTCTAATATACTGTCTAGGTTGGTCATAGCTTTTCTTCTAAGGAACAAGTGTCTTTTAATTTCATGGCTGCAGTCACCATCTGCAGTGATTTTGGAGCCCCCCAAAAATAAAGTCTCTCACTGTTTCCTTTGCTTCCCCACCTATTTGCCATGAAGTGATGGGACCAGATGCCATGATCTTAGTTTTCTGAATGTTGAGTTTTAAGCCAACTTTGTCACTGTCCTCTTTCACTTTCATCAAGAGGCTCTTTAGTTTCTCTTTGTTTTCTGCCATAAGGGTGGTGTCATCTGCATATCTGAGGTTTTTTATATTTCTCCCAGCAATCTTGATTCCAGTTTGTGCTTCATTCAGCCCAGCATTTCTCATGATGTACTCTGCATATAAGTTAAATAAGCAGGGTGGCAATATACAGCCTTTTGTATCTTGGCTATTGTAAGTAATGCTGCAATGAACATAGGGGTGCGTGTATCTTTTCGAATTAGAGTTTTGGTTTTCTTTGGATTAACAACCAGGAGTGGAATTGCTGGATTGTATGGTAGCTCTATTTTTTATATCAAGGAATCTTATACTGTTCTCTATAGTGGTTACACCAATTTACATTTCCACCAATAGCGTAGGAGGTTTCCTTTTTCTCACATCCTCACCAACACTTGTTGTATGTTGTCTTTTTGATAATAGCCATTCTTCCAGCTGTGAGGTGGTATCTCACTGGTTTTGATTTGCATTTCTTTGATGATTATTGATAGCGGGGTCTTTCCATGTGCTTATTGACCATCTGCATGTCTTTGGAAAAATTTATTCAGACCCTCTACCCATTTAATTGGGTTTAATTGGGTTGTTTGGGATTTTTCCCTGTTGGAGTGTATGAGTCCTATGTCTGTTTTGGGTATAAATCCCTTATCTACTTCCTACCAGCTTTATAAGTGGTTGATCTACTATGTTTACAGTGTATTTGCCTTTACTATTGAGACTTTTCCTTTTGTAGTTTTCACGTTTCCAGCTGCGGTCTTTTCTATTCTGTTTAATGAAGTCCCCTTAGCATTTTTTGCAGAGCTGGGTTGGTGGTGCTAACGTCTTCTAGCTCCTTGTTGTTCAGCCACCAAGTCGTGTCTGGCTCTTTGCGACCCCGTGTACCGCAGCACACCAGGCTTCCCTGTCCCTCACCACCTTCCCAAGTTTTCCCAAGTTCATGACCATTGAACCGGTGATGCCATCCTATCATCTCACCTTCTGTTGCCCCCTTCTCCTGCTTTCAATCCTTCCCAACATCAGGGTGTTTTCCAGTGAGTTAGCTCTTTGCATCAGAGAGCCAAAGTATTTGAACTTCAGGACCAGTTTTAGCTCCTTGTTTGTCCTTAACGTTTTAATTTCCCCATCAAACCTGAATGATCATGTTGGTGGGTAGATTTTTTTTGTTTGTAGGTTTTCCATTTCATCACCTTCTGGCCTGCAGAGTCTCTGCTGCAAAGTCAGTTGAGAGCCTTATAGGAATTCCCTCATTTGTGACTAGTTGCTTTTCTCTTATTGCTTTTAATACTCTCTCTTTATCTTTAATCTTTTAATCTTGATTATAGTGTGTCTTGGTGTGGTCCTCCTTGGGTTGATCTTATTTGGGACTCTCTGTGAATCCTGCTTCCTTTCCCAGGTCAGGGAAGTTTTCAGTTCAGTTTTCATTATGTCTTCAAATAATGTTCTCTATCCCTTTCTCTCTTCACCTTCTGAAACCCCTATAATGGAAATGTGAATACACTTGATAGTGTCTAAGCAGTCTCTTAAACTGCCCTCACTTTTGTTTATCTTTTTGTCCTCACTTTTAAAATTCTTTTTCATTCTGTTTGAGTAATCTGCCCCACTCTGTATTACAGTTCAGCAATCCATTCCTCTCCATCACTGAATCTCCTGTTGACTCCTTCTACTGTACTTTTAATTTCAGTTACTGTGTTCTTCATCTGTGTTTGGTTATTTATATGTTCTAAACATAAACTTAAAAATCTTCTAACTTCTCACTCTGTTCATTCATTTTTCTGACTTCTTTGAGCATCTTTATTACCATTGCCTTGAACTCTTTATCTGATGCATGGCTTACCTCTACTTCTTCATTTAACTCTTCTTCTGAGGCCTTTGTTTGGAACCTATTTCTCTGTCACCTCATGTTGCCTAATCTGCTATTTTAGGTTTTATATATGTATTTTATGATATGTTGGTTATATTTCCCGATCCTGGAGAAGTGGTCTCAGGTAGGAAACCTCCTGTGGGGCCCAGCAGCGCACGCCCTCTTGGTCAGCAGAGATACACGTCGTGGGGTGCTCTCTGCCCAGGCATGTGGACCTTTCTGTTGTGGTGAGCTGACTGCGGTGGGCAGTCTGGCTGGCATGGCTGGTCCCTAGTCCAGTGAGTTGCCAGGCCCTGTCTCGTGTGGAGGCTGCTGGCTGCTGGCTGGTGGGACCATGTCCTCCTCTGCCCTACCCGATGACTGCAGGGCAGAAAGCACTCTAAACACCACAGCCACCTTCCCCCCACGTGTTGTTCCATCAGAGAGACTCTGAGTCAGCAAAATTATTGTGCCTGCCAGTGAGAAAGAGCTAATGATGAGACCAGAGCCTTTTCTGTTAAATTTGGCTTTGCTGAAACAGGACTCTATCGATTACTAGAGGAACTTAAAAAATAATCTGGAAAAAAAGCCAACAAATGAAAAACCCCAAACTACCTGCGCTGAGTGGGTGTGCACGGTGATCGCACCTTCTGGGTGACCACTCCCTCGTGGTCGGGAGGACCTCCTCGAGGGTGCATGGAGGGACATCATGTAAATGTCGAGACAGCAGAAGCCACACCTTTCCTGTTCACGCTTGGTCCCCGCCTGGCACCGAGCAGACCCTCAACTATTCGAAGTACTGAGAGGCATGGAGAAGTAAAAAGCAGAGGGCTTCCTTACCCAGGCCTATTGGGCCCGAGTCTCTCTCACAGACCCAGGTTTTCTCTCACTCACTGCTTTTCCCAGAAAAGCAAGGTAAAGCAGACGGCGCCATCATGGTAACTAAAGTGTCTGCAGCCTCAGAGTGGTTGCACTTAGAGGCAAAAAGCAACAGTTCATTGCGAGGAGCAGCAAGCCCTTTTCCACTTTGATGTAAGTTGCTTGGTTGACGTGAAAAGTTCAATTGGGATTCAGATGTAGTTATTCACAATCTTTAATTTAAGAACATATTGAGTTTATTTGTAACTCTGATGTCCTCTCATGTCAGAAACCCACACACACAAAGAAGGAAGCTTTAACAAATTCTGAAGTAGCATTATTATTATTGAAGATAAAGCTGTGTCTTTTTGCTCAACATTGAGGAAAAAAGATCATTTTACAAGGTTGGCTAAGTAGTGCTGTGGTTTCCCCGGGGCCCAGGGATCATGGTCTCTTATAATCCTGTAATATTGATGAGACCATCTGGGATGAGTGAAGAACTGATGGGCAGAAGAAAACTTCCGTGTAAGCAAGAAATAGAGTCTGGGAGATTCAATCATCATTGCAGAAAGGAAGGCGCGTTCACAGGGTTGTTACGAAGCCGTGATGAGACTGTCAGCATGATTGGTTTCCTTCTGCGACGCCAGGAGCTGACACCGAGGAGCAGGTCCAGGGCCCTCAGCTTGGACAAGGTGCTTTCCTGGGAGAGTGAATGGCTCTTTGGACAATGAGACAAATGCATGTTTCCATCTGGGAAATGCTTTCCTGGACAGAAAATAAATGAGGCCCAAGAGCAGTGAAGCAGATGAAGTGGCTCCGCCAGCACCAAGCTCCTCAGTCTTCCGGCGTCATCCACCCCACCACACACTGTCCGCCTGTCCCGAGGCCAGCGCAGGTAGGAAGCGAGTCACTCACTGGCATAGAGGGAAGGCGGGGGGCTCCTGCCAGCCTTGAAGGAACTCAGGGGAGCACGACCTCACCCAGCAGGATGGAGACTGGGGGGTAAGCTGGGGATCTGGGGCACTGAGTAGGTGGTATTGGTGCACAGCTGCCAGATAAAATGCAGGGCGATATCAGTGCAAGTATCAATAAGCAGTCAATAATTAGAACAGGGTGTGTGCTCAGTCGTGTCTGACTCTTTGCGATGCTGTAGACTGTAGTCCTGCCAGGCTCCTCTGTCCATGAGATTCTGCAGGCAAGAATACTGGAGTGGGTTGCCATTTCCTCCTCCAGGGGATCTTCCCAACCCAGGGGTGAAGCCTTCATCTCCTATGTCTCCTGCATTGGGAAGTGGGTTCTTTACCACTGAGCCCCCTGGGAAGCCCCCGAGTGAGAGTAGAAATGAGTTTGATTGGAGCCAAACTGAGGGCTAACTCGCTTCCCAGATAACTCTGGAGAAGCAGGGCTTTTAGCACAGTGTTATATCTTTTTGGGATGAAGAACATTAAGCAAATCAGGGATAAATTTCTTCAAGTTTTCAAGAATAACCACCCCCCCAACAACCTAGACCAGTGTGTACGCAGGGAGTCAGCGCGGCCTCGCAGCTGGGAAGGCAGTCTCATTACAGATGGAGGGCCAGCGCAGGCCTCCCAGAAGGAGGGGCGTTCAGTCTTTATGTTGAGTCTGGATTCAGATTTGTGGAAGACAGCTGTCAAAGGCGCTGGGGATTCCATCATCTTCTCTCCAATTCATGGGAAAGAAGGCTTCAACTTGGGAGGAATCATAGAAGCCTGTGGTGTCCCCCAAAGCCAGTGCAGCCCACCCCCGGCAGGGAGGTGGGGTGCTCTGAGCAGAGCGAGTAGGTAAAGGGGCAGCTTTCGGGTTGAATTTCCGCCGACTGTAATCTGCACAGGGAAAGAGATTTAACTTTCTAAATTTCATATTGAAAGAGAACTTGCAAATTAATAATATGCTAATTGATACCATTTCTTTGTATTATTGATGCATGTTTTGGGGGCATTTTGTGTTGTCCCTAGGCCTCATTATCTACCTGCTAAATAGCTAGGAGTTGGCAGCGCTGGGCATAATTTGAGGTGAGAAATGAGACAGGACGTGTGTGCTTGTTCTCAGGGTGAGGTGAACTTGCAGCTCGTTCATAGAGCACCTTGTTCCCGTATCCAGAGGCTTCTGGAGGCAGAGGTGGACCGTCCTCCAGCAGGAAGTCCTCTGGACACGTGGCTGTGGGGTGAGTGGTCTCCACATGCACTGCTGGTCCCCTTTTGCTATGGACTGAATGTGTGTGTGTCCCCCACCTTGCCTGCAATGCAGGAGACCCGGGTTCGATCCCTTGGTTGGGAAGATCCCCTGGAGAAGAGAATGGCAACCCTCTCCAGTACTCTTGCCTCTAAAATCCCATGGACGGAGGAGTCTGGTGGGCTACAGTCCATGGGGTCACAAAGAGTTGAACACAACTGAATAACTAACACTTTCACTTTTCCACATCCCCTAATTTACATGTTGAAGTCCTAACACACAATGTGATCAAATTAGGAGGCAGGGCCTCTGGGAGATAAAATGGGTATTGATGAGTCACGAGGGTGAAGCCCCCTGGATAGGACTAGTTCCCCTGTAAGAAGAGGAAGAGATTCCTGAATTTGTATTCTTTGTCACGTGGAGACCCAGTGAGAGGGGGCTGTGTGCACGCCGGTGTGGGAGCCTCACCAAGGACGGAATCTGCAGGGACCTTGATCTTGCACTTCCTGGCCTCCAGAACGGTAAAAAAATATCTGAGTCTGTCACTTAAGTCCTCCAGGCCTATGATATTTTGTTCTGATGCCTTAGCTGACTGATACACCTTCTCCCCAGGAACAGCCACTGCCCAGCTGACCGTCCACTAGGGAGTAAAGCCAGGGGGTCAGGAGAAGGAAAGCCTAAGCTCTGAGGTCAGCCCCTCGGTGGAGCACAGTTTTAGGAGTGAACTTGGGTACTGCTCCTCAGAGGGAGCAGCGAGGGCCACGTTTCTCTCCTCCTCCTCTGCCTGCTCCTCCCCAGGAGGAGACCTGTTTTCTGATGAGTAGCTCGGAGAAGCTGAGGTCTCCTGGTCCACGCGTGACCTCTGTCTCCCTTGTCATCTCGCACACTGGCCGTGTGAACATCTCTGAAGGTCCTGACCTGAGAACCTCTTCCTTCCAGCCCCTGCTGTCCCGGTGGAAGCCCACCCTGGGGTCAGCTGCACCTTCTCTCACAGTGTGATGCGCACGTCCTCCAGGGTGGCTGCCGTCCTGGGTCTGAATCCCCCGCTTCACTTTCCAAGGTGGGTGTCTCCCCATGGTTGTCCACAGATGACCGCTGTCCTCTCTGGGGTCCAGACAGAGTCTGTGTGTATGTGACTCCCCAACACCCCCAGGCATAGAGGCCATTTTGTGGAGGGTGCAGAGATGTGAGCACAAGCTCATGGGAAAGGAAAAAAGTCTCCCAAAAACCCCAAACAGGAACATGGTGACTATTTTCTTATTTACTGAATCGAATTGCATTTCTAACACCAGCCACCAACACTTACAGGGTTTACCTGAAAAATATCAAGCAATAAACCTAAAAAAGATGTATAAGGGAAAGTAATAAAAACTTATTTTAAAAGTTATTAAAGAAAACCCAAATAAATGGAGAAATATACCACAGGTGTGGCTAAGAAGACTCAATGTCATAACGATATGAATTCCCCAAAGAAGTAATTTATAGACTCATGCATTGTGAATTTTTCTTGTGTCAAGTGGTGTTCTCATATAATAGGATTTTGATGGCTTATAGAATTCTATTATGGAGACATACCAGCATTTACTTAAGATACCTCTTACGGCTTGACATTCAGATCTTTTTATATTTTTCATTGATGCAAAATATATTGTGCCTAAAACCCTTGAATTCAAGTTATCAAATGTATTTCTAATTATTTACTTGTTACAAATTCTTAGATGTAAAATTGCTAGACCAAAGCATGAGCCGTTTAAAACACTTTCCATTTGCTCATCAGCAATATTTTGCTCAAGTTTCACTCTCCCTATCAACTTTGCCCATGTCTTTTTTTAAAAATTGGGGCGCAGTTGCTGTCTACTGCGCTAATTTCCACCACTCAGCATAGTGGCTCAGCGGTGTGTGTACGTGATTGGGTCTCCTTCCCATTTGCGTCTCCACGGAGCCGTGAGTAGCGGCCCCTGCGCTGCACGCAGGCCGTCACCCATCACCTGTGTTACACACGTCAGCGGATGCCTGGCAGCCCCGGTCTCCCAGCCCATCCCGCCCCTTCCCTCCCCGATCGTCCAGACGTTTGTTCTCTATATTGGGTCTCTATTTCTGTTTTGCAGATAGGATCATCTATACCATTTTTCTAGATGCCACATACATTCTTTAATGTACGATACTTGTTTTTCTCTGACTCACTTCACCCTTTATGACAGTCTATAAAGCAGCTTGCCGATGTCCTCACGTCCCCCTAATCCTGGGTGTCATCACCCACTCATCTTTGGTAACAGGACAGCAGAATGAATGCATTCATTCTCCCATTGCTGACCTGTGCCCTGTGGAGCTGAAGAACATGCCAGCAAACATCAGGCACATGCGTGGTGCATGAGAAATATTTTTTAATAAAAGAATAAAAGGCACAACTGAGATTGAGGTGTGATCGTTGCCCATTTTCTGCTCTGTGCTATGAAGGGAGGGGGAGGAGACGTGGGAACCAGCCTTCGCCTGGGCTGGCCCTTCACATAGTAGGGTGTATCAAAGCACCGTGTTCTTAGTGAGACACAGCCGAGCGGAGCGGAAAGACCACGAGACAGGACCCCCGGGACCCAGCAAGTGCTTCTGAGATGCTCGAAGGAGGGAGGGGTGGAAACAAACGGCCTCTCAGGCCCACCTTCCCTTTAAGCGTCCGTGTTTCATCTCCCATGCTTACCTCGTCTTCATATCACAATCTATGGAAAACTATATGAACTCAGAGAATAGTGCTTCGTAAAACGTTTTAAAACCTGGAGCCCTGTAATTACTGGGTAGGCGCAAATGTGCAAAGCACATGCTGGACCTTATTTAGATGCTAGAGAAGGGCCCGAGGCCCTGGACAGCCACTGCCTCTGGGGGGGCGCCCCTAAAGCCGCGCAGCGAGGCGTTTACGACCTATGTGACCCTGGGGGGAAAAGCCCAGTTTGTACCCAGAGCGTTTTTGCAGTTTTGTAAAGTCAGTCACTGCTGTTAGTGTTACATCCATGCCTTATGATGGCCAGTAAGGACCTGGGTCTAATTTTATGATCGTATCCACTGCTGTATATTCTGTTTACTGAAAGCCAAACATTTCAATTTATAGTTGACATTTTCCCTGGCTTCCTTGGCATAAATTGCAGACACATTTATGTGTATATAAACCATATGCATCTCAGTTTTAATACATTTTAAAAGTTAGATCTTTTAAAAGACAAATGCCTGTTTCTCTTGACAACCCATTAATGTCTTCATTTGGGGAAAGTCTTGGGGCTTCCCAGGTGGCTTAGTGGTACAGAATCTCCCTGCAATGGGATCCAGGTTTGATCCCTGGGTTGGGAAGATCCCCTGGAGGAGGGCATGGCAACCCACTCCAGTATTCTTGCCTGGAGAATGCCATGGACAGAGGGGCCTGGCAGACTACAGTCCATGGGGTAAGACAGTCGGGCATGACTGAAGTGACGGAGCCCGCATGCCTGCACCCTGGAGACCATGAGGAGGCTGTGCTGACAGATGCTGAGACCTGGAGCCCCCACCTGGCAGGTTGGGTGGGAGGCGGTCTGCTTTTGGACCCCAGAGTGCAAAGTCCTGATCAGCAGAGTTGGGACATTCTTTCTCAAATATTGTTCTAATGACAGTGCTGGTTAATTCCTAAAACCCGGGGCAGATTTTTAGGGACATTCTATAAATGTGAAAAGTTTAATCTACATTTGTTACTTTAAGTATGTGAATGGGACTTCTGCCTTTAAACCAAGGAATAAATATATTGTAGTCATTTTATTACCAAAGCCTTGTCTACACTTGATTCTCCAAGCACAGCCGAACGCCGAGCGGCCCAAACCCAGAACCCCATACCCTGCCTGGTCGGACTCTGGCAGCCTCAGTGAGTGGTGGCCCGGTGTGGCCGCATCCCTGTCCATAAACCATGGCCCCCGGCCCTTCTCTCTGTGTCCCTGGGGTGGTCTATCATACACCGTGTGGCCTGTTCAGCTTATCAGGCAGAATTTACGGTCGAGTTGTTAACCAGACTGTAAAAGGGGAAATTCCGTGATGGTCCAGTGGGGACCTAGATCCCACAACACACACACACACACACAGAGCTAACAGGACCTGGTGTGGGCCAGCTCAGACCCACCAGAAGTGCTGACACGTCAGCCGGTCCTGCAGCGCTGGTCCCGGCGGGTGTGGACGTGGCTCTCACTGGTACTTCATGAAGGAAGTACATTGAGCCTCACAGTCCGGAACCTTGCTGACATGAGAGTGGCTAAGTTACTGAAGTTCAAGAGAAGATGTGCTTTTGCCCCTAGAAGATGCCCAGAGCTGAAAAACTGGATGGATCTGGAAATGGTCTGCTGAGGTTTCAGTTTTTAAAGAAGGTGATGTAACCTTTAGATCAACCTTCTACAGACTAAATGGATGAAGCGTCCTATCAATAGGGGCCCAGGTGAACAGACCCTATAAAAATGTCTTAGTTGAGCCAAGAGAAGCTTCCAGTCCAGAGCAAATTCTGTTTCTGCTTTTATCACTTGCAGAAGCATAAAAGACAAGAACTCTGAAACGTTGAGAAAGTGCTATATAGAGGGTAGTGGATTACTGATGACTGCGATACCATCACGGATCAATATGGAAGTCGCAATTCAATAAAGAAGAGATTGGAAACTTCTCTTGCTCTCAGAAATCCCAAGCACACTCTTCTCTTGGTTGTAGCTCAGATATTGCAGAAGTCTTTCATTACGCCTCCCCAGGGGCTGCTGGCAGGGGGAGACGTCCCCCGCGGTGATCGGCTTGAAGGGTCTGGAGGGATTCCTGCCTGGACCAAACATCACAGCAAAGAACTTCATTATTCAGCAAACGCCGTCTCAGGAGCCACACTCTGAAGCACTGTGTCCATTTAATCATTTTCCAATCTGTTTCCCTTGGGAAATTCATTACTTTTCATGGAAACAAATATCTGTCAAAATATCAAATCAGGCTGGCACTTGAAGATTCTAATATCCTCAGCCTCAATGACTTTACATCCTTTTTTTTTTTTCCCTTAGTCTTCTTGATCTCAGGGCCGTTTTCATGTTATCAGGTGGTAAACTCTCTTAATTGGTTCAGCATGCCGAGGGCTGGGTTCCAGCCGCCCTCATACAGCCGAAAGGCCATTGCAGAGGAGCCGGGACAGGCCCGCGTGCACTCTTCAGGGCAGATAGAGACTCCACGTGAGAGGCCAGTGCCGTATTGCCTCTCATCAAAAGCGCCAGGCCTCTGATAGATGGCGGCACCAACGTGTCCAGTAGGGGCCTGGCCGAGGCGGAGAGCGCGGCGTTTCCTCCTGCAGTCTGCTGTTTGTCTCAGGTTGTCATCAGCCAGAAGACTCACAGGAAATACAGGTCAGCGGACAATTTGGAGACGCTCTTCCCGCCTCTGAACTGGCTTTGCTGTATGCGGTCCGGAGCCGGAGTCCTGCCACCGCCTTCCTCCCCTTCCTCCTCCCCCCACCCCGTGCTCCGTCTCCACCTGAGTCCTCCCACCCTTTCTTCCAGCGCACTCCCTGCGGTGCGGCAGGCATGGCAGGACAGGTGCCCACAGGACCGGCAGCCTGGCGTCCTCGGTTCTCGCTGCGGCCCCTGCCCCGGAGGGAGCCTCGACTACGGGAGGATGACTTCCGGCCATTCACAAAGATGAACAGGAGACGCCTCGACTCTCTGGGGCCTTCATGATGAAAGTCCCACGTCCCTGGACTCAAAGCCGTCTTGTTGCGTCCGGACACCTTCCCTCGGCTACGGTGACTGAATTCCTGGTTCCCCCCAGAAATGCTCCCTGCTCTCCCTTGCACCCCATGAAGCCCACACTCCCCTCCATCATTCGCTTCCTCCCTCCCACCCCTAGATGCTGAGTCACTTTCAGTGACTTGTTTTTCGAGTCTGCGGCTCCTATGAAAACAATCGTGGACTTGATTTAACCAACCAGGGTTTAGACTCAGCTATGGATTTACAGCCAGCCTGTTTTCTCCCCTCATAAACGCATTCCAGAGGAAAAGCCAGTGAACGGAGGTGAGGCAGACTGTCCAGCTGCACGTAAACAGAAATAAGGGGAAACAAAGCCTGAGCACGCAGCGGTCAGAAGCAAGGTATCGAAATCTGTTCCGGGTCCAGAGCGAAGAGCTCAGCGTGTGCTCCGCGAAGACAGACACATTTTGCGGTCTCACCTGGAGCCCCGGGGCCGGGGGGGAAGGAGGAGATGGAGGCTGGCTTCTCCAGAGGGGCCCCGACGGAGGCGGCCAGCTGTGGTCCTGCGGTGACGATGCTCCGTCACCCGGGTGCCGGCAGAGCAGAGAGCAGCAGCTTCATGCAGGGACGTCGCCCCGCTGCCTTTCCAGCACCTTCCCAGGGCGTCTGGTGGGGACCTGCTCCAGCAAGCTTAGGTTTGGGGTGAAACGTTGACAATGACTAGCGGGGTCATTTGTTTGCAAAGATTTGGGGACCAGGTATCATGCCAAACACTGAGATAAACCATGAGCATCAGACGTTGTGAGGAGTGGAGTGGGTGAAGGCGGTCAGCAATCAGATCGTTGCCCAAACAGCTCTGCTGAGGGACGTCCTCCTCCCGCCGGGGTGCTGTGCGGTCCAGGGGGTGATGTCTGCTCGGGAGCCAGGAGCGTGTGCGGCGCCTCACAGCTCAGCAAGGGATTGTGGTCTTCACCCTGAGAGCAATGGGAGGGCATCGTAAGGGTTCATAAAATGGGAAGGATTTTAGTCAGGGAGGTGGTAGGATCAGTTTTGACTTTTTAAAAAAGGTCTCCTCAGAAGGAAGTCCAAAAGCGAAGGGACCCAGGACCCTGATGGCTTCCTTTCTTCTCTCTCTGAACTCCAGACAGGAAGGGCGAGGTGGGGCTGCTGCTCCCCTGGGTTGGGAAGACAGTGCTGCCCCCGAGGTCAGCCCCGGACTGGGACACAGGGACGCCCGGCCCCATTACCCAGCGCAGCTCAGCCTCACCGCCTCTTTGTATGCTTGATTCACTGCAGCTTTCCGCGGACATTCTCTACGGCCGGCTCACACAGAGCCCAAGCAGTTCCACGAGGAACACACTCTGCTCCGAAGCAAACCGCCCCTCAGTCCATGGCTCTGCGGCTCAGGTACAACCCCAGGAATGCACACGGTTTATGAAGCCGTCACGATCTCATCCCGTCAGAGTTCCGAGACTCCATGCTTAATAACACATCGCGTGGCTTGTCCCCCTGTGTAACGGGCAGTGCCAGCTCTTGAACACATTCTGTAGGTTTCCTCGGTGTGACGAGAGTGAATATAAAACTATTTGCAATTGATGCACCAGTAAAAATAAAATCTTTATCTCCATCCAGAAAACTCTCAGCCATGGTGCCAGCTGTCACATGGAGACAGGGTCCTCAACTTTGGGGTGTCTACAGCACCGGCATCCCCAGGACAAGCTGATGCAGACAGCCAGTGGCCGGGGGGTCCGCACTACTTGCAGCCCCTCCCCTGGCTCTCTGCTTCTTCTCCGCTGTCAGATGAGGGTGTTTCGGCTGTGAGATGCTCTACCTGGGGTGTAGAAACCCTCTTCTGAATGCAGGTGATGCTGCCAGTCCAGAGAAGTGGCAGAAAACAAATGTTTTTTTGGAAAAAAAACAATGTTTCTTTGAACCCACCAGCCTTTTTTTGTAGCTATAGGCCAGCATTGTGTTGTGTATATTGTGTTAGGTCCAAGTCTCCCCTGGGTGATGAGATGTCATAGTGAACGAGTGGGCTCTCCTGAGATAGGGTACCACTTTCTACATCACTAAGGCGCTGATGCTCAGACGTATCCCTTGATTCACCCAATGCCCATCTGTCTCATCTCTCGCTGACTCTTTTGGTCTCTGTCTCCCTCTGTTTCTCTCTCCTCTCCATCTCTCTCTGTACATGCTTTGTTCTTATCCATGCTAAACAAAGCAAAGGCATGGGGTGAGGGTGGCTCCAGGTAGCTCAAAGGGAGAGAGCTGGATGGAAAATCTATGAGTGGGATGGAGATGTGTTTTTGAGGGGATGGGGAAGGATGTAAATTTTGATGTACAACTTTTCTGGTTAGCTATCAGTGCAAAAAAGAAAGCCAACAACATTTAATAGTGTGAATTGACAGACCTTTTATTAGGCTTGCAATTCTGTGGTCCTAGAATTCAGAGAGACCGCAGCCAGCATCTCGCTGAGGGGCCTTCAGGGCTGGGGCTGGCAGGGTCTGCTCCTTCGGGCTCCTAATTTTGTGGCTTTGCTTCTTCTCCACGTGGTGTGACTGGAGTCGCACTGTTGCACATGGCCTGGGCTGGGGGCTGGCTGACAGGGCTGTCTCTGCACACGGCCTCTCAGACTGACAGGGACTCCTCCAAGGGTAAGCAGGCATTTAACCCTGCAGCTGCTTTCCCACTGAAGGGATATCCCAAGAAACAGCAAGTGGAAACCTCAGGTTTCTTAAGTCCCGGGCTTGCCCCTTCCATTGTATTCTGCTGGTCACAGCAACGGGACATCCTACCTAGATTCAGGGGGTGGGGAGCAAAGACCCACTGGTGATGGAGTGAGCATCAGAGAAAACACACCTTCTTCATCTGCTGTGGCACTGCCTACTGGGGACCACGTGACCCCCTGGCCCGCAGAGTTTGGGGAAATTAACTTGGGGGAAAACTGAGCAGGAAGGGGATAGGGAGACGTCACCATGACCTGGCAGGTTTGCTGTTGCTGCAGAAAACCAAACCAACACAACTGAATGGTGTGAAGTGATAGCCCTTTTATCAGGCTTACAATTCTGGGGCCTGGAATTCAGAGAGACCGTGGCCAGCATCTCCCCAGTGGGCTTGCAGGGCTGGGCTGGGCTGTTCTGTTTCTCTGGGTTCCTGATTCTGTGGGGTCTTAAGAAATCTGTTGGAATCTCCAGGAAAAACCGCAGAGGGGCCAGAAGAAAGTGCACCTCGCTGACGTCAGGATGTCATGCGTAGCAGCCCAGACTTACACCCCCACGCACCACATTTGCACCATTTCCTTTTCTCTTAGTTCGAGGAGTAAATGTGGTCTTGCAGACCGGCCTATGTTGTGAGAGCTTGCAGAGAGCCCTCCGGGTTCCCTGTGGGAAGGCGCCCCCTTGGCGCCCTCTGTGACCTCTGCTGTCTTCCTCGGGTCCCTGCCCCGGGCTGCCCAGAAGCTCACGGTCAGTGCTGGTCTGGCGGCAGCCTTGGGACACGATCCTGGCTCCCCACCATGCCTCTGGCCGCCCCACCCAAGGGCTGGTCTCTTTGCTTAAATGCATTTTCATTTTATAGCATCCGTGTTTCCAGTGCTACTTTTGGAAGCGACCTAGGTATACCTGACAAGCTGACGCTCAGTCGCTCAGTCGTGTTCGGCTCCGAGACCTTGTGGACTGTAGCCCGCCAGGCGTCTCTGTGCATGGGATTCTCCAAGCAACAGTACTGGAGTGGGTTACCGTTTCCTCCTCCAGGGGATCTTCCCGACCAGATCGAACCCGCATCTCCTACGTCTCCTGCATTGGCAGGTGAGTTCTTTACCGCTGAGCCAGCAGGGAAGCCCTGCTAATAGTTCAAGTTTAAAAACTTCTTCATGGAGGAAAGGGCTCTCAGACAAGGGCCGCTTATGGATTCCAGTGGGTGCTGTGCTGGGCTGAGATTGGTGGTAAGAAACCCTCGCCTGTGAGGCCTTGGGACTGAACCAGGGGCTTTCTCTCTGCCCTCCACTGGGAGGCACGTGGACCAAATCAGGGGTGACAGCCAATGAGGACTGCGAGCAGCTGTAAAATGGGGCCACTTTCAAGACAGGCCCCGTGGGGAGCGGCTCCCGTGAACCTGTTCCGAACCTGTCACGACCACCTGTCTAACCTACAAAGAGAATTTTATGGTTGTCGCTGCGGCAGCTGAAACGCGCCTGCAAACCGTCACGTTCAATCTCCATCACTGATTAAGTGGAGATCATAATCCAGAGGTTTTTCAAACACATTTCCTCAAATTTGCATCTAACTACTCTTAATTATGGATACTGTCACCCTCCCGTGCTTAATCAGATCAGAGAATTCCTCTCTGGGGAGAAATGATTCTTCCTACAAAGCGGCGTGCCGGCCACGTGCGCACCAGATGAAGGCGTGCAGTCATCAGAGGTGCTGCTTCTGAGGCAGGTGGGCATCTTCGGGGCCCCCTGTGCAAGGTGCAGGCTGCGGGCTGGTGGGGGGAGCTCTGGGACGTGGGGGCAGGCCCTGCAGAGCGGCCCAGGCGGCAGAGGAGCTGATGGGCATGCCTGCGGGAAGCAGGAGAGGACCCCTAGGCATTGCCTCTCATTCTCTGTTCCCCAATTCTTGCTCCAACCCTTTGGAATGTCTCAAAGCATAACAGAATAAGAAGCACAGGTATATTAAAAACCCCTGTCACAGATAGGGAGTCTTATATTAAAAAGAAATACTTTGGCCCTTCATGTTGCCAGGTGAACCGTTTCCAGCGCCCCAGGCCAGGGGCAGCTGGCCCTTTGGCTTCCCCCCACCCCACCCCATTTGCCCAGCCCTGGGGCTTTACTCATATCCGAGAGCAGGGAGCCCCCCTGCCCCCTGCTGAGGAAGGGGCTGCAGGGGTCGTGTCTGGAGGGGACCCGCACCCCATCCTTCTCTTCTGAGTTGCATCCTCCTCAACTTCAGACAAACTTTGGTTTACGGTTGCGGTTGTTCAGTCGCTAAGCTGTGTCGTGTCCGAGTCTTTGCGACCCCATGGGCTGCAGCACACCAGGCTTCCCTGTCCTCCACGATCTCCCAGAGTTTGCTCAGATTCGTGTCCATTGAATCGGTGATGCTATCTAACCATCTCATCCTCTACTGACCCCTTCTCCTTTTGCCTTTAATATTTCCCAGCATCCGGGTCTTTTCCAATGAGTTGGCTCTTCACATCAGATGGCCAAAGTACTGCCGCTTCAGCTTTAGTATCAGTCCTTCCAAGGCATATACAGGGTTGATTTCCTTTAGGATTGACTGGTTTGATCTCTGCAGTCCAAGGGACTCCCAAGAGTCTTCATCGTCCAGATTTAATACATGATGAAATGGGAGAAATTGGAATCACTAGTCTTCTTTATTTGGGATCCAACTGATTCATCACCAATTCTGAACTTCTGAAATCTGAAACACCTTTTACAAACTTGCCTCCATCCACTTCTTCTGTCCAGAGATGTTTCTTATCCCTCACCTGGGCCATTTTCTCAGGACTAGTTTCTTTACCTCATCCTGTCTCCACCCCTCTCCCCCACTCCCACGTCTAATCTTCTACAACTACTTCCTAATAGCAACAAATCTATCTATCTATCTATAAATTAGTGCCGTGTCATATACATATTTAATTTGAATATATTCAGCTATACATCTTCAGCAAAAAGATACATGTATTCATCCAGGAGACAGCACCATGGGAGCGTCCAGGCAAGGAGGGTGAGGCCCAGAACATGTGATGGGCCAGCACGCCGCCGGATCGCCCCGCAGAGGGTCTCTGTTCCCGGTGCCTCTCGAGGGCAAGCATCTCATCACAATGCATCTGCCGTTGGGGTGGTGGACAGCCAGAGGGATGGGCCCAGGTGAGGCCGGTCTCCGGGGTCTTCGCGTCCTTGTGGAATCCCCTCCCCGAGGGTGTGGGCTGTACCTGGTGACCCAGTTATGAAGCACAGAAAACGGCAAAAGTGGCTGCTCTGGGCCCCTTGCTACTGCTTCCTGGTGGCTGAGGTCAGGGAACCACTGGTGGGAATTTGGGGGACAGCAAAGGGCAGAACGTGGAACATTCCCCCATTCTGGCCAGACCCCACCGGGCTTCCTACTTGCCACATTCCCCGCTCCTACCAGGACCACCCACCCCAGGGGCTGGCTCCCTCCCGAAGGTCCTGGATGCGGGCTCTGCCAGGGACGTGCAGCCCCCGGGAGGCGAGCGGCTCCTGCAGGCCTGTTTCCTGCTTTGCCTCATCGTCGTGGTCATGCCATCCTGCAGGCTTCAGTTCTCCCTGTTCAGAAGCCCGGAGTCTTCCCAGCTGCATCCCAACCACTAGATGCTCCACCAACACTCCACCCCACCCCTGGTCCCTGTGTGTCAGGATCCTTCCTGGGGCGGGGTAGGATTGTGCAGGCTGAGGGGGAGGGAGAGGGTACTTGTTGCACGGAGCACTTGATTAAGAAATACTCACTCTGTTCCTTCTGTCCCCGGGAGCATGGGCATTCTGGCTTTTTTTTTTTTTTTTTTGGCTCTACTGAGCAGCTTGAGGGATCTCAGTTCCCAACTAGAGATTGAACCCTGGTCACAGCAGTGAGAGTGTGAAAACCCAGAATCTTAACCACTAGGCCACCAGGGAACTCCTAGCATTGGTTTCTTGAAAACAGCAAATAGACCTGCAGGATGTAACTAAGTCTTCAGATGGTAACTTTAGACTAATGCTGACTAAGGTCCTTACAGTCAAAGCTATGGTTTTCCCAGTAGTCATGTATGGATGTGAGAGCTGGACCATAAAGAAGGCTGAGAGCCGAAGAATTGATGCTTTTGAACTGTGGTGTTGGAGAAGACTCTTGAGGGTCCCTTGGACTGTGAGAAGATTCAACCAGTCCATCCTAAAGGAGATGAGTCCTGGGTGTTCATTGGAAGGACTGATGCTGAAGCTCTGATACTTTGGCCACCTGATATGAAGAGCCGACTCATTGAAAAAACCCTGATTCTGGGACAGATTGAAGGCAGGATCAGAAGGGGGTGACAGAGGATGAGATGGTTGGACGGCATCATCTATTCAATGGGCATGAGTTTGAGCACATTCCAGGAGATGGTGCAGGGCAGGGAAGCCTGGTGCACTGCAGTCCACGGAGTTGAAAAAGTCGGATGTGACTGAGGGACTAAACAAGAAAAACTAACAAAACTTACGTTGTAACAGGCGCCAGCACCTGTCACCACCCCAAGCCCTTGTGACCTTGAGCTCGGGGCTGCTCTGGGCTGTGCTGCTCCCTGTCTCCCAGGATAACCTGGAAACCAGAATGACTTCCCAGACCTCCTTGCTGGGTTGGGGAGGGCCTCCGGCCCACGGCTGTGCAGGGCTCGAAAAGGCAGGCATGTCCACCTCCTAACCTTGAGCTGGATCGGGGCTGCCCATCTCCATTTTAGTGAAATAGGCTGTTCGTTTTCCACGAGAAAAGCGAAGCCAGGCAAAACCAAACTTCTTCAGAAGAAACCCCCACTCAGAGTGGAGACTTGGTGGTGGAGACTGTTTGTGGAAGTTCCTAGCACTAATAAAATTTAATTTAAGACAGTAAGCCCGCTGCCTTCCTGTGACATGTATATGGGGCTTACATAATTACAAATGGCTCTTCCAGGGAGGTCATGAGAGTCAGTGATTTAGCACGGACGAGGCTGGGAGGAGCCAGGCTTCCTTTTCCTCATTAAAGTCTGGCAGTCTGCACACACAGTTCTGTGGTGCAGGAAGCCACCCCTTCCATCCAACGCCTGTTATCAGAGCGGCGAGGAACAGCCCCGGTGTCGTCTGCTTGACAGATAAGAGATGCTGGTGGACGGGTTTCCCACGTGTCGGACAGAAGCAATTTCTCGAGCTCCAGGCAGTCATTTAAGGCTTTATAGATGCAGGGATCGGGAAGCCGTTGTGTCTCAGAAGCAGCGAGATGAATATTTCCCCATCACCTGGAGGCTTTACACCAGTTTTCATTAAAAGTCAAGTGGTGTTTTCAGACTTTTCAAGACCTTCTTCCTTTTCTATTTTTCTGTCTTGGTTGCTTCATGAAGCCCACTCTTCATCAGAAAAATATCTATCCTACCCTCCAGATGGGCTTTCTTTCTATGTGCGAGTGGCCAGAGGAGGTGACCCTCAGGGTGTCAAGACCACAGAGCTCTGCTGCCTGTCCTGCCTGTCTTAGTAGGAAGTTCTGTTTGGATCTTCTCAGGAAAAATATAACAGCCCAAGCCTGCCTGAGGGTCACTCTTTATCTGGGACCACCTCTGTGACATGCCCCAGAAGGTCCCTCTGGCCCCCTTTGACATCCAGCTTTTAAACTCTTCTCAGTGGAATGGTTGGTGTCAAAAGCCATGTCTATCGTGACTGGATGCAGATTTCTATGTTGATTCTGGTTAGAGTGAGCCAGCTTTTCTTTTCTTTTCTTTCATAAACATACCTCAGTTGTATTGGAATATTTGTTTTTCACACTAATTATAAATCTATTAGATGAAATTTTAAAAAAATATTTGCAAAAATCTCAGGCATAATCTACTGGCATACAGACTAGCCTTCTCTGTTCTGTGTTTTTTCCTCTCCAATTTTGTATTTCATTTATTTGTGTCAAACAGTGATGTCAGAGGCGTGGTCGCCCACAGATCCCTAGATACGCCTCACACAGCATTCTCAGGTAATTCCTCTCGCTGACGCCACCCTGTAGGAGGAAGGTTTTCACGCTTGCACTGTCCTCGTGTGTCAGGCGCTCCTCAAGGGCAGAAACGTGGCTCCAGGGATCCTCCCCCGTCACATGACCTTCTTCCATCACATCCTCCTCCTACATTGCTTCATCATCTCCCATCACATCCACAGAGCAGGTACTTTTGGGCTGTGCTGGAGTAGCCTCTGACCAGCTCATGGGAGCTGGTTCCACATGTCTGTGCCTAGCTCTGTGGCCAGTGATGTTGGGTTGATAGAATGAAATAAATCATGTTGGGGATATTTGCACAACACAACACTTCTCAGGTGGCCTGGTATTCCCATCTCTTTCAGAATTTTGCACGGTTTGTTGTGATCCACACAGTCAAAGGCTGTAGCTTAGTCAACGAAACAGAAGTAGATGCTCTTCTGGAATTCTCTTGCTTTTTCTATGATCCTACAGATGTTGGCAGTTTGATCTCTGGTTCTTCTGCCTTTTCTAAATCCAGCTTGAACATTTGGAAGTTCTCAGTTCACGTACTGTTGAAGCCTGGCTTGGAGAATTTTGAGCATACTTCTGAGAGGGTTAATGAGTAGGAAGGCCAGAGATCCGCAAGCAGCAGGAGGAAATAAACTGCGAGTGGCAGATGTTTTTTTGGCAGGTGTCTGAGGACATCTGGTTTCGCATGAACTTAACTGTTCTCAAACCTCTTCGGCCCCCTGCCAGGGCCCGAAACTGGGCTCTTGTCTAACACTCGGAAATGAATTGTCTGAGGAGACACGTGCTGACAAAGCAAGAGATTTTATTGGGAAGGGACGCCGGGCGGAGAGCAGGAGGGTGAGGGAGCCCAGGAGGACTGCTCCGCCGCGCGGCTCGCAGTCCTGGGTTTTATGCTGATGGGGTTAGTTTCCGGGTCGTCCTCAGCCAGTCATTCTGACTCAGAGTCCTTCCTGGTGGCGCACGCCTTGCTCAGCCAAGATGGCTGCCAGTGAAAAGGATTCTGGGAGGAGGTTGGACATGTGGCGTCTCCTTTTGGCCTTTCCTGAACTCTCCCGGTTGGTGGTGGCTTATTAGTTCCGTGTTCCGTACCAGGACCTCCTGTGCTAAAACAACTCATGCAAATGGTCACAGTGGTGCCTGGCCAGGGCAGGCGTTTCGGTCAGCCCCTAACAGGCCAATAATGATTCAGCAAGCCAGTGTTCGCGTCCCTTGTTTTATGGTTGGGGGATGACACGCCTTGTGCCGTCCTAGCCCCCAAAATGCACATTGCGGGAGAGGGGCTGGTGGAACTCCCTCGGCCGTGAGGTGTTTTTCTTATCTGATTAGAAGCTTGCTGACAGACACAGAACGCCCCGCTAAAAGCTAGCAAGGGGGCACTCTTTCTGTTCCCTTCTGATGTCCATGTCAGAAGCTTGCCCTATCTCTTTTATACTTTAATAAAATTCCACACAAAGCCCCAAGTGGTCAAGCCTCATCTCTGGCCCCAGATTGAAATCCTCTTCGGAGGTTACGAATTCCAATGTAACACACGGCTCACAGCTGCATCCTTTCATTTCTTTGCATACTCATTGGCACACTTCTTGTATATTTGCCATGTAAATGTAGATATACAGCTTTTGTCTCAAGCCCTGGAGGTCCTTTTCTGTGCAGGGTCGTTTGAAGGAAGGCTTTCTCTGCAGGTGGAAAAGGGCACCGTATCTGACAGTCCAGGTGAAGACCACAGATGCAGAGAGCTGTGTCCACCCCATGCTCAGACCTACAGGATTTGCCTTACCTGACACCTGGCTAGGTTGGCAGGGACACCTGTGAGTCATCTTCCAAAGCAGCTCGGCAAGCCCCTAAGGACAGCCCTCCACGCTGAGCAAGCCTTGGCTTCCCACGTGGACCTTGAATGGAGTTGGAAAGTGCATGATTAGCTTTCCACACTCTTGCATTAACTGGCAATGTTCACATCTGTTATTTTCACCAAACAAGTGTTGGGTTGAGTAAGTCTAAATTAAGATGTTAATTACTGCTCACATTAGGATCTTCTGGAAATTCTATCTTACACTGTTCAAAGAAGTGTTGATTAAAGGCCTATTAAGGTCACAGAGAGAGAAAAATAGAGGCAATTCTTGGGACCAGAAATGCTAATGGATTGCTCTTCTCTTCATGCAATTTAATCCTGTCACTAATTTCATGGTAAGAAGAGGTATATTATTCTAGAACTACAGCCCATGTGTATGAGATTGCTCAGGAAATGGAGTTATCGAGCCTCCAAAAATCCCTACATCTTACCTAGGATTTTCCTGATCAGAGAAAGAATTCAGGTCAACGTGTTGAAAGTAAAATTATGCTTTGTTGATGCCTCACAGATTTACTTTTTAAGAGCTATTAGAAAATGGTGACTCCTAGGAAAGACTTTTTCTGGTTTGTGAAGTGTGAGTATTTTCTTGGTGTCATTAAAGGGCTAGAAATAAAAATGCGGTCCAGTGAGTGATTCCACAGTCATCTTGGTAAAAGACAGCTAAAGGGATAAGAGGTGAAATTGACAGCTTTGTCCACGTTATTAATATTCTATGAATCTAGAAGGATGTAAACTTCCAACAGGTGGGAGCCAAATGCAGACAGAAATGTTTCTCAGATCAGCCTGAAGGGAAACATTGGCAATGAGGTGGGTTTAATGAGGTTGAAGCCCCAGGCTGAATTCTCAGTCCTACGAACTAACTTCAAAATGATCGATATATTTTATTCAATCTCATGTGGCAACCAGTCTTGTCTGGAAGATGCAGGGTGGGTTAATTGCTGGACTGATCAGCTGTCTGGCTGTTTCCCCTGATTGTTTCATCAGGAAGCGAGCATGCTCTCTGCCTGCCCCCCTCCCCCACCTCACGTTCCTGCTCTCAGTGTGATGAGCTCTGACTCCAGAGTCCAGGCAGACGTTTCAGTCCAGAGTGCCTGCAATGGCAGAGGAATCAGCTGCAGTCCCGGGGTGTCACCTGCATGGGCGTTTCCAAGCCTCAGCCTTGCTGGGCCCGCAGTGATGAGTGACGTGGCCTTCACACCTCAGTGGGGACATGGCTGGGGGTCTCCCCAGCTGCTTCTTCATTTCTGATGATGTGGGGTCTGCTCCCTGAGCATGCAAGCTGGTGTGGCCGCGAGGCTTTCGGATACAGCCCCTATCTCCTGGGGTCCACGAGAACCCTCCCTTGGGCTTAGACTTGGCTGAGCTCCGAAAGGAGTGGCGACCCAGTCCGCCAGCTCCCACCATTCTGCCAGGTTTGTGAGACTGGAGCCTGGCCACAACGAGCGTCTCCCGGGGACCCAGCCTCCCAGACGGCTGAGGCAGGACCGGGATCCTGGGAAATCCACTCTCTCATCCGCAGATGGGTCAAAGTGGGAGGCCGGGGGAGAGAAGAGCTCCGAATGTGCATGTGAATATTTAGTGACTTAATGCACAGTAGGAGAGCGAGGCCCAGTGTGACCACCGCACTCGGCATTTTGTGAATAGGAATGCCTCTGATCCTCTTGACAAAGCCATCATGTCACTTCAGAGCTGTTATTATCCCATTTTGCAGGTGGGGAGGGCAGGTCTTCTGGGGCCTGCTCTGCCTGCTGTGATGGCATCCCTGGTACCGACAGAGGGGCGGCTTCTGGGGAGGGGCCTGCAGGGCTGGGACTGCGGACAGAAGGGGCATTTCGCTGTGTATATTTGTCTTGCTTTGGGTTCCCTGGAAGGAGACGCTGGGATACAGATTCATGTGAAAGTGTGACTTGCCCCAGGCGAGGGGGCGGGGGTGGGGAGCAGGGGTCAATCAGGGGCCTAGTGTCCAGCCAACCCCCAGGGGCAAGGACAGAGGGGTGACCAGTGCTGCTGGGCGCTGAGGTGATGGGCCCCCGTCCTAGGACTTAGACCCTGCCGCTCGAGGGTGGGGCTCAGAACGATGATGCCCTGTGGTCGCTGGGGAGGAGGCAACTGGGCCCTGGGAAGTGGGGGCGATGTGCAGGGACACCACAGTGTCGCTGAGGCCACTGCAGATGTCTTCAGCCAGGCTTCGTGCCATTTGAGTTTATGCCATGCACGTGTTTTGCTCCTTCTAAAGCTCAAGCCCATGTTCCCTTTTGTGAATAAAGCATTTGCTGGCGCTGAATGCTGCCCGGAACAGGTCTGGGGGACGAAGGACCCCTGAGGGCATCACCTGGAGATGGAGCCATGGACAGGATGGACCAGGGGGCTGGGAGTCCCGAGGACAAGCCTGTTGTCCACCCTGCTCACCCCCCGTCTGTGAGTGAGACCCAGCAAGAGGAGGGTCTGGTGTAGCTTGTGGCCTCAGCTCCCCCAGCCTGGGAGGAGGAGGGCAAGGGAGAAGGGGGGCAGAGCAGTCAGAGGCAGACACAAGAATGAGGGGAGACCTGGGTTCTGGGGAAGAAGGAATGAAAAAGGGGAAAAGGAGACTGAGCCCCAGAAAGACCTCGGCAATCTGGGCTCCACAGGCAACCAGGCACCTGCCCAGCAGACTGTCCCCTCTGCCCGGGGAGGGCAGGGTCATGATTGGGGAGTGAAGGCAGAAGACGGCGAGGGGCTGCCATGTCCACTGGGCGCACAGGTGGGGCGTCCTCTGGGCAGCTGGCTGCAGAGTCCCGGCACTGGGGCTCGCCTGGCACTTGGACGCCTCTGGGCCTTCCTTGCGGGGCTGCACTCTAGGGGCTTGTCGGGGGTGAGGGCTGGGGGCCAGTTCCCAGCAGCTGGGCAGCTTTGATGAAGCAGAAGAGCTACAAAGCCTCAGAGGGGACAGACCCCACCTGTCTGAAGAGCTCACGAGGAGGACGAACCAGTGATGACCGTGAGCAGGGGGCTTCCTGCTGGACACCCTCAGGCCCCAAGGCCCCAAAGGGCACTGCTCACCCCCACACCTCCCTGAATCTCCGGGTGCCCCTCACTGCCCTCCCAGGTCCGTCCCAGCGCCTCCCAACTGCCCGTTCTCTTCTTTGGTTTCTCAAGGCGCCAGCGAGGAAAATGAAAGGCCTTTCTAAAGAGAGGGCAAGCAGAGGGCGCTCAGAAGTGGGATGAGAGAACCGCGGGAAGGGGGTGTTTCTTTTGAAAGCAGATATGCAAGTGTCATTACAGCACGAAGACTTTTCAAAACGGACCAGATCAAACCAACACTTGTTTTCTCCAGAACTGAGGAATTCGGGGAGAGAAAGTCTGTGTGCGTCTCCCGCACACTCCCCTGGGCCTTTCGCCCGCACGCTGGGGGTTCTGTTTACCGACAGAAGCGGTGCCTGAAAATCGGCCGAACCAATCAAGTATCGTTTTCCTTTGTAAATAAACAATGGTGATGAATTATGCAGGACCTGAACCGGGTCATTTGCATGATTCATCACGTGCAGAGATGTAGACTACAGTGTGTCTCTCTCAAGATGTTTCCTAAGATGTATGAAAACAATCCACACAATTAGATCACATTAGTTCTAGATGAGCACTTGACATTCCTCAGATGGGGGCTTCCCTGGTGGCCCAGCTGGTAAAGAATCTGCCTGATGATGCAGGAGATGCAATAGACGTGCATTCGATCCCTGGGTCTGGAAGATCCCCTGGAGGAGGGAATGGGAACCCACTCCAGTATTCTTGCCTGGAGAATCCCATGGATGGAGGAGCCTGGCGAGCTCCAGTCCACGGGGTCGCAAAGAGGCAGACGTGACTAAGTGAATAAACAACAAGAATAACAGTCCCTTCTGCTCACCCCAGATCGAGTGGCAGAGCTCCAAGTAGGGCCTGTGTCAGTTTCAGGGAACCTTCAAGACCATAGACACATGGTCGGCAGGGTCACCGTATCTGGGACTGTTTTCAGAACAAACACACATCCGGGTCTCGCTATGTCCCAGGCAGCCAAGCTGATGCGGGCAGTGGTCCTGTCCGAGTCTCTCCATCTCTGAAGCATGGTGGCGTCTGAAATGTCATCAGCAGAAATTAGCCGATTTCTAAACAGATTATGAGTTTTTTGGTTTGCATCCTGTTTCTAAGCGTAGAATCCCCGAGACCTGCGTGTTCCAGTGCAGACCGCCTCCATGGAGATGTCGCGCTCGGCGCAGGGCGGGTGCCCTCCTTGGGGGAGCAAAATGATGTATCACAGCAGGGTTTCTGCTACCCGAAGGGACGGAGGCCATGGGAGCCACCAGGTGACGGCATCTGATGACTCCGGAAGCATCTGATGGTTGGGGCTGGAAGACCCTCGGGAGCGTCTTGCTGAGACGGGATGTGTGAAGCCCAGACGGCTGTCCTGCAGAACAGGGCTGACCCAGAGACTGTGGCCCACCAGGGAGCAGAGACGGCCCGGGGCACAGGTCAGCTGGACGGCAGGGACCCAGAGGCCCTGCGTGGAGGCCAAGGCGGGGCGGGGGCAGCTTACGTAAATGAGGGGGCCACGGCGGTCCAGGGAGAAGGAGGAGAAGTAGGAGGGCGCACAGGCCTGGGGCAGACAGGGCTCCCGGGGATGAGATCAGGGGAGGTCAGACCCTTGGGGGTAGCTGGTGCTGGTTTAGTCGCTAAGTCGTGTCCAACTCGTGTGATCCCCTGGACTATAACCCGCCAGGCTCCTCTGTCCCTGGGGATCTCCAGGCAAGAACACTGGAGTGGGTTGCCATTTCCTTCTCCAGGGATCTTCCCGACCCAGGAATTGAACCCGGGTCTCCTGCATTGCAGACAGATTCTTTACTGACTGAGCTACGAGGGAAGCTAGAGTGAAACAAACTTTACAACAAGGCAGAGAAATAGGGAGAGGGGGCAGGCTGCAGGCAAACAGGAGAAGGGGTGGGGTGGGACTCCAGGAAGTCGGCTCTGAGACTGGGTCCACACAAGATGCTGACCAGTAGGGCCTCCAGTGGACCCGGCTGGGTCATTGTTTTCTCAATAATGGTCATGGGTGTGGCCACCGCTAAGGATGGGCCCGGTTGAGGGGGCTCCGGGCAGCGAGGCAGGCCCTGGGGTTTGGAGGCCTGTAGGTCATCTCCTGACCCCTGCCCAGCCCGGGGCAGCAAGCCCTCCCGCAGAGGGACCTAGAGGTGTCACCAAGTCAGCCCCAAGGGGGTGTCAGGGGTGTCAGCTTGTTCAGACACAGAACGGCTGCCCCCGCCTACTCTCTGATGTTTGTCTGAACGGCTCCTCACCCGCCCTCCTGCCAGCCGTAACCCTGCGGGGACGGCGGCTCACCTGCCTGTCGCATGTTCTCTGCGGGCGGAGCACACGCCTGGGCTCGTGACACCGGACCTCTGGTGGCCCAGGGTGCCTGCTGGGGGCCCGCCCGCGGGGACACTCAGGAGGCCTTCCCCACGGGTGGGTTCCCAGGCTGCCCGGTAGGGATCACGGTCTCAACTCAGCACACGGGTGCTGTCCTGACCTCATTGATGCACAGATTGTGGAAAATCTGTTTTTAGATGCATGATGTGGGCCTTCTGGCAGGTTGTGTTTACCCCGAAAGGGAGGAGCCTGTGAGGTCCAAAACGGAACTGGCTGGCCTGGCCAGCTCTGCTCCGAATTATCCTTCTCAGCAGACCCTTTTCTAGGCACCAGCTGCTCACCGTGGAGGCTGCTGGCCGGAGTCCCAGGGACGGATCAGCAGGGACCCCCCACCTCCTCTGAAGTGCAGGTGCGGAGGGGCATGCATGCCGCTGACTCTGCAGAATCCATCGATCTCTCTCCAATAGGATAAAGCCTCCCATGAAATATTTACTGGCCATTAAGCGATGCGCCTCTCTTACCATCATCTGTGCTCCGGTTGGGCCTTGGCGTTCTTGGGCACGGGCCATTTTTAAGCGCTCCCAGGTCTTTGGCCTGGGTTTCCTCTCTCTGCGGGCTTCTCTGTTGCAACCTTCCCATGTTAATCCGGTTTTGAAAAGTGTTAACAAAATTCACTTTGTAGGGAAAGTGGACTTTGGAGATCTGCTCACTGGACGGTTTTGAATCCCACCGGCTCTCTGTGCTTCCCTCTTCCTTCCTGGCCAAGGTGGATCTGCCTCCAGGATCAAGGTCAAGCCTCAAAAGCTCTGTGGCAATTGGCTTTCCCCCTCATCCTTGCTCTCAAGGTGCCATCCAGGCAGTAGGGTCACCGCCCCACCACTGCCCTACCACGCAGTCTCCTCTGCGCCTTCTCGGGGGAGGCGTATGGAGTCTCACTCCCCGGGACCTCCAGCTCCCAGTGTCCGGGTGATAATCGAGGGTGGACAGAAGGAGAAGCTGTTACTGCCTCACAGCTGCAAGCAGGGGTGTGTGCCGCTGGCCAGGGCGGAGGCAGGCGGGGGTCCCTGGGAGGGTCCGCAGGGGCCTGTGAACCGCCCATTCTGATCTGGCAGGGGCTGCATCTGGGGACTCGAGGCGGGGACCAGGGAGTCACCGAGGCTTTGGGTGAGATTCCGTGTGTCTCCTTCTCCACCACGGGCTGTCCCGGGGCTGTGCGACCCTCTCTGGACGCGGACGCCTGGGGTGACGTGGTTCTGTTCTGCTGACCGGACCACACCAGCACGGGCACCTACGTGGGTCGGGAGAGTCCAGGTTCAAATGAGCCAGGACCTGCCCCAGATGGCCCGGGACCAAAGGACGAGGACTGTCGGGCCCTGGAAAGAGGAGGAAGCCGGGATGTCTCCCTGGAGAGGCTGCGTGGGCCAGAGCGTCCCCCTGGCCCTGGTGGCCATCACCCTGAGGCAGTCAAGGTCACAGGGCCCTGAGCCTCAGGGGCCCAGATTTCCACTCGGCTTTGAAGGGAAATGAAACGAGAGGCCAAGGTGGCCCATCATTTGTGGACCTGGCCTGCCCCGCGGGGTCAGAATTCCCTTCTCTCTTAACTTTCTCTCCCAGGAAACATTGTAATCTGCTACAGAGCCTGCAGAGTAGTAGGCATGTGTTTTGCTTTGTTTATAGCCACATAAAAAGCATCATGCTTTTTCTTAAGATAGAGAAAATGCAAGCAGAAGCCACCACGGGTGCTGGGGTGCCCTGGTCTGCCGTGCACCCTGGAGGTCATCTCCCCTGGCCTGCCCACGCTCCCCCCGCCTGTGTGAACTGCGTTATTAATTTTGACACTTTCACAGCTTTCTTATCTGCCTCCAGGTGCTTGCTATTTAGGTCATGGTTGGCTGTGGCTTCCACCTTGGTAACTGTGAACACTGAAAAACGTCAGAACAAAAGGCCCCGTTACTTATTTCTTGTCATGCTGCCGCTCCCGATGTGGATAGTTGATCGTGTAATTACTGCTCGGTGATACTCGGAGTCATCGGCACCCATCGCCTGGTTGTGTCATTGCTACCTCGTTGGCACTGAGATCAGAGAATCTGACAACTCTCTGATGTGGCAGAGCTCCTGGAAGGCGGAGCTGACATTCCCAAAAGTGGGGTCTGGCTGCTCGAAAGCAAACACTTGAGAAGCAAGACTGGTGGAAAGGAAAGTTTGCTTTATTCCAGAGGGGAGGGCAGACTCATGTCCTAAGGCCAACTCCCCGCTCCCTCTCCCCCTCCCTGGCCTGACAATCAGGGGGAAGAGCTTACACAGGCGGGGAGAGGGGCTACATGGAGAAACAGCTCAGACTCTGACGTCATCCTGCAGTTGGTCGTCAGGGGTCTGCCCGGGGTCATCTGATTGAAGCTCAGCGAACCTTCGGCTCCAGGCTCGGTGTGTTTCCATTCCCTGAGGCCGGTTCTCAGAACTGTGGCCGCTGCGGCCTGGTCCCCATGCTGCTAACTTCCTCCAGCTGGGGGCCTTTCAGTCTCTTTACGGCAGCTCTCAGCGTGTGGCTCAGAACATTACCTACCGTCCTTGAGGAGGAGCTAAAGTCCTTGACTTTGCTTAACGACTAGGCTCTGATTGCTTTGTCCTGTTTGACTGCTTTCCTTTGCTTCTGCGTTTTCCCAGTCCTCTGATTAAGCTTATTCTTTGGCTAAAGTTTTCCACAGTCAACAGGCCAGTGGAGGACCTGGGGGGCGGGGGAGGACCACACGGTCCCGCTCGCTTCACCTGCTGCATGTCAGCCGCCCCGAGCCTCGGCTCCTCGCTGCAACCTCAGCGTCCTCTGTCCATTTTCCTGAGCTTAATCCCGGGCTCCATCTACAAGGCAAGAGCGAGTGGAATGGCGGGGACGCCTTCTAAGGAGATAATGGGGGCTGTTTGCAGCTGGCAGAGCAACGCTGAAAGGCACCGAGCTTGTGCCTCCCACGTCTGGAAAAGATGACCTGCTCCAAAGAGACGCTCTCTGCTCCGACAGCCCCGACTGGCCCTCGGGGTCAGACCTGGCAGCAAGTGGGGCATCCGCACTCGGGCAGCTGCAACCTGGCCCCGCAGGGCGTTTCTGTTTCACTTTCCAGCTGGTCTGGCCACCGGGGGCCCCAGGGGAGCAGAAAAGAACAATAATTCCAAAGTGCCTGCAAGCCCAGGAGGGGCGCCTGGCCAAGCCGGCAGCTCCCCTGCCCTGCGGGTCCATCCCCGCCCTGGGTCCAGGCTGGCGTCTTAAAAGTGATTTGTTTTAATTTATATTTTTATAAGTAAGCCTCTATTTTAAGTACAGTTTTAGATTCACAGGTAAATGAGCAGATAGTGTTAATACAGAGCTCCACGCCCCTCCCAACAGTTTCACCTCTTATTAACACCTCGCATTGATGCGGCCCGGTTGTGACACTGATAACGGATTCTGACGGGCTAGATTCACTACAGCAGATACCTGCAATGCAGGAGACCTGGCTTCGATCCTGGGTTGGGAAGATGCTCTGGAGAAGGGAAAGGCAACCCACTCCAGTATTCTTGCCTGCACAGACCATGGGGTCGCAAAGAGTCGGACACACCTGGGCAACTAACACGCTGACTTTCGTAGTTTCGCATCAGGGTTCCCTTCTTGTGCGGACTTGCAGCCTTTGACAAGTGCACAATATCATGTACCCACCATTCCGTGTGATACAGAATAGCACTGGTGCCCTGAAAATCCCGTGTCAGCAGCACTTCTTAAAAAATTTCAATAATATATTTTATTACACCCAATATATCAAAATAATCATTTCAATGTGCAAAAAAGAAGATAAAAATTAATAATGAGGTAGTTTCCATTCTTCTGTGTGCTAAGTTTCTGACGTCTAAATTACATATATAGAGCCACAGTTTATGTGCTCAAAGCCATGTGGCTAAGTAGCTATCATGTGGGGCAGAGCTAGAAAACCTATCCTGCTGCTGCTCCGCCAGCTACTGGTTGGTTTCCCCTGCCTCCAACATTGGTGTGTGTGTGTGAGAGAATTTTCAAACCTATAGAAGAGGGTCATTATTGAGTAAAGTAAAGGTTAACATCACCAAATCAAGGGACATGAGTTTGAGCAAACTTGGAAATAGTGGAGGACGGGGAAGCCTGGCGTGCTGCAGTCCATGGGGTCACAGAGGGTCGGACAGGACTGAGCGACTGAACAAGCAACAGGGGTTACTTGGCCACGGGCACTGCCATCCCAGACGGCCAGTCTGATGACCCGGACAGGACTCAGCTAGACAGCCCGAGATTCCAACCTCTTAGAGCAGCATCTGATGTGAAACATGAATTGCTTATTTCTAGAACTTTCCATCTCATATTTTTGGACCCCCTCGTCTGACCATGTGTGACTGAAACCATGGAAAGCAATACCGCAGAGGCAACGGCACCGTTTGAGAGCTGGGTGCGTGCTGAGACGCTGGCTGGCTGAGCCGCGCTGACCACGCCACGTGCAGGCTCTTAGAGAGGCACGGTCACCTGTCCCCCAGAGTAAAGAAGGTGCATTGCCCCGCGGCGCCCAGACTTAAGTCTGATGTGTGGCTGAGGACGGCCCCCTCCGTCCGCCTCTCTGCCCCGACCTCAGGAAGTGTCCTGGGCGTCCAGGGCCATGCACGCGGCAGGCGTCTCTCCTCGGGGTGAGCGGGCTCCCTCAGGAGGACCAGTCCCAAGGGCAGCACTGCGTGGTGGACCAGCCTGAATTTAAGGTCAAAGGACGCATTGATTCCGAGGACACTAGGATTCCTCGTTCTCTCCCTCCAAGATGCAATTTCAGCTCCAATAACACGGCTGAGTATTTTAACCTGTGAAAGCAGGCGTTTCCGACTGATCTAAAATGACCCCGCACTGGTACGCATGGACGCTCACTCCACGTGCTGAGGCAGGGGACACCGTGGAGGAGCTCTGGTCGGGTCGGATCTTCGGGTGGACTGAAATCCCGGGGATGGTGTCAGGGCCACGGTCAGCGGCAGGCGGCCTCTTGTCGCTTAAGGACACTGTCTCTGGCTGTCTTCCTTCCTCAAAGGGGACCCTGCCTGTGAGTGCCACGTGGCGCTGCTTTGGGGCTCGGGGAGACTGGGGCAGAGCCCGGCATGCGGCATGTCCCCCTCGGCTGTGGACGGGGAAGCCCCCAAGGGAGCTCTTGCTGCCGCCCCTTCTCTGGTTCTGAAATCTGGGAGCCCCGCTCTGGGCAGACAACCCTCCTGAACATCAGAGCAAGTGGAGGGGCTTTGCTTTTCCTTCGAATGTGATCATGAGTGTACCTAGTTTTCTCTATTTGTTGACACTGGAATTAGAACAAACATAGGGCAGAAAGTGACAGTGAGTACCAACCCAGTAGAGACCTCTTCTTTATTTTTTTTAATACATTAACAGATTTCACTTTCTTGACTCAATGAAACCATCAGCCAAGCCGTGTAGGGCCACCCAAGATGGACAGGTCATGCTGGAGAGCTCTGACAAAACGTGGTCCACTGGAGAAGGGAGTGGCAAACCTCTTCAGCATTCTTGCCTTGAGAACCCCATGAACAGTTTGTAAAGACAAAGAGATACGATGGCTGGATGGCATCACCCACTCGATGGACATGAGTCTGAGTAAGCTCCGGGAGCTGGGAGGCCTGGCATGCTGCAGTCCATGGGGTTGCAAAAAGTCAGACACGACGGAGCGACTGAACTGACTGATTCACTGCTGGTGTCGTCAGGTCTACCCATACTGTTGCGGTCTCGCTCTGGGGTTTCAATGTTCCCGGTGACTTTCCAGGAAGCCTGTCCAGCAGTCAAACCTCAGGCAGGGCACTGCATGGACTGTTGGCATCTCCCTAATGTATGGAAAGAAGATCCTTCTTTAAGGTGCAAACCATTAAGCACGAGGTACAAATGGAGGGTATTACTACCTGCTGCTCTTCGAGCATCAGTGCAATCAATTGCTAACTGCTATCTTCTCCTGCTGAGCTGACTCAAAAGAGGGGCTCACCCACAGTGGCTGCAACAAAATAAGCCTTTTCACCGGAAAGGCCTTTGGATTTTTTTTTTCTTCCCAACTAAATAACCATCTAAAGCTACATGTGAGGCTTTATTTAGACACTTGCAAACTTTGTTCTCAGGGCAACTAACTTCACTATGGTTATTTCTTCTTTTCTTTCCCCACTGATCATATTCTTCAAAAAAAAAAAAATGAGACTTACTTTTAAGTGAAATTTTCTTGAAAGACATAAATCCAGCGGCATTTGCGTCATCAATGCTGGGAGAAGCCAAACTTCCCCACAGAGACATCGCCACAACCCAGACCGCGCTTCTGGGTAGCCAGGGTGTGATGGAGTTTTTGAAAGGCGGCTGTATTTTTATACAGAATTTTAAATGCCCGTTGCATGACCCCCTCTGCCTGCGCTGGTGTCTCACTTAAAGGGGTGGAAAGTGAGCCCCTGGCTGTACTGCGCTGCCTGCGTCCGGGACCGAGTCACTTCCTTCCAGGGGGAAGGCGTGCAGGGCCGGACCCCCAGCTGTGCCGCTGGTGTGTTTGAAGAGCAGGCAGCTGAGCAGCGGCAGACATGCGGGGAGCTCTCTGCACCCATCCCAAGGGCCTGGAGGAGAGCGCGGACACCGTGTGACGGCGCCCCAGACCGGGTGCTGCAGTGCTGGGGCCCGCGGACGCCCAGCCCTCCGCCGCCCTGCACCCCGCACGCGCTTGCCTCCGCGGGATCGCCGGGTGCTCCCAAAGCTCCGGGTCCGCCTCTGCCGCGAAGCTTCTCTGCAGTGTGCCGCCCCCCGCGGAGCCGCTGGGGGCGCCCGAGTGCACCTCGCCCCGGCACCACCACCCGCGCTCCGAGGGTGTGCCTGGGCGCCTGCCAAGCGCCTCCGTTCTTTCTCGGGTTGACCTGCCTTCTGTCCATCGAGTCTGTGAGACCGTGGCCGAGAATCTAGGAGGGCTGAAGAGAATGTATTTTCCCCTCCCCTATGAGGGCCTGCAGGCTGACTTGACCTGCAGGTGCGGAACAAAGTTGTACCAAGAATCACTTACGGAAATCAGACGGACAAGAAAGACAAACACCGTTCGGCCTCACTTTAGTGTAGAATCTCAAAAGCCAAATCCACGAGAGCAGAGAGCGGAGTGGAGGTGACCAGGGGGGAGTGGGGGGCGGTGTCGGCCAGAGGGCGCAGTCTGCCGGCGTCAGGGTCGCGGGTTCTGGGAGCCAGCGTAGAGCCGGTGACTGTGGTTACAACATCGTCTCAGATGCTTGAGAACTGCTGAGAGAGCAGATCTCCAACGCTTTCAGCACGAAAGGGAATGTGAGTTATGTGTTGTGATTGGATGCTAGTGAAGGCCAGGGTGGAGGCCAGGGTGGAGGTCATGGTGGAGGTGAGGGTGGAGGTCATGGTGGAGGTCATGGTGGAGGTCATGGTGGAGGTCATGGTGGGGGTCATGGTGGAGGTCAGGGTGGAGGTCATGGTGGAGGTCATGGTGGAGGGAGGGTGGAGGCCAGGGTGGAGGGAGGGTTAAGGTCAGGGTGGAGGTCATGGTGGAGGTCATGGTGGAGGGAGGGTGGAGGTCAGGGAGGGGGAGGGTGGAGGTCAGGGTGGAGGTCAGCTGGAGGTCAGGGTGGAGGTCAGGGTGGAGGGAGGGTGGAGGTCATGGTGGAGGTCAGGGTGGAGGGAGGGTGGAGGTCAGGGAGGGGGAGGGTGGAGGTCAGGTGGAGGTCACTTTGCAGTACATGAGTGCATCAGATCCACACCTCGCACACATTGACCTTGCACAATGTTCTATGTCAGTTATGTCCCCACTTCTCATCAGAAACATGGGTTTTGGAGTGAGGACTTGAAGCCCCGCTCTATTCATCAGCAACTGTGACTGCAGAGTTACTCAACCCCTTTGAACTTCAGATTCTTGTTCTATAAACTGAAGGCGCCTGTTGTCGGGTCCAGGAGAGACGCGGATGAGGAGACAGAGTGGTGTCTGGGAGTGAGGACCCGGCCGCCCCCAGGGTGTATGGAAGGACTCGATCCCATCGCCTCCCTGCAGGACCCAGGGGCTCGGGTGCCGCCCAGGCTCATCGGCAGGTCCTCCTTGGGGGAAGGCTGCAGAGGGCCTCACCCAGCCCTGGGGGCCCGAGCTGACCCCGGAGGCTCCCTGGAGGCTTGCCCCATCCTTCCTCACTCGCCATCCCTGTAGATACACCCCTGTGGTACAAGGGGGCTTCCCCAGAAGGGAGTGGACCAGTCTGGTCTCCAGCGCTCTCCCACCGGGAGCCAGGCCCAAGGGATCCAGTGGGTCCCAGGGTGGCCGAGGTGCCCTGCCCTCTGCTGGGGGCAGGAGCAGGGGGTGGGCCCCGGGGGGCTCACGAGCAGCTTCAGGATGCCCGCTCTCAGCCCCTCGGTCCCGCACCAGCTGGGGGCGTCTTCACGCAGCAGAGGGGGTGTGGCCTGGGGGGAAATGACCAGACAACCTCCCTTCAGGCCATCACTGAGCTGGGCCGTGAGAATGGCCACTGATGCTAACTGGGGTGCGCTGGTGGGTACCCGGGTGAGTGCCGCGCGTCATCTCTATGCTGATCCTCCAGGGTCCTCGGCTTCCTGGCCCATTCTTATTTTAAAGTGTTGACAAGGTGTGAAATGAAGTCTCTTCCACAACAAGCCATGGCACTCACTGCTGTTGGAGACAGCAGTCACCTGGCCCCAGGGGCGGGGAGGGCAGACGTGTCTCGGGGGAGAGCACAGTGCCTTCACCGGTGGGTCTCAGGCATCTAAGGGCTGGTGTCCCCTGCTGGGAGAAGGTGTCGTGGGTAGTCGTGGGCACCTGTGGGGGGTTCTCTTGAGCCCAGCAAGCTACCTGGGGCAGTGGCCTGGCCCAGGGGCCCTGCTGAGGTCAGCCTGTGATACCGCCCAGAGTTCACCCCCCAGCCCACCACATTCCTCCACCCCTGGAGACCCTCCCCTTCTACTCACACTAGTGGTGATCCTGGCTGTTTTGTCCTCTGAGTAGCCACTCAGCGGGCAGCTGGAGCCTAATCCCGGACACTGGGCTTTCCCCACACCCGTCAGCCAGGCCCTTCTCAGCCTCCAGGGTGTGGTGTGGGGGGACATCCAAAGCTTTGGCTGGAGGGGCCCCAGGTGGGTCCTTCTAGGCTTTGGGGAAGCAGCTGCTGCTGCCCAGGGGTCGGGACATGCAGACAGAGACAGGGAGAGCAGACTCTCTTGGGGGTCTGCCTGGGGGATTCGGGGTCTGGTCATCCAGCGTGTGTGATCCCACTCTCGCCCTGCACCTCCTGAACATTCTGCCCTCGAGGGCCTCTCCTTGGGGCTCCCTGCCCGAGCCTGGAGTGACCCCCGGAGACACCGAGATGGACCCCTGGGTGGCCTTGCATCTACTGACAAGGGACTCAAAGCAGCCAGTTTGGAGCCTGAGGTGGCTGCTGACCTGGAGAGCTTCGGGGTGACTCTCGATGCTTCCCGCTTTTGATTCCATCGGGTCAGACAAGCACTGAGCTTCGTGGGTGTGTTTAATTGCTGTGACTTGAGCGGTAGTTACTGAGCATCTCCTGTGCCCCAGGATGCTGCAAACACTGGAATGGCGCAGCAGTGGGGCCCCATCTCTGCCTGGGGGGCTGACGGTCCAGACCCTGCACCTGTGAGACCTAGGACTCAGCTGAGGGCACCTGCCCCCGGCAACCTTGACACTGGTCGCACGGTCAGTGTCAGAGCCGCTCAGGCCAGGGGTACAGGGCGTCCAGGGTACTGGGCACTTTATCATTCAAGTTTATCATCCATCTCTAGTCACGCATCTGTGTTAGAGCCATTTAATTTATGCTCTAAACCTGACTTCGTGCACACCTCCATCTTTAGAACCACGTTCCAGTGCCCAAGGGAGAAATTGAATGCTTAAGAAATAAGATCAACATCTGTACATTAAAAATGCCTCTGCAAATACTTTCTGATGGTTTAATCCACAGGAATGCAGGTCCTCAGCTGGTGTAGGTAATCCGCTCTTCTTTAAAAACAAAGTGAATTGCAGCCAGCACGCCAGTTTACCAAAACAGACTGCAAAGTTGAAAGTGGTCGATTGTTTATAAATAAATTCTAGATTGGGGAGAAGCCATCCGTCTACACCTTCCCTGAAACTCACTGATAAACTGTAAATCCATTAGGCCAGGCTCTTCTCTGCCATTTAGAACTGAAGAGTGGAAATATTTATATAGGAAGCCTGATGGTTGGGGATAGACGTTCCTGAGGACATGATTCATGCACGGTGTATCATCAGAGGACAGCCGTCTTCAAGCTCCATTTTAATTTCCTTATGATCTTTGTAATATTTATTGTATAAACAGAAACTTGTGCATATTTATGGGAAATAGCAGAGCTTTTCATAAGAGCAGGCGCATAAATCCACACACTCTGAAAGGATGGAGACAGGCGAGGTCCAGATAGGCAGGGATCTTCGACATAATTTTCAATTAAAATGGAGTTGAGCGGCACAGGATTACGATCATTCCTCATTTTTATACCGGCTCCCAGGCAGGTGGGGAGTTAAGCTCCAACTCATCAGGCTGTTTTCTAAAGGACTCACCCGCAAGTCACTTGGGGAGTTGAAGAGAAGCCTGTCTTTCCAGATGCCTTTGTTTCCAGTGACTGTTTAACCCGGAAGGTGGCGTCATCTTGGGGCTTCCATGGAGGTTTTTTTTTTTGGGAGATGATGCCCAGACGTGAGGACGCTCTTCTAAGTGAGCAAAGGAGGAATCGCGGAGAGTAGCTGAGTGAACGCTGTCCTGAGTAATAGTGCAGGCAGTGAGGGTGACCCCCAACCCGATCAGGTGAGGGCTTGATTGCCCCCACTGAGGACAAGAGAATGCTCTGATGGAAATGATTTTACCTTTTCCGAAGCTTTCACCTGCAGCGCTGCCCAGGTTTGAGCCAGGGGAGGTGTGGCTTTGTGAACTTGAGGGTGCGCTCTGAGCCGGGGCTGTGAATTTGCTTGTGGTCTCGGCACAGAGGCAGGGGTGCTGGTGATGTCGCCCCTCAGCGATGGAACGACTGTGGGAAAGGAGATTCATCATCTGAGACCCAAGTGCCTCTGCCGGGAGGTAGAGGTGATACCGCCCCCTTCAGGGATTCGGGAGGATAAACAGCCGTCCGCAAAGTGGATGGTGTCAGTGGCTGGTCCCACCCCCCTTGCCCTCCCTGCCTGTGTTGAGCTTCAGGAGGACACAAGCTGGGTGACCTGCTGCCCGCTGTGCTCCCGGGCATGCCGAGCAGCGGGATGAGCGGCGTGGACTGAAGCCCGCACTCACCCCCAGAGCCCAGGGGTCCCCGATGTGTGGGGGTGCCTGTGTGGGGGGAAGGTCTGTGTCACCAAGGGGCCGGGGTATGAGCAGGGTGGGAGAGCGAGGGCCTGGGCCTGCCGCAGCGTGTGGTCCCCAAATTCACACCACCCACCCTGGCGTGATGCTGTGAGGAGGGGAGAGTTCATGTGGGTGGAGCCCTGGAGAGGACAGCGGCCCCGAGAGCAGGCTCAGCCCTTGAGCAGACGCTGGGAGACGCTGAAGGACAGGGAAGCCTGGCGCGCTGCAGTCCACGGGGTCACAGAGTCGGACTCGGCTGAGCAGCCGAGCGACGTAGGTCTCCCAGGCTGGGGTGTTTCGTTACTCTGGCCAGGATAGACTCAGATACCCTGTGACTTCCGTGACGGCCCCCAGCCTCCTGGAGCTGCTGTGTTAGCACGTGGGCTCTGCTGGCCTCCGGTCAGCGCTGGGGGTGGCGTTTTTCTGTCCCCTCCCTCCAGCATCCCTCTGCCTCTAAACCTCTACAAGCAGGAGGCTGCGAGTGTCCCGGGGAGACCCAAGTGAGCTTCGCAGGGCCCACCTCCTGGGCACTTAGTGAGAGCTGCCCACGGGTCTCTGAGTGCTGTGGGTGGCAAGGCCCTCAGGTACCCCCGCCTCTACCGGTGCAGCCGTCCCCACGGGCGTTAGCTGATGGCCTGGTGACCAGGCCCAGGCGGAGCTGCAGGGCAGCCCTGGGAGACACGGTCGGTGAGGCGTCGGAAGACCCAGGGTTTGCCTTTCTGAAGGCTGAGTGAGGAGCATCCTTGGGGTGCAGGGTGGGGCTTATCCCGGGGCAGGAGCAGCCCCCCTGCCCTAGCTCGCTCAGCTCTCAGTGATCAAGCCGCTGCCGGCACGGGATAAATGCTTGCTTCCTGCCCAGGGATTTCAGCCAGGAGGCAGAGGAGGCTGGCCGCCAGAGCGGCTCTTCCCAGGACCAGCCATCAGCTCCCACTGCAGCCTGTCACCCTACACATGATGCAGAGGTCTACACGCCCACAGCGCTAAGGGCCGAGAGTCCTTCTTAGGATCCGGAAGGTCATCCAAGGTCAGAGCCCAGAGGAAAAGAGGAAGAGGGGGCATTTGCACTCCCCGAGCCATGCACTCGCAGATCCAGGGGTACGGGGTGTGGGCGGGGGGCCCCTCATTGGGAAGAAGGGATCCCGTGAGGATCACTGCCTTGGGGGGCGGCCCGAGCCGGCACCTGCGGTCCCCTTAACTCTCAGAGCTTCTCACAGACAGAGGCAGACAGAGCGAGACTGTGAGCTGCTCCCATCACAGCTCCGCTGGGAGAACTTAAGCAATTATTAAAAAAACCCTTAAGCGTGCAGCCCCCAATCCTTCCTGGATGCGAGGTGATTAGTGTCAGCATCACAACAGGGGCCGAGCAGGACGGCCTCTCGTCCCCGGCGTCCGCCAGGCCCTCAGCCGCCCGCACGCTCCTGCAAGGCTGGGACTGGTCCCTGGCATATGGAGGCGTCCCTGGAGCCTCATCAGCCAGGCCCTGGGCAGACGGGAAGGCGGCCGGGAGCTGACAGTTTCCCGGAAGCACAGGTGGTGGTGGGGCTTCGGGCTGCCCCCGGGACTGGTGGTCTGTCCAGGCCGAGGGAAGGAGCCCCGGCGGCTCCCACGGAAGCAGCCACGGAGTGAGCGCCTCCCGCCAGGAAAGTCCTCCCGGGCGGTCCGTGCCGGGGGAGGGCGAGTGGGGGAGTCCGCAGTCTGTGGCTTTGCCCAGAGATCGCCCTGGGGCCCTGGTCCTGGCACCCGACCCTGGGCTGCCCTGTTCTCCCATTGCTCTGTTTGTGTGGGCTGGTGGAAATGCAGAGCCGGCAATAATGCCCTTCCGGGTCACCCCAGGGAAAGCAGAGGGCCTGCCCAACTTCATCTTGGGGCCAGGAGCGCATACTTGCCTCTTGACCCTACAGCTGGCCCAGCTCCCACCACATTTCCCTGGGAGACGCTTCCCGCCAGGCCTCCTTGCACGGGGGCTGCACGTGGGTGGGGAATGCGGCTCTGCAGTCTGCTCGCCCCTGTGTCTGAGCACCTCCGGGGGCCTCAGACTCACCTCAGGCCACTCCCACCTTCCACGTGGGCTCAGGAGAAGCAGGTCACGCACGTCCTCCCCCAGGTCATGCAGCCTGCGTCAGAAACGCAGCCAGGCTCCGGGCTTCCTAGGATGGAGCCCCGCCTATCAACACAGCCCCCTGGAGACAGCGCCCGGGGGACCCTCACGGGAAGCCCGCTGCTGGGGCTCCAAGTGGTCAAGAAATGATGCTAAAGAAGTTGGAAGCTTCCCCTATAGCCCATGGCTGGGCTGAGAAGAAAGAGCAATAAATTACTCGCGTCTACAAATATTGCAATGAGATGGATGAGACTCCCCTCATGTCAGGAAAATTGAATAAAAAGAATATCAAAGTTTGACTCTAAGGAAAGAAAAAAAACCCCACTGTGGAATATGTGAAATAAAATGGTACTTCTAATAAATACTACGCCTGGCTTACAGTTATTTCTGAGTGAAGGGACGGTGAGGATGGTCCGTGCCAGAGAGCTCTCAGCCCTCACCTTGTCTGAAGCAGGAGGGTTTATCTGTTGAGGAAATAAGCCGCTGTGTTCAGAGGTAATTAACTTAGTAATTAGGAACAGAAGCCACCCGCTCCCAGCAATCAAGGATGCCTGTGTCTTAAGAGCCAATTTTGCGTTCTTACAGAAATGTGTCCCAAAAAAATGGAAAGATATGAGGGCAATTTCCTTTATGGTTATAACCAGAAAAATATCTTTAAACTCTGGCAATCATGTGTAGAGCATAATGCTCTTTCCGCCTGACTGGTTTATCTGACTTCCTCTGATAGGAAAAAGAAAGATTGGTTACAAGGGAATTTGTGTTAATTTGTCTTTCTGAAACTACTGACTGGCATCGTTACCGAACCTCATGCGTCCTGGTGGGGAAGGAGGAATTTCGTCAGAGAGTGGGGACGGTGAGGGTGGAGACCGTGAGCGGAGAGCCATCTGCTCAGGATGGAGAGCCTGTCCGTCCCCACATCAGCCCACCTGGTTCCCTGCACTGAGTACCCGCGAATGCGGGTGTCTGGGGAGGTCTTGCAGACACTGTCTCGGAGTCAAGCGCCAGATTCATGCATCTCCTGGCTCCCGATGAAATCGTGAGTAAACCACTCTCAGGCCACATCACATCCTCGCCTTGACGCATCAAACAGGGCAGGTCACCAGACAGGTCCTTGTTTGAAGGTGACGGTGAGCCTTGTGCAGCCAGCATTTATTAAGCAGCCCTGAAAACCCAACAGAAGCCCAGAGAAGAATGAGGACGCTTCTCTCAGGCTTAACCTGTTCTGTCCACCTGGGTGATGGGCGTATTTGCTTTTGCATCAAAGATGTGCCAACGTCTGCAAAGAACCGAGAAGGGCTGGGTGGTGAATTGCTTGCATAATGTTATGTTTTTGACGGTGGGTTTTTTTTTTTTTTAATGAAGTAAAGTCTACTATGCTTTGCAAGTTGGATTAAAATATTGAGCCACCACTGGTATCTGCAAGGCATTATTTGATTAGCATGATAAAACACAGAACAACTCTTAACAGCTGTCAACACGAGCATTCCTGGGGAAATAATTACATGGCACCTGGGGACGTGGGTGACTGCTCCACACTACTTTTTCTAGGTCATGAGGAAGAGTGTGACATCGATTTACTGCTCTCCCTCTTCATAATGCCAAACAGCATTAGAAAGAAGTTTAAAAAGCATTTTCAAACATGAATTCTTAAAGAGGAAATGCCACTTTTATATTATAATATATATTTGCTTCTGTTTGATCAGTATAGCGGAAGACCTAGTAACTATGCTTAGAACTGTTTGGAGAAAAATTGAAATGATTTTCCCAAGGTATGCTCTGTTCCATTACATTTTTGAGGCTGAGACCATTTTACTGTCCTCTCTTTTCCATGCTTCAGGGGGAAAAAGAAAATCAAAGTTATGCCCAAACACTCGGCTCTAACCTTTCTTACTCTCAAGCGACGTTTATGGGGACAGCCTGCATTCTGGTGGCAGCGAGAGCTGGGCTCCTGCCCTGCCTGCGTGACGGCCTGGCTCTGGGGCTGTGGGTGTATCACACGCCTGCCCGCAGGGCACCTCTCTCTCTCATCACGTTGGAATAATGAGGTGTGGCCTTGTAGAATGGTCGTGAGGATTAAGGGTTAATATATGAGAAACACACACGCAGACACCAACACTCCAAAGAAGGGCAGGAACTATCCGCTGTTATTATCCACTGTGGCAGCAAGTCCTTATTGAAGACCCGCTGGGCTGGGCATTGATCTATGTTTGAGGGATGTCGTATTCAACCAGACAGCACGATAGCCGCTCGCATGGACCAAACATCCAAGCAAGGATAAAAAAAAAAGTCATGGAAATAAACAAGATATTTCAGATGGCGACTAGAGTTCTCAGGAAAAGGCAAGAGATGGATGTAATGGATAGTGACGCGTAGGGGGTACCCCCAGATGGGTGTGAAGGGAACCTCATGAAGTGGGGATGTTCTAGCCAAGACCTGAGTGAGGAGAGGGGAGGATGCAAGGGGCATGTAAGTGAGGAGCGCTCCAAACAGATAGACACACAGAAGCAGGGGGCAGCGGTGGGGACAGGTGTGACTTGCTCTAGGAGAGGAAAGAAGGCTGGCGGTGGCCGGGGCGTCAGGTCTGGGGGTGCAGAGGATGGGGGTGTGGCCACAGAAGCAGGCAGAGATCAGGCATATGGGGTGTGGAGTTCAGTCCAGGTGTGATGAGGAGGTGGCGTGGGGTTCCTACTTATTCTATTACCGCCATTTTGCGGCTCATGCCCATTCAGTCATCATTGTCCTGGGAAATCGGAACATGAAAGGGCCAGACGAGGCAGCGGGGAGGAGGCTGGTTTGGTTTGGGAGGTGGGTCCAGTGGAGGTGAGGAGGAGAGGGGTTCGGGGTTTGTCACTGGGTGAGCAGAACCCACGTGGTTGGGGTGGCACTGGTGCGAGGAGGGAACCCAGCGTGACCCCTTGTTCGGCGTCTATGGACTTTCTGAAGTCAGGGAGCGTCTGCTGCTACTGGGACTTTTCATTTCCTTCAGCTTCATCAGGATGTATGTAGCATCTGCGGAGAGATGATGGCCAAGCTGTCTGGAATTGAGCTCAGAAGATAAGCGAGGCTCAGAGGACAAGCAGTGTTTCTGGAGCTGTGAAGGGGAGGGGGGCTGGACCAGGAGCTGCGGGAGAAGAGGGTGAGACACGTGCTCTGCTCCTGGTCTCCAGCCGGGCAGTCCCAGCCTGCTGCTGTGCTGACGGTGCTCCGGGGGAGGGCAGATTTGATGGTGCTGGAGGGAGCGGGGAGAGTTGCTATAGTGATGTCCTTGAGTAGCAGAGAGGGGCAGGACCGCGTGCAGGGGAGAAGGGGTTGAGCTTTGTATCTGGAGGGAAGGTAAAGTCCATGGTCACGTGCTCAGATGGATAGGTGGTTGTGATGGGAGGCGATGCAGTTCCGTTCTGATTATTTCTCCTTGGTGAGACGGGAAGCGGGGTTAGCTGGGGGCACACGTGACGAAGGAGGTGTTGGGTGTTTGAAGAGGCAGGAGGGGTTTTGGAGGCAGCACAGAGGAGGGAAGGATGATACAGTGTGAATAAACACTGAGGCTTTCTGGGCAGCCCCCTGGAGTTTGCTCGTCCAGCTAGCGTGGGTGTGTGTTTTCTCCAGTCCCCCAGGCAGTTGATGTGAAATAGGTGGAGAGGTGAATTTAACCTGGGTTGCAATTTAGTGCAGCAGAGACAGGCAGAGATGAGAGAGCTGGGAATATGTGTGAAGTGATGGTAAAGATTTACCTGGAAGTGCAGTCCCTGCAAAGGGGAAGTGGATTGAGAGGCGGTGAGGTTGTGGCCAAGTCCATGGACTGAAGACCCCGCGGCGTGTGGGGTTCTCGGACCCTGGGTAATGCGGACTGCTCAAGGCACTGGGCAGAGACGCTTGAACCTGGAGTTGGGGTGATTGTAACGGTCGGCAATGACAAGCGCTAGGAGGGGACCTTGAGAGTGAGCGTGAAGGCAGACAGTGCGGAGGACAGTATGTCTGGAGAGGAGGTCCGGCAGCCATGGGAGGTTCAGAATCCAATGGGAATATTGAAGAAGGTAAGACATCAGTCCACACTGGCAGGAACATCGCAGAACCCAGGGCCCCTTGCAGGGCAGAAATGGGTGCACGTGCACTGGAAATGGAAACCCAGCGTGGTCCTGGGGTTGCTACTTAAACAGTCCATTTTCCCCCACTCATCCCAGCTCTTTACACCCAACAGTCCTGCATAATTTTTCCCGGCCCCACCACATGTCTGTACATCCCTCTCTGAACACAGCCAGCCCAGTACTGTCTTCTTCCTTCGAGGGACATCACTGCCATGAGCCCTGGGGGAGTTTAGGACATCAGATCCTAGGGGAGGCTGAGGACATGCCCTCTGGTATCAGCTTGCCCTGGTATCAGCTCCCGTCCAGCTGCAGCTAATTCTCCCCAGTGCTTGCTTCTGCTTCACCACCAGCCCTCCAACGGCCTTTTATCTCCTGTGACAACCCTGCACATCAGAGCTTACTTATCTTGTAATCACAGGGCATCGCAGTGTATTCTCAAACAGCACCGAGCTTATTATCCCTGGAATGCATACCACTGTCCATCATCCATAGCCTTTTTCACTCCTTAGCGCCCCATTGCCGTGCTGAGGACGCTGAAGCCCAGAGGGATCTCCAGTGGCTTAGCTTGGACACCGTGGGCCGTCAGGGTCAGACATTGGACGACAAGGTCAGCCTCCTGCGTTCACGCCGTGAACCCTGACCCCTCCTTATGTGCTCAATGGCTCAATCGTGTCTGACTCTTTGTGACCACATGGACTGCAGCCCGCCAGGCTCCTCTGTCCATGGGATTCTCCAGGCAAGAATGCTGGAGTGGGTTGCCATTTCCTTCTCCAGGGGATCTTCCCAACCCAGGGGTTGAACCCAAGTCTCTTGCCTCTCCTGCATTGGCAGGCAGACTCTTTCACCACGGCACCACCTGAGGCCTGACCGCTCCTTGTCAGGGGGCAGATCGAACGTCCAGTTACTTAACTGATGATAAGCATGACTCCTGATGCCCCAGCTGCATTTTTCTACGACTTTTCTGCGATGATTCAGGGTTTCTGTGCACAGCATCATGACTCTCAGTATTTCATACTTAGAGTGAAAAAATACAAGGGTGTGATTTTTGCTAATGGATTATTACATTCCACTTTCATATCTTTTCTAATTATTTTATTCATAAAAAATATTGTTCTGACTAAATGGTATGTAGTTCTTTTCTGCGGAGGCTTGGGCAGTGTGCAGAACCATCTGGGCATTGACTTAATTAGCATACAGGTCTGAGGTGGTTGGAGGCTGGAAGACCAAGCACTTGTCAAGTTACTGCCGAGTTCCGGTGAGCTTTGCAGAAGGAGGGTTTCTAGAAGGAGAGGGAGACACTCTTTGGAGGCTGGTTTCTCAAGGAAGCATCCTGGCCACTCAGTGACTGTCCTTGGGTGCACTGAACAGTCAGGGTGGGAGAAACTAGGAGGGGAGAGCTGTGGATGGGCACCCCTTCAAAATCCAGGATTAAGGTCTCAAGGAGCTGAGAGTCTGAGTTTACCTACAGAGGCAGCAGTGCCTAATGGGAAAGGCCCCAGCTTTTGAGTTGGATAAACTTAATTTCAAAACCTAGCAGGTAGAAAGTGTAGCAGAATCATAATACTTAGTGTAAACTGCATTAGGAAGCACAGGGATCAGCTTGTAAAAGATACATCCCTCGGACTCCACTGAAGACTCTGTGCTTCCAATCCCATGGGCATGGGTTTGATCCCTGGTCAGGGAACTAAAATCCTTTATGCCGCATGGTGCAGCCAAACAAATTAAGATAAATGATAAATAAAGATGATGGACTTTGGCAGCAAGGATGAAGGGTATTAGAATCTATTGCTCAGTTGTGTCCGACTCTTTGTGACCCCATGGATTGTAGCCTACCAGGCTCCTCTGTCCATGGGATTTTCCAGGCAAGCGTACTGGAGTGGGTTGCCATTTCCTTCTCCAAAATAAATAAAAGACCCATCCTGATCCGATGGGGAAAATGTGTTTCAGGACCACGGACAGAAGCCTCAGCCTTTGGCTTTTCTCATGGCCCATTCCACTACCCCTTGAAGTCAGCATACTACGCTAAGGGATCCAGGAACACCAATGTTCTGGGAGCATCGTTTGTAGGACAGACGAGTGGACAAGTACACTGTATTAATAAAACATCCATATCCAGCAAATTGTAACCTGAAAAATAGCTATGCCTAAAATCTGCCCTTTAAGATTGCAAACACCCATAGAAACTGGGTATATTCATTTGTTCATACACTCACTGTCCAAGGAAATATGTCCTGCATATTTATTGTGCTAAATCTCTACGCCTGTGCTGAAATCATGGGTGAACTAACAGCCCAAGTCTCTGCTCTCATATGGCTTACCTTTTCATTGAAAGAGACAGACTAAATACACAGATGAAGTAATAAATATGCAACAGGCACTGCAAACTGTTTAAAAGGACGATAAAGCGGGTTAGGCAGGTGTAGAGGAAGTGCTATTTTAAGTAGATGTGGTATCAGTCAGGGCCCCGGCAGGTCAGAGTGCAGCCTTGGGGGGTTAAGCCAAGAGACCCAGTGAAGGAATCACTCACAGAGCCACATGAAGCATTAAGGAAACTCAGAAACAACGGTAGAGGCATCCAGTGGGAACAGCATCGAGCATTTGCATCTTTAAGCCCGAGGAGGCGAGAGAAAGAGTCGTCCCTCCAGAGCCTGCTGAGGGCTGTAGCCATGGAAGAAGGTCTGCCTAAGGGAGCCACAGCCGCACAGTTACTGCCGGAGCCAAGAGGGGAGCAAGGCCAGTGTCACAACGGCCGGTGATCGCGCTCCCCTCCTCCAACACTCGCCTGGGCGCTTCCCACTGCTGAACCCAGCCGGAAGCAGAGGGCTTGGGAGCCTGTAGGACAGAGTCTGGGCCTTCTGGGCTTGAGAGGGCGGAGAAGGAACACAGAGGGGCAAACACGGGGCAGCCAGCAAGGTGGTCCAGGAGGGTGATTCCGATGAAGTCACACAGGAGCAGGCCGCGGATTGAAGCAGAGGCTGGGCCACGTGGATGTCGTGGGAGAAGCACCCGGCAGGAGTAAGTGCCGTGCAAAGGCCCTGAGGCAGGCGTGCAGGAAGAAGAGCCGGGAGGTCAGTGCGCCGGGTGCGGTGTGAACGAACAGGAGAACAGGGGAGGCTGAGGCAGGGAGTCCAGGCAGCCGAGCAGGCCAGGCACGTGGCCACACGCAGGACGTCTGCGGCAGCCTGAGTGTGGTGGGGAGGCGCCAGAAGAGGACCCAATGCGACTTCAAAAGCAGTCTCCCTGACGGTTCCAGGAAGAGCAGGCTAGCAAGGGATGGAGCCAGTTAGAAGTCTGCAAGTTTATTTCATAAATACTTATTGAGCACCTCCTTATTCCCATACATTGTTCTAGTACCTGGTGGCATAGCAGCAAACAGCAACAAACCAACATAAAAGCAAAGAAAAGCCCGTTTCTCGGTGAAGGTTTGTGTGACGGTCCGGGCGAGAAATCAAAGTGGTTTCCACTAGGTCGTCATGGAACTGATGGTATTAAGTGGTTGGATATGCTTTTAACACAGAGTCATCAGAGTTTACTAATAGATTGGATGCCATGATATATAGAAGAGAGAAGCCTTGAGCAGGACTCTGAGCCTTTTGACCTAAGTGAACGGAACGATGGCGCTCCTATGTCTGGAGATGGGGATTTTTCAGGAGAGGGATGAGGACAAATCAGATATTCATTTGGGGGAATTACCTAGTGGTCTAGTGGTTAGGACTCTGCATGTTCACTGCCAAGCGCTTAGTTTCAATTCCAGGTTGGGAAATTAAATCCCATAAGCTGTGCTGCATTGCTTAAACAAATGAATAATTATTTTTAAATATCTGGGCATCTTTACCTTAAGCCGTCTATCGGGCACGTAGGTGGAAGTGTGGAGGGGTTCTGGATTCGCGGGTATAGTTTGAGAGGGCCAGAACTGTTAGCACAGAGACAGTCTGCCGAGCTGAGGCACCGCCCCTGTGAAGCCACCTGGGGAGGGGTCTGCGTGGGGAAGGGAAGACGCCTCAGAACAGGGCCAGGTCCGGGCACAAGAGTGAGGGGCTGCAGTGCTGGAGAAGGTCCAAGAGAGACCAGAACCTGGGAGCTGAGAGCAGAAGGCAGGAGCGGGGAGGAGGTGACCAAAGGCTGGACATGGGGGCGGCAGGCTGATAAGTGACGGGGGCTGAGGGGTGCCCGTGAATTCGGCAGCCCTCACCTGAGACTCTGACAGCAGCAGGTGGGCTGATGTTTCACTGACGCCTACAATGCCTACATAAAAGATTCCCCCCTGGAGAGCAGACTCCTGAGTCCAGGGTCTCTAGTGGGGCTCCCTGGGCGCCTGTGGGCAGGCCCCTGCCACACTGCACTCATGGAGGAGGCGAGCTGTGCCCGGGACCTACAGGGCTCTGATTGTGCTGGGCTGGGTGCTGCCAGCCCTCCTGGGTGCTGGCAAGGATCCTTCTGGTCTCTGCTTTCCTCCCTCTGCTGGAGCCCCATTCAGAGACGCCGCCCTGCGGGGCCAACCGCTTTCTGAGACCCCAGAGCTGGCCGTCGGGGGTGGAGAGGCAGCCTGGTGTCTCTTGATTTGGAACTGAGAGAGGAACGGGGCCTTGTGGGTATTCTCATCTGTGCAGAATTCTAGAAAAACACACAAATAGTATGTCCATTATTGAAAAAGTTGGTTTCTCTAATAGTTTCTGAAAAGTTCCCAAAGTCACCATGCATAGTTGCATTTGGAGGTAAATATGGCCTCTAGCTGGTCTAGCCTCACCCCAGTCCACCCCAGTCATTAGTCGGGGAAGGAAGATCCTGCTCCCCTGTGATGACGGCCAGCATGGAGGCGGGACTCCCTGGGGCTCTGGGCCAGGCCGCTTTTCTGGGCCAAGTCTGTGTCCTGCCCTGAAGACAGCTGCGTTCTGCCTGTCCTGGGTCCGGGGGCTGGCCCCGGGGCCCTTGGTGTCAGTTCGAGCCACACCCCTTTACTTTACCTCTCCCATCTTCCTGGTTTTCCTCCAATGCTACCTTCCTGTTACTTTGGAAGAGGTCACTCACCCTCTCCTGGCTCCTCCTGCAGAAAAGCTCCCAAAACCGAGATCCGGGGGACAGGGGGAGTAAGACAGAGCAGGAGGTGAAAGGCTAGGCCTTCACGGGTCCCTGAAGCACCCAGATTAGTGAACGGCTTCACCTCCCGCCTGGTGAGGCTGGGACGAGAGCGTGAGAGTCCCTCGTGTCAGCCTTCATCCCCCTGAGACCCACCGTGAACCTCCCGGATCCCAGATCAACTCTTGAGTGCTCGGCGGGGATACAAAGTGCTTTGCATTTCTTTCCCATAATCCAGCCTGTTTCTATGTTTCTTCCCCTGATATCTAGTCTAAAAGTACAATCAAAGCCCAAATGTTGGCAGATCATAAAGAGACGAACCACCCCCTACCACTGGGCCCGGTGTTAGGAGGGCTGCCTGGGATCCGCAGTCCCTGATCCACATGCGACCTGACAGGATAATAAACCAGCATTTACTGTTGCCGTGATGACTCTCCAAGTGATGGAACACTTCCGCAGTTAAAAGTGAATTTGCTGTGCCCGGATCCCAAGGCAGCCGGCTCCAACTCAGCGCCTGCCGTACTTTCTCCTAAGAAACTGTCGGCAGTTATTTGGGAAGTTAAAGCAAAGATCACCAAATTGGTTAAAAGACCCCCATCGGAGGACCTGGAAGCCTCTGGAGGGGAAGCCCATGTGCATGTATAAGGTGGCGCCGTGCGTGTCCAACATGCGCCAGGAATGTGCTGGAACCGTGTGGGTAACAAGGTCACCTCGCAAACCCCACTGTAAAACACCCCCAACAGCCGTCCCTCGGCAGTCTGCCTCTGCATCCTTCCCCGCCTTCTCTGGCGCCCCCTCCCCTGAGGGGCTGAGAGCCTGGCTGTGTGGGGAGGGGGCGGCAGCCCCGACGCCAGCGCTGAGGAGCGTGGCTCTGACTGTGGATGCCCGGCCCCCAGACTCCTGGGCCGAGTCTGCTGCCGCTGCTGTCTTCCCTTCCCGGGTCCCGTGTTTCTTCCTGACCGCCTCCCTCCCGTCCCCTGGGCACCGGCTGCCCAGCGCTCCAAGCACTGGTTCCCTAAATCCCCCGTCCCTCTAGAGACTGTCCACAGGCCTCTGCCCTTCTCTGCGAGTCCGCCCGAGAGGTCACAGCGCACGGCTCGGGCAGCGCAGAACAGCCGGGACAGCCTGGGAGACGAGCCTGGGAGGTGCTTACCTGAGAGCAGCAGGTGAGGGCACACCTGATCCCGGGCGAGGACAGGATGGGATGCATTCAAGTCCCCTCTGACCGCCCCTGTGGCCGGCCTCCTTCAGGGCCCTTCCCCGAGGGGACCACGGTGTCTGCTGAGATTTACCACCCACATGTGCCGGGACGGACAAGAGTCACTTCATCACATCCCTGCCGTGTGCAAAAGTCCTCAGGATGGCGGTGCCTCCGTGTTCACAGCCCTTGGGCCGAACTCACGCCTGTCTTTGTGAACGAAGCTCTTCTGGAGCCCAGCGCTCTCCTCACTGACACTTGCGCACCGTCGGTGTTGGCTGGGACACCGCAGGGGCAGAGTTGAGAGCAGGCGAGGCCGCCTGCGCAGCCCTCAAGGCCTGGAGTCCTTGTTACCTGGCCCTTTACAGGTAACGGCGGCCAACACCAGCTGTAGGGCAATGCGTCTCGGATTTCACTCTGTGTGTGTTAAGCACCGGGGGAAGTCTCTTCACACTTTAGGTCTGGGGTTGAGCCTGGGATTCTGCATTTTAGTAAGCCACACTTGTTAGTAACAAGCCCCTAATGCAGTGGTTGTAGGTTGCAGCTTCCTATCTAAATCACACCATCAAGCTTCAACAAACCCCGTGTCCAGACCCAACTCAAACCAGGAAGGTCGACAAGGATGGGGTGACAGTCGAGCCTGGGTACCTGTCTGTCAATTGCCGGGGCACAGCGGGAGTGAAGGAAGCCTCGAGCTGCTGTGGCCACTGCCCAGAGGTTCTAGAATGTACCCTCCCCCTTGGCACTCCGTTGCCTTCCCTGCAGAGGATGGTGTCTGGACGTTCCAGGGAACCCTCTGGGAAGCTTTCTGATGAGTGGGGCCACGGGTCTGACGCGACCCGGGCACATTGCTCCTGGGAGGGCGTGTGTAACGACATCGCTGGTGGCGGGGGCGTCTGGGGCAGCGGGCAGCCACTGCCTGTGCTCCTCTGGCCCTGCTGCTGGTCCACTGTGGCAGCGTCCGTGTCTGGCCGGGACCCCGCCATCCTGAACTTAGGCACGTGTGGGCGAGTCATGTTATCCCAGACGTGGACCTGCAGTGGGACAAGCACTAGCCTCACCACACTGGCCCGGCTGCGGGGGGCCTGAGGTCAGTTATGAACACACCCAGGAGGAAGAAGCCCTGCCTTATTTCTTTCCCATTTTCTTAAAATTATTTCTCATCAGATAAACTGGTAAAGGTTGGAGGACAATTTGTGTGTGGGGTTTTTCCCCAGTGCCATGATGCCGGGCCTTGGACTTGGCTCCCTGGAACGCAGTGGGTCTGCCCACCCCACGCACGGGCGGGAAAAGGGGCATTGCATGCAGAGGGTTGAAAGCCAAGCCAGCGATGAAATACCCCCCGAGCCTGGCCCCTTCTTGGAATGCACAGGGTCTCTGTTGGGTCAGGGGAGCACACGGGGGTCAGAAATGATTGCTGAAAGGGCCGAGGGATAGTGACCATGCTGACTGGTCAAACCAGCCTGCCCGTTTTGGTTCTGGGCAAGGATGACTGCCAAGACCCCCCCCTCATCATTTGGCTCTGATGAGACTCACAGAAGCCCCCTGGTTGTTGCTACAAGCCCAGAACCAGATCCCAAGTTCCCCTTCTTTACCTCATCAACGATTCTCTGGGCTGTTTGTCTTCACTGACCAATCTGGACAAAATGCCTACTTGGCCAAAGATTAGTCAGTTGTGGGAACCCACTGGGAACCCCAGGATTGATAAGAAACTTATTGTAAGCTGAAAACATTTGAGGGTAATAGATGCAGAAAGAAGCCTTTTAGAGCTTCTCTCTCCCTCTCTGTCTCTCTCTCTCTTTTTTTTTGCTGAAAAAACAGGAACTTCTGGGAAATGAGGCTGCCATCAGTTCCCTCCTTAGGGTGGGTCTGCTTCCAGATGAATGGTCAAGAGTAAACCTATGACCAGACCCCTCTCTGGAAACAGTCATGGCCTTAAAAAGGACCACTTAAACCTACACAAACGAGCATTATCGCAAACCTTCTTATTTCTCATTTGTTCTCCTGAAAGCCCAGTTTTCTTTCTGAAAGAAATCTTTTTGTTCTTCCCCTAAAGCTTTTTCTCCCCATCCTTCTAACCTATTAAATGAGGTCCATGAACCCCAAATTCTAGCCTCCCTATTGAGTTGCTCATCGTTGAGTATTCCTGCATTGTATACATAATCTTTTCCCTCCTGACAATCTGTTTTTAGTTGATTTAATTCACATATCCCAGGTACAGAACCTAAGAAGGTAGATGAAAGCTTTGTTTCTCCCCAAAACAGGATTCTCTCTTTTCTCCAGCCTCTGAACTTTTATCAGTCCTTGAATATGGGAACATGAGCTGCTTGTTCCCAAGAACATCCCCTGATTAACTGTCCCATCAAACCATGCCTCTATGCCCAGTTCTTTCTAGCCTTGATTAACAATCCCCCCATAAAGGAAAATTTCTTTCTTCCTGCCCTCAGAGACTCCTACAGATCTCAAGGTCTGAGATTCTCCCTCTGGAGTAATCCCCACTGCGTGTGATGATCCTTCTGAAGAAAACCTCTCCTTCTCCAGGATCTGTTCCTTGTTGCCAGTGACCAGAGGCGGGCGGTGCCATGGCCTGTCCTGACCCCACGCCCGCGAGCCCTCCGAGGCGGCTGAGTGGCCGTCTCCTCTATTCAAGGTTGCTTAGATGTTACTGTGGCCTCTCAGAGCAGCTCAGTGGCAGTGCCTTAATTGAAGTGTGCTTAAAAGAAAGAGAAGGCCTTGAAAAAGGCAGGCCTGAGTCTCATGAAACAGGGTAAGCATAATGCTCAATCGTGCCCTGTCATATCATCTTGCAGAAACCGGCCCATTTTGACTCTGATCTGCAAAACTTCCCCCACGATGCTTCATTAATGTGACAGCCTCAACCACCTCCAGTCTGGGGAGGCAGGGAGACTCGGTGAGGCCCGTGGATCGCTGAGAACACACGTGGTGGGGGCTGCCGTCTGAGCTTCACGTACGGGGCGTGTGAGAAAGGCCCCCTGGACCACTTTAGTTTCCACCGACACACACGCCCCGTCATCTTGTTTTCCGTTTCTCCGGGGAAGAGCATCTTTGATTCTCTGCTTCCTCTCATTCTCTTGTACTTCTTACTTTATGTTAGAACACTCTCTTAGGGTTTGAACAGAAGACTATTTGAACAGGAAAAGAGCAGGGTTTTGTGAATGCATTTTCCCGGTTTACATATACAAGTTGAAGAGGACTTGAGGTCCCAGCCTCCCACGGAATCAAGGAAGAGATGGAACTCAGTGGCCATGGAGGGTGAGCTCCGTTGTAGCAGATCAAGCCCCAGGAGTCCCCCAACCCCCAGAGCCTGGACCACACAGCTCCTCAGGTGTATCCGCCTTCCCACACACCACAGGGCACAGAGGGGACCTTTCCGGTTTTCTGTGGGGCTGATGGAAACAGGAGCCGTGAGTGGGAAAGTCTGGAAGCTGTAGCTCTCAGGCAATCATCCTCACTGGGGACACCCCGTGGTGACTGCCACTCCATCACCTGCCTAAAGAAAGGTGGCAGTGGCGTTGGTTGGGACCCCAGGAGGCTTGCAGCCCCCATCCTTGTGAGCCAGCCCCACGCCCCATCAGTTTTCACCTGTCTCCCAAGCCCTCTACTGCCCTTGAAGTATTGACAGTGTGACTTTATTTTTTTATTTTTTTTTTTAATATTATTTTATTAGTTGGAGGCCAATCACTTTACAACATTTCAGTGGGTTTTGTCATACATTGACATGAATCAGCCATATAGTTACATGTATTCCCCATCCCGATCCCCCCTCCCACCTCCCTCCCCACCCGACTCCTCAGGGTCCTCCCAGTGCACCAGGCCCGAGGACCTGACTCATGTATCCCACCTGGGCTGGTGGTCCGTTTCACCATAGATAATATACATGCTGTTCTTTCAAAACATCCCACCCTCACGTTCTCCCCCAGAGTTCAAAAGTCTGTTCTGTATTTCTGTGTCTCTTTTTCTGTTTTGCATATAGGGTTATCGCCACCATCTATCTAAATTCCGTATATATGTGTTAGTATACTGTAATGTTCTTTATCTTTCTGACTTACTTCACTCTGTATAATGGGCTCCAGTTTCATCCATCTCATTAGAACTGATTCAAATGAATTCTTTTTAACGGCTGAGTAATATTCCATGGTGTATATGTACCACAGCTTCCTTATCCATTCATCTGCTGATGGGCATCTAGGTTGCTTCCATGTCCTGGCTATTATAAACAGTGCTGCGATGAACATTGGGGTGCACGTGTCTCTTTCAGATCTGGATTCCTCAGTGTGTATGCCCAGAAGTGGTATTGCTGGGTCATATGGCAGTTCTATTTCCAGTTTTTTAAGAAATCTCCACACTGTTTTCCATAGTGGCTGTACTAGTTTGCATTCCCACCAACAGTGTAAGAGGGTTCCCTTTTCTCCACACCCTCTCCAGCATTTATTGCTTGTAGACTTTTGGATAGCAGCCATCCTGACTGGCGTGTAATGGTACCTCATTGTGGTTTTGATTTGCATTTCTCTGATGATGAGTGATGTTGAGCATCTTTTCATGTGTTTGTTAGCCATCTGTATGTCTTCTTTGGAGAAATGTCTGTTTAGTTCTTTGGCCCATTTTTTGATTGGGTCGTTTATTTTTCTGGAATTGAGCTTCAGGACTTGCTTGTATATTTTTGAGATTAATCCTTTGTCTGTTTCCTCATTTGTTATTATTTTCTCCCAATCTGAGGGCTGTCTTTTCACCTTACTTATAGTTTCCTTTGTTGTGCAAAAGCTTTTAATTTTCATTAAGTCCCATTTGTTTATTTTTGCTTTTATTTCCAATATTCTGGGAGGTGGGTCATAGAAGATCTTGCTGTGATTTATGTCGGAGAGTGTTTTGCCTATGTTCTCCTCTAGGAGTTTTATAGTTTCTGGTCTTACATTTAGATCTTTAATCCATTTTGAGTTTATTTTTGTGTATGGTGTTAGGAAGTGTTCTAGTTTCATTCTTTTACAAGTGGTTAACCAGTTTTCCCAGCACCACTTGTTAAAGAGATTGTCTTTTTTCCATTGTATATCCTTGCCTCCTTTGTCAAAGATAAGCTGTCCATAGGTTCGTGGATTTATCTCTGGGCTTTCTATTCTGTTCCATTGATCTATATTTCTGTCTTTGTGCCAGTACCATACTGTCTTGATGACTGTGGCTTTGTAGTAGAGTCTGAAGTCAGGCAGGTTGATTCCTCCAGTTCCATTCTTCTTTCTCAAGATTACTTTGGCTATTCGAGGTTTTTTGTATTTCCATACAAATTGTGAAATTATTTGTTCTAATTCTGTGAAAAATACCGTTGGTAGCTTGATAGGGATTGCATTGAATCTATAGATTGCTTTGGGTAGAATAGCCATTTTGACAATATTGATTCTTCCAATCCATGAACACGGTATGTTTCTCCACCTGTTTGTGTCCTCTTTGATTTCTTTCATCAGTGTTTTATAGTTTTCTATGTATAGGTCTTTTGTTTCTTTAGGTAGATATACTCCTAAGTATTTTATTCTTTTTGTTGCAATGGTGAATGGTATTGTTTCCTTAATTTCTCTTTCTGTTTTTTCATTGTTAGTGTATAGGAATGCAAGGGATTTCTGTGTGTTAATTTTATATCCTGCAACTTTACTATATTCATTAATTAGCTCTAGTAATTTTCTGGTAGAGTCTTTAGGGTTTTCTATGTAGAGGATCATGTCATCTGCAAACAGCGAGAGTTTCACTTCTTCTTTTCCTATCTGGATTCCTTTTATGTCTTTTTCTGCTCTGATTGCTGTGGCCAAAACTTCCAACACTATGTTGAATAGTAGTGGTGAGAGTGGGCATCCTTGTCTTGTTCCTGATTTCAGAGGAAATGCTTTCAATTTTTCACCATTGAGGGTGATGCTTGCTGTGGGTTTGTCATATATAGCTTTTATTATGTTGAGGTATGTTCCTTCTATTCCTGCTTTCTGGAGAGTTTTAATCATAAATGAGTGTTGAATTTTGTCAAAGGCTTTCTCTGCATCTATTGAGATAATCATATGTTTTTTATCTTTCAATTTGTTAATGTGGTGTATTACGTTGATCGATTTGCGGATATTAAAGAATCCTTGCATTCCTGGGATAAAGCCCACTTGGTCATGGTGTATGATTTTTTTAATATGTTGTTGGATTCTGTTTGCTAGAATTTTGTTAAGGATTTTTGCATCTATGTTCATCAGTGATATTGGCCTGTAGTTTTCTTTTTTTGTGGCATCTTTGTCTGGTTTTGGAATTAGGGTGATGGTGGCCTCATAGAATGAGTTTGGAAGTTTACCTTCTTCTGCAATTTTCTGGAAGAGTTTGAGTAAGATAGGTGTTAGCTCTTCTCTAAATTTTTGGTAGAATTCAGCTGTGAAGCCATCTGGTCCTGGGCTTTTGTTTGCTGGAAGATTTCTGATTACAGTTTCGATTTCCTTGCTTGTGATGGCTCTGTTAAGATCTTCTATTTCTTCCTGGTTCAGTTTTGGAAAGTTATACTTTTCTAAGAATTTGTCCATTTCATCCAAGTTGTCCATTTTATTGGCATAGAGCTGCTGGTAGTAGTCTCTTATGATCCTTTGTATTTCAGTGTTGTCTGTTGTGATCTCACCCTTTTCATTTCTTATTTTGTTAATTTGGTTCTTCTCTCTTTGTTTCTTAATGAGTCTTGCTAATGGTTTGTCAATTTTGTTTATTTTTTCAAAAAACCAGCTTTTAGCTTTGTTGATTTTTGCTATGGTCTCTTTAGTTTCTTTTGCATTTATTTCTGCCCTAATTTTTAAGATTTCTTTCCTTCTGCTAACCCTGGGGTTCTTCATTTCTTCCTTCTCTAATTGTTTTAGGTGTAGAGTTAGGTTATTTATTTGGCTTTTTTCTTGTTTCTTGATGTGTGCCTGTAATGCTATGAACCTTCCCCTTAGCACTGCTTTTACAGTGTCCCATAGGTTTTGGGTTGTTGTGTTTTCATTTTCATTTATTTCTATACATACTTTGATTTCTTTTTTGATTTCTTCTATGATTTGTTGGTTATTCAGAAGCGTGTTATTTAGCCTCCATATGTTGGAATTTTTAACAATTTTTTTCCTGTAATTGAGATCTAATCTTACTGCACTGTGGTCAGAAAAGATGACTGGAATGATTTCAATTTTTTTGAATTTTCCAAGACCAGATTTATGGCCCAGGATGTGATCTATTCTGGAGAAGGTTCCGTGTGCACTTGAGAAAAAGGTGAAGCTGATTGTTTTGGGGTGAAATGTCCTATAGATATCAATTAGGTCTAGCTGGTCCATTGTATCATTTAAGGTTTGTGTTTCCTTGTTGATTTTCTGTTTAGTTGATCTATCCATGGTTGTGAGTGGGGTATTAAAGTCTCCCACTATTATTGTGTTACTATTAATTTCCTCTTTCATACTCGTTAGTGTTTGCCGTACATATTGCGGTGCTCCTATGTTGGGTGCATATATATTTATAATTGTTATATCTTCTTCTTGGATTGATCCTTTGATCATTATGTAGTGACCTTCTTTGTCTCTTTTCACATCCTTTATTTGAAAGTCTATTTTATCTGATATGAGTATTGCGACTCCTGCTTTCTTTTGGTCTCCGTTTGCGTGAAATATTTTTTTCCAGCCCTTCACTTTGAGTCTGTATGTGTCCCTTGTTTTGAGGTGGGTCTCTTGTAGACAGCATATATAGGGGTCTTGTTTTTGTATCCATTCAGCCAATCTTTGTCTTTTGGTTGGGGCATTCAACCCATTTACATTTAAGGTAATTATTGATAGGTGTGGTCCCGTTGTCATTTACTTTGTTGTTTTGGGTTCACGTTTATACAACCTTTCTGCATTTCCTGTCTAGAGAAGATCCTTTAGCATTTGTTGAAGAGCTGGTTTGGTGGTGCTGAATTCTCTCAGCTTTTGCTTGTCTGTAAAGCTTTTGAATTCTCCTTCATATCTGAATGAGATCCTTGCTGGGTACAGTAATCTAGGTTGTAGGTTATTCTCTTTCATTACTTTCAGTATGTCCTGCCATTCCCTTCTGGCCTGGAGGGTTTCTATTGATAGATCAGCTGTTATCCTTATAGGAATCCCTTTGTGTGTTATTTGTTGTTTCTCCCTTGCTGCTTTTAGTATTTGTTCTTTGTGTTTGATCTTTGTTAATTTGATTAATATGTGTCTTGGGGTGTTTCGCCTTGGGTTTATCCTGTTTGGGACTCTCTGGGTTTCTTGGACTTGGGTGGCTATTTCCTTCCCCATTTTAGGGAAGTTTTCAGCTATTATCTCCTCGAGTATTTTCTCATGGCCTTTCTTTTTGTCTTGTTCTTCTGGAACTCCTATGATTCGAATGTTGGGGCGTTTCACATTGTCCCAGAGGTCCCTGAGGTTGTCCTCATTTCTTTTGATCCTTTTTTCTTTTTTCCTCTCTGCTTCATTTATTTCCACCATTTTATCTTCTACCTCACTTATTCTATCTTCTGTCTCCGTTATTCTACTCTTGGTTCCCTCCAGAGTGTTTTTGATCTCATTCATTGCATTATTCATTTTCAATTGACTCTTTTTTATTTCTTCTAGATCTTTATTAAACATTTCTTGCATCTTTTCAATCTTTGTCTCCAGGCTATTTATCTGTACCTCCATTTTGCTTTCAAGATTTTGGATCATTTTTATTATCATTATTCTAAATTCTTTTTCAGGTAGATTCCCTATCTCCTCCTCTTTTGTTTGACTTGGTGGGCCCTTTTCATGTTCCTTTACCTGTTGGGTATTTCTCTGCCTTTTCATCTTGTTTAGATTGCTGTGTCTGGAGTGGGCTTTCTGTATTCTGGAGGTCTGTGGTTCCTTTTTATTGTGGAGGTTTTACCCAGTGGGTGGGGTTAGACGATTGGCTTGTCAAGGTTTCCTGATTAGCGAAGCTTGCGTCAGTGTTCTGGTGTGCGGATCTTGATTTCTTCTCTTTGGATAGCAATGGAGTGCCCAGTAATGAGTTTTGAGATGGGTCTATGTGTTAGGTGTGACCTTGGGCAGTCTGTATGTTGACGTTCAGGGCAATGTTCCTGCGTTGCTGGAGAATTTGCGTGGTATGTCGTGCTCTAGAACTTATTGGCTCTTGGGTGGTGGTTGGTTTCGTTGCAGGTATGGAGGCTTTTGTAGGGTCACTTATTACTTAAAGATTCATGTAGTCAGGAGTTTTCTGGTGTTCTCAGGTTTTGGGCTTAAGTCTCCTGCTTCTGGATTTCAGTTTTATTCTTCCTATAGTCTCAGGACTTCTCCAGCTATACAGCACTGATAATAAAACTTCTATGTTAATGGTGGAAAGTTTCTCCCCCGTTAGGGATACCCAGAGAGGTTCACCGAGTTACATGGAGAAGAGGAGAGGGAGGAGGGAGATAGAGATGGGCAGGAGGAGAAAGAGGGGGACTCAAGAGGAGAGAGACAGATCTACGAAGTTGTCTGATCCCAGAGTGTTCTCCGTAGCCCAGACACCCACAAAGATTCACAGAATTGGATTGGGAAGAGAAGGGGGAAGGAGGAAATAGAGGTGTTCTGAGGTAGAAAACAGAGTCAAGATTGGGAGAGAATAATCAACACACTCGTGAATAAAAATGGGAGCTGAATATTGGATTCTTAAGTGTTCACAATTTATATCATATACTGAAAAACAAAAATTAAAAATCTAGAGTAGAGGTTAGACTCTTAAAAATACTATATTAAAAACAAAAACCAAAACACACAAAAGAAATTTTAGAAATATATATGAAGTTTGGTATAAAAATAGGGCTTCTCTTCTTTTTTTTTTTTTTTTTTCTTCCCCTTCTCCTTCTTCTGTAAGGTTATAGTGGATTGAAAATGAAAATTAAGGCGTAGTAAAAGGAGTGCTAGAGGGCTTTAAAAGAAATAAGAGAAAAAGAAAAAGAAAATAGAAGAGAAGAAAAAAGAAAAGAAAAAAAGAAGAAAAAAAAAAAAGAAAAAAGAATGAGAAAAAAAATTGTTTTGCGTAATTAAAAAAAATCGTAAAAATCTATGAAAATGAAAGTTAAGGAGTAATGGGGGAGTAATAAGGAATTTTTAAAGGAAAATAAAAGAGAACCAAGAAAAAAGAAAGAAAAAAAAAATTTTTTTTTTCCTTACTTAAAAAAAAAAAAAAAAAAGAAAAAAAGAAAAAAAAAAAAAAAAAAAGAAAAAGAAAAAATATATCTAGGAGTTTCCCTGGAGCTGTTGCGGTCAGTGTGGGTTCGGCTCAGCTTCAGATAGCTCCTCGTTCCAGCTTACACTTCTCGATATCTACAGGCCCTTCCGGTGTAGTCAGTCCGTGGTTTCTTCAGGGATTTTAATCTGTTACACCGGTCCCTTTGTTTATTTGGGTTCTGTTGCCGGTCTCTCTTCCGCGCCTAATTTCCGCCCTGACACACGGGGCGGAGGTGGATTCTTATTCAGGTAGCTAGTTCCGTCGCGCTGCGGCGAGGGGCTGTGCGGGGAGGGACCGGCGCTCCCGGGAGAGGCTTGCGCTCTTTTCTCGATCTGCGCTGCTCAGGCTCCGGGCTGCTCCGTCTGAAGCGCGCGCCACGCTGCGCGCGGCTCCAGCCCTCGGGCGATTCACAAAAGCGCGGCACACAAAGCCGGGCCCGCGCTCCGTCCCCACGCCGCCCGAGCGGCCCAGGCAGCCAGGCGCTTGACGGGCGCTCTCTCCCCGGGTGCGGCGCGTCCTCTGCCCCGCGCGGTCCCAGTCTCAGTCCCCGCCGGCGCCAGTCGGGAGCGCGCGCCCTCTGCCCTCCGTGTCCCCAGCCGCAGTTCCCGCCCGCGCCGGTCGGGCGCCCGCGCCCTCCGTCTCGCCACGACCCTCCCGGCGGGCTTCGGCCGCCCAGAATCTCGGTCCCTTTGTTCTGCGAACGGCCGGCAGTGTGTTCGGGCCGGTTAATTTTCTGTCTCTTTTGCTGTCCCACAGTTCAAGTTGGCAACTCACAAAAGCTCCCTCTGATTGTCCTCAGGGTGCTCAGGCCCGGATCCAGCCCCAAGTAATGCCGCCCGCTCCTCTCCGTTCCGTCCCCACTTGCTGGTGGCGGATGCGGGCGTCTGGGGTACTTTTCTGCTGGGAGTTGCTTTTAGGCTCTTAATCTGTGGGTTTTATTTATTGTATCCCTCCCAGTCAGATTCAAACTCTTGAGATTCCAACACTTCCCCCAGGCCCGCCAGAGCGAGGGTTTCCCGGTGTCTGGGAACGTCCTCTATTAAGTCCCTTCCCGGGACGGATCTCCGTCCTTAGCTCTTTTGTTTCGCTTTTTATCTTTTATATTTTGTCCTACCTCCTTTCGAAGACAATGGGCTGCTTTTCTGGGCGCCTGATGACCTCAGCTAGCGATCAGAAGTTGTTTTGTGAAGTTTGCTCTGCGTTCAGTTATTTTTTTGATGAATTTCTAGGAGAGAAAGTGGTCTCTCCGTCCTACTCCTCCGCCATCTTGGCTCCTCCCCCGACAGTGTGACTTTAAAGACAGATCCAGTCAACCAAAGTGATGCAATCTGACCTTTGCAAGACTGTTGTTCTGGCCTTGATTTGCTTGCGGGGGAGGGCTATTTCCTCCTCATTAAACATTAAATAGCAGATAAATAGCATCTGCGGAGAAGGCACTGGCACCCCACCCCAGTACTCTTGCCTGGAGAATCCCAGGGACGGGGGAGCCTGGTGAGCTGATGTCTATGGGGTTGCACAGAGTCGGACACGACTGAAGTGACTTAGCAGCAGCCAATAGCATCTGATGTGTTTGAACTTTAAGATGTTTCAACATATGGGACCTGTCATCCTCATATTTGAAAAGCAGTGATTGTACACATATGAAACACGCACACCAACACAAAATTCTTTGATTTAAGAGGGAATCAAGTCTTTGAATCAGGTCTACTGTGATCCTAGACAATGAATGTCTGGAGCCCTTTTAAGGAACAAAGCTGTTAGCCCAGGGGCTAAGAGGGCTTTCTCACTGGCCCGCTCCAAGGTCAAGTCCCTTCTAACCAAGCCTTCTGTGAACAGCCCCGTAGGCCTTTGATCTACAGTTAGAGGAAATCTTAATATTTGTCCTGTTGAAGGTCTTCCCTGGTGGCTCAGACACAAAGAACCTGCTCGCAATGCAGGAGAACCAGGTTCAATCCCTGGGTCTGAAAGACCCTCTGGAAAAGGGACTGCAGCCCGCCCCAGCATTCTTGCCTGGAGAATCCCAGGGACAGAGGAGCCTGGCGGGCTACAGTCCGTGGGGTTGCAAAGAGTCAGACACGACGGAGAGACTAACGCTCTCACTTTCTGTGAAAAGGCTGCCTTCTGCCCGCAGAGTTCAAGTGTTCATTGTTTACAAAGCACGCCGTTCCGTCTCCAAACCAGGACAACCTTGGGCAGACACTCCCCATTCCAGACTTGGAGAGGAGGAGCCCGGCGCAGACGTGTGTCCCCAGCCGCAGCTCCCCGGACACACTGCGGGCCGGGAGGAAGGCAGGGCCAGGCTGGGGCGGGGGTGCGCAGGAGCAGGTCTGAGTCCGTCTGGGAACCCACAGAGGGACCCACCACCGCGCAGGCCTGCGTCTCAGCGGTAGAAATTTTGAGAGGTCCTCCAAAGGAGTGCCGGCTGTTGTCCCTGAGAGCGAGGCGGAGAAGGACGGTGTCAGAGGAGGCCAGACAGGGAGCCGGGCTTTCACCCGGCCGGGTGATAATAGAACCGACCTCACGCAGCGCTGTGTGGACCCCGGGGCCTGGGGGAACTGGCTATGGAATGATAACGCACAGTATAAGGTGGACACACATGAGCCTGTCCTTGCTGACATCCTTCTGATAGAAGTAAGTGAAATGAATAAATAAACAGGGGACAAGGAGACGGGGAAAATGCTTCCATACAGAAGAAGCTCAAGCACAAGACGGAGGCGCTCCCTCCCCCAGGAGGTGGGGCTGAACTCCCTTCCCCGAGGGTGTGGGCGGGACTCGCTGACTCCCCTCCCAAAGGACAGAACGTGAGTAGGGGAGACGGCAACTTCTGGTGGAGACCCCAGCAGACCCCACCTTACCCTTGCCATCAGGGTTTGTGTCTCCTGGATAAGCCGGCTGTGTGAGTCACGCGCCCCCTGCTCTGCCACGTCGAGAGGGCTCCTCACCTCCCGGGACCTTTCCCCCAAAGCAGCGCGCCAGCGTCAGCATCAGACAGAACACCAGGCAAGCCCCAGGCGGGGGCAGACGTCAGGAGGGTCTCTGCCACATGCTGGAGTGAAGATGAGGCCTGACTGGGAGCAGGTGGCAGACGGGAGGAGCCTGAGGTCGCTTGGGGGCGGTGGGGGTGCTGGTGGGGTCCTGGGACAGACGAAGGGCGTTAGCGGATCCAAAGCTGGTGAATCCAAAGACAGCCTTCAGTTTTGTTAGCTGTGTTGAACCCTTGTGGATTTCTTAGTTAAAGAGTGAACCTCTAAGTGTAGAATGTTGTCACAAAGGGAACAGTGGGGAGTGACAGGCGCTTCCTGAACGGTCTTGGAAAATCTAAAATTAGCCCATGAGAAAGACTTCCATTTTGTAAAACGTGATTAAATGAGTGAATGCCTCCACCAGTGAATTTGATGAGGATTCAGACATTAAGAGGCCTTGGAACCTAAAAAAATGATACAGTGAGCTTATTTACAAAACAGAAATGGACTTCCAGACATGGAAAACAAATTTATGGTTACCAAAGGGGAGGGGGGAAGGGATAAATCAGGAGTTTGAGATTTAACATATGTGCGCACATATACACATACATCTGAGTCACTTTGTTAAACGCCTGAAACTAACACAACATTGAGCTCAGTCGTGTCCGACTCCTTGCGGCCCCATGGACTGTATTCCACCAGGCTCCTCTGTCCCTGGGATTTTCCAGGCTAGAATACTGGAGCGGGTTGCCATTTTCTTCTCCAGGGACACAACATTCTAAATCAGCTATATTTCAATTGAAAAACTTTTAAGCAAAGAGGCCGTTCTCCGGGAGAGGAGGTGGGCGGTGTGGGGCATAAATGTGGAATCGGCTAAGTGTAACTTGTTAATACTCACTAACCATGCCTACTCACCATCTCCAGAATCTACTGGTCATCAAGAAACTCTCTCTAAATATGATAGCGATGATAATCTTGCTGACTGACCCTAAACATTTGTGTGCTGGTGACGCAGACGGCAGATCAGGCTGCATCACTAACCAGCGCTCAGATGAACAGACTGACCTTAAACGGTATCTTCTAGCCCAGCCAGAAGCAGCAGCAGCACCCTGCCCACTGCGCATACGGCTGGTCTAGGAAGGCGTTTTTCTCTGTTCCGAACAGAAACGGGAACTGACAATTCTGGAAAGACTGGATACGCTACTTCTCAGGATTCCGTTTAGCATGTGCGGTGAAAATCCCTGTTCACCACACACTGAACACACACAGGAAGACCCTGAAGACCGGGAGAAGAAGACAGGCCAGTGAGAGGCCCTGGAGACCCAAAGAAGAACTCGATGATGAGTTTCCTGGGTTTTCCTTCAGCCTCATGTGCCCCAGGCTGAGCTCAGGAGAAACCAGAAACCCCAAAATGCCAGTAAGCACAGACCAAAAAAAAAAAAAAAACCAACCAGAGTCTTCTCGTGAGCTAAAAGACCAGGAATGGGGTGGCCTTGAAGACGAAATTATGAGGCCGAACGCTGGTGAGGATGTAGCAACTGGGTCACTCAAGTCCTGGAAATTACTGTGGCAGCTTCTTTAAAAGCTGACATACGCCATCCTTACATATGACTGAGCCTTTTCTCCCAGGAAGATAAGAATTACGACCACACAAAATGCTGTACTCAATAGTTTGCAGTGGTTTGATTTGTGATAAGCAGAAAACTGGAAACAGTCAAACGCCCCTCGATAAGAAAATAATTATCCCATAAACTGCTTGGCCATAAAGGTGAATGAATCACTGACTGGGGCGGGTCTCAAGGGCAAGTTCATCCCAAGGAAGCAACCCTGAAAGGTCATGTGCTGCATGATCCCATGTATGTAACATTCTCCTGATGACAGAACATCAAGGAGGAGAAGATGGGGAAGGACGTGGGCGTGGTTGGAGGGGAGCATGGGGGGGATCCACGTGTTGGTGTGGTGTTCCCAATCCTGACAGTGGTGGAGGCAACGTGAGTCCACACACGTGATGTGATGCCTGAGAGCCTCACCCTCGGGGCCCAGGCCAGACTCCTGGGTTTGATATTGTCCTGCATTTTTGCAAGATGGAACCACTGCAGAAACTGGGTGAAGAGTACTGTCTCTGCAACTTCCTCCTTCAAACTAAAAGACTTGCTGGAGGAAATGGGTGGAGATTACATTTCACCATCAGACAAACCACAGTCACCTCAGACAAGGGAACGTGTGAGTCCCTCAGGCGTGTCCCACTCTTTGTGACCCCATGGACTGTAGCCCTCCAGGCTCCTCTGTCCATGGCATTTTTTAGGCAAGAATACTGGAGTGGGTAGCCATTCCCTTCTCCAGGGGATCTTCCTAACCCAGGGATGGAACCCAGGTCTCTTGTGCCTCCTGCATTGCAGGTGAATTTTTCACCATCTGAGCCACTGGGGAAGTCTCAAACCAGGGGAGCACGTGGCAGCTAGATTCGTGGACTGCACAGTCCCGCTGCCTCTCAAGGTCACTTGGAGTCCCCCTGCAGTGCAAGGGCTCGTCCACAGCTCCTCGGGCCTGTCGCTGTTCAGGTGAGTGTTACTTGGCACAAGGAAACAGCCCACATCTGTGTGCCTGGAAGCAGAGTCCAGGGAGACTGTGGTCCTTTGTACAGAAAAACCACAGAGCAAGAAAGAAACATATCCCTTAGTCGTCTCAGATTCTGGAAAATTGAATGTTACTCTGCCTAGAAATGCATCCTCTTGAAGGATTTCTGGGAATAAAAGTGTGTTTATATAAAGCAGCCATAATTTAGAAGGAAGCCAGCAATCCTAGCAGACTGTGTGTCCTTTCAGGCTTGGGAAACGTGTAGCTAACATCTGGGCTGAGACCACACCCCAGCTCGTGCGTGTTTGGAATTCAGACACCGAGCCCGGGGATGCTGCCTGCAGGCTCCCTAGCAGGGATGGGAAGGGTGAGGTGGGGAGGACCCGAACCGGCTCTCACGGCGCGGGCTCCCCAGGGCAGCTTAGCAGGGCACCAGGACCCAGGCTGTGGCTTCAAGCCGTGCACCGCCATCACTCACTGCCCTGGGGTCGGAGTCCACGGCGGACGCACTGATGCTGGCGTCAGCGGGTTTCCTTCCGGAGGCGCCGCAGGAGACCCCGGCGCCTTGATCTTTAGCTCAGAGAAGCTGCTACGCCCTGTGGCTCGCGGGCCCTCCCCGCAGCGGTGGGTCGAGTCTTCATGCTGCCCTCTCTCTGGTTCTCCTTCTTTCGCCTCCTCCCCATTGAAGGACCCATGTCCTGGATGATCTGGGACAGTCTCCCCACTCGAGACCCGCTAATCAGCCACCTACGGCCACGAGCATCTGTCCTTTCCCTTCGCCAGGTAAGGTGGGTATTCACAGGCTCCAGGAATCAGGGCGAGAACATCCTCGGGGATGTTGCTCCACTGACCACACTGACCTCGCCGATTACGGCTGCCTTTCACATCCAGCTCCACCGGTTCAGGGCCCACCCCTGCAGCCCCTGCTCGCTCAGGGCGTGGCTGCTGTGGGCCGGTGGAACTGGATTTCTGTTTATTTCTCTGAATCACATGTGGCGCGCTCAGGACACGCCCAGTAAGGCCTCACGTGCCTTCCTTGAACTCCCCTGTGAAGGCTGCAAATGTCATCCCCATTTTACAGATGAGGACAGTGAGGCTCAGAGAGGGTACCTGGCTTATTCACGTGGCTGAGCTGGGACTCACGGGTGGGCCGGGCCCACTCCTGGGCTCCTCCTCCTCCCTGCAAACTTGCTGGAGACGTGGATGGAGCCATGAGTGTGTTTCTGCCCTGCGAGGAGCAGACCCTGAGGTGTGTCAGGCTCAGATCCTGCTCAGTAGTGGAAATCTGATGGGTGGAGTCAGTCAGCCCCGCCAAGAGGCACCCGGGGGGCTGGGTGGCGCCAACCGGGCCAGATGGGCAGCTCGCTTGCCTGGCTCCCTGTCACCTGTCACCAGGACGCGGGGCCCACGTCCCAGGCCCCGGGGCTGGAGAGTTGTATCACTGCAGAAGGCTGTGCATGGGCGGGGCTGCCCGTGGTCACTTGACCAACGTGACCTCCGCAGGTGCCTCTGGCCCCCTGCCCAGCTGGTTGGTCTGGAGTTGGGGTCAGAGGTTGGGCTGGGGGCAGGGTAGAGCAGATTTGGAGGGAGCAGGGTCCGGACTCTGAGTCGTGGGGATCGAGGACAGCGAGTGGACGTCCACCCCCTGAGACGGGTGCCCAGGGACCAGGGTGTGGTCTCAGGGGGCCTTGTCTTGCTGTTCCCACAGCTCATCCAGGGCCTTGCTCAGAGGTTGGGATTCCGTAGATGCAGTGGTGGAACTTCGGCTGGGTGCTTCACCTGGATTTGCTGGGCTGAAGGCAAGGTGGGGGTGGGGGGTCGGGGAGCACCTGGAGGGGCTGAAAAGGGGGCTGGGGAAGGGGTTCGGGGGCACGGGGACAGCGCTGAGGTGGGGACATGAGGGCCAGCGGGAGGCCTACGGGAGGAGGGCCCGGGGCTGGGCCCGGAGGAGGCTCTACTCTGGGGGGTGCGCGATGTGAGGATCTGAGATCTGCTTCCCCCGGGCTGACCCTGGGGGGCAGCTCCGCTCTTTCTCACACACCGGTGCCCACTCCTGTCGGGCGGGTCCTCCACGCGTGTGGGTGGTATGCGGAAGGGGCAGGGTCCATCCAAGGCCGCAGGGACCCCCAGGGAGCAGGGTCCTCGCACTGGCTGTCTGCTCTGGATCGCCCACCTGGAGCTGGTCCCCGGCCCCCAGCCCCAGGCTGCAGGGCCAGGACGCTCGGGAGAAGCAGTGTCCAGGTAGATACTGCAGGCCGCCCTGCGGAACCCACCCAGGCCCCCTGTGGAGAAAGCGCGGCCTCCCTGGAAGGAGCTGGGGCTCCAAGGGGTGGTCACCCCTTTCCTGCTGGTGAGGGGGCTCTCGGGACACCGCGTCCTGCAGAGTGGAGCTGGACATGCTCTTGTCTGGCCTCAGAGTCTTCCCATCCCAGCCAGCAGAGTCCAAGGAGCCCGCAGCATCTCCCCGGTGCCCATGCGGAGGGCCCTTCTCGTTGATTCGGGGGACCCTGCCGCTGATTCAGGGGGACCCTGCCATTGATTCAGTTGACCCTGCCACTGATTCGGGGGCCCTGCCACAGAAGCTCAGGGCACCCCACAGTGAGGACGCTGATGGAGGTGGACGGTCGGCCCCAGGAGGAAGCGCCCAGAGGTGAGTGCTGAGTCCCCACGGCATCCTCAAGGGTGATGCCGAGACACAGCAGGAGACGGCCAGCCACCTCAGGGCTGGCGTAAGGCCACTCTGTCTCCTGGGCCATCAGCACCCTCTTTGTGGGGATGTGGCCCTGACCTTGGCCTCATCTGTCCGGGGCTGGAGGCATCTTCCCTCTGCTCATGACAACAGTGCGGATGAAGAAGGAGGACTCGAGGCTGAGCTTGGCTCCGGCCTCCTCTCCTCGGATCCTGCGTGGAGGCGCGGGCACTGCCTTCTGGGCGCCCTTGTAGAATTCCCCCTCCACCCTGGTTCTGGTCGTGGACCACACTGCCAGCACGCACGCTGACTGGTTCAGTCTCCTTGCTATGGAGCCACCTTTCAGAAATACACAAACCACAGGTTCACATGGACATGTTCGTGCTGCCACGTGAAGTATATTGTCAAGGCAGGAAGATGGACATCAGTTCAGTTCAGTCTCTCAGTCGTGTCTGACTCTTTGAGACCCCCCTGGACTGCAGCACGCCAGGCCTCCCTGTCCATCACCAGCTCCCAGAGTTCACTCGAACTCATGTCCATAGAGTCTATGATGCCATCCAACCATCTCATGCTCTGTCATCCCCTTCTCCTCCTGCCTTCACTCTTTCCCAGCATCAGGGTTTTTTCAAATGAGTCAGTTCTTCACATCAGATGGCCAAAGTATTGAAGTATCAGCTTCAGCATCAGTCCCCCCAATAAACACCCAGGACTGATCTCCTTTAGGATGGACTGGTTGGATCTCCTTGCAGTCCAAGGGACTCTCAAGAGTCTTCTCCAACACCACAGTGCAAAGGCATCAATTCTTCTGTGCTCAGTTTTCTTTATAGTCCAACTCTCACATCCACACATGACCACACATAGTACAGTGTAATTTGTTAGGCTGATGTTGAACTTCCAAATGCTTAGAATATAGTTTGTGACCTCTATCTGTCCCGGCAGACCTACCGCGTGGCCGTCCTTGGGCTGATCATTGTCCTGGCCCTTTACTTCTCCCAGTAATCAGGAGGCTTGCAGGAAGGTGACCATGAACTCGGATCCTAACCAGGTGGTCTGTCAGAGCGCCTAGCACGGAGCAGGGCCACCCCACACACACACGTGGGACACGGCAGCGGCCTCTGCAAGCCTCCTCTGCTTTGCTTGCTCCTCTCTGAGAAGCATTGGCAATGGTCACGGCAGCCAGACACACCCGTGTCTGCACGCTGAGCCCTGGATTTTCAGGCAGCTATTTTCCTCCTCCAGTGATGGAGCCAGCGCAGAAATTGTCCCGTGTGCATCGAGAAGCCGGGCTGGGCGGAGACAGGCCAGCCACCAGAAGGAGAAGCTGAGATGGAGATATGGGCGTTTCCAGGGTTCAGGACAGAGCTTCAGGATGTCAGACCTGTCTTAAAAGACTCGGTGCCCTTGATTGAAAATAGAAACGCCATCGGAGACGGCCCCAGCCCCAGCGGAGTGCGGCGGAGCCAGTCTGACGGCAGGGGCGGGCGGTGACCTTGCTGACGGGGTAATGGCAGTGTTGGGAGCACTTTGTCATCACTCCTGCTCCTTGGCCTCCCCTCTGGCCTCGCTCCCACTCCTTCCACAGTGGCTGTGGGGGGCAGGACCTCAGCCTTCCACGGGGAGCCGGAGGGGGCAGGAGCCGCCTCAGCAACGCACTGACCCTGGAGCTAGGGTCGGGGGAGGAGGGTTTCTGGGGACCCTGGTTCCCTGGCGGCACCTGCAGTCTTCAGGGCTGGGGGCCAGTGCCGGCCGGAGGGTCTCTGAATCCGGAGCGCCAGAGCGGCCCGTGGTCCCTGCCGTGCCTACAGAGAGTGCCGCCACGCCCGCCACGCCCAGCCCCCCGCCGCGGATGCAGGCAGCCAGGTCAGACACTGCGGGACCACATGCGCCTGATGGAGGGGCCTCTGCTGGCTACAGACAAGCCGCTTAGCCTGAGAATCCTGGGGGCTGGGGAGCTTAACATGGCTTCCTCTTTCCTTGGGCTCCTCCACCTTCTCTCCTGCTCTGTTCCCAGGGGTCAGGCTGCTGGGCCTCAGCGCCCTTTGCTCTCTGCCCTCCTCCCGGGGGATGGGGGCAGGACAAGCAGGGGGCGGTGCCGTCCGGGATGACCTCTAGTACAGCGGCAGGGTCCTGGGGAAGGGGGCAGGGTCCCGGGGGAAGGGGGCAGGATCTGGGGGATGGGGGGGCAGGCCGGGCAGAAGGGTGCCACCCCTCCACCCTCCTTCCCCTCCCCCGAGGCACCAGTCAGGGCTCCAGCCCGCTCCCCCCGCAAAGGGGCCCCGATGCCCAGATCTGGCTCCCTGCTCCTGTCTCTGCTCCCGTCCCTTCCTTTTGTTTGCACCATTTCTTGGGTAACTGAGTTTACCCATGAATGTAATGATGGAATCTGTATTTGTACATTGTAAATATTGTAACTTAAGAACCAGTTGCATAAAATATGAGAAATGTGTTTATAAGGGAGCTTGTGTATTACCATAAGAGTTTCATCGAGGGAAAAAGGTTTAAACATTATCATCATGGAAAAAAAAATGGGTTTCATTTCTCCTTATGTACAGTGCACAGTTCATTGGTTTTTTTTTTTAAGGAGAAATGAAAAGAGTCCCTGCTGAAAATGCGGAATGAATTCAGATCCGTTTACCTCTAGAGACGTACCTTGGACAAAAAGGAAAAGCAAAGCTGGTGAATTTGGGGAAGATGTCGTTGAGAAATCACAGCGTCACTGAAGCTGGTGGTAAGTGAGTAAGGAATGGAATGTTCTCTCGTTTGTTTACAGCTCGAGAGGTCAATTCAGACACTTAAAAAACGTTCTTACGGATTTCACAGAACCGACTGGTAGAGTTGCAGGGTGGGAACTGCTTTCCATGCGGTCGGCGCTCTGACCTCCCAGGCCTGGCCTGAGTGCTCCACACAGACCCGGCCCCGCCCGGCCCCTGCAGCAGCCACGTCCTGTCAAGGAGACAGGGACTCCGGCCAGAGCGACCGGGTGCTGAGAAGTGGGGAGGCCGCATTCCTGCCTGGCACACCCAGCCCCTTACTCAGTCACCTCCTCCGAGCCAGGGCCACAAGCCGGCAAAGGATGATGAGAAGATAGCTCACGCCAGGCGGCCTGGTGCAGGCTCCTGCTCTCCCCGTTTCCCCCAAAGCCTCCAGGCCTCTGGGCCCGCGAAGCTGAGTGTGTCAGCCTGCATGCAGCCCTGGCGTCCAGCGGTTTTCCCGGGGCAGCAGAGGTTTGGTCGTGACTTCAGCTTTTCCCCAGCGACGCCCAGAATCCTCTGAGAAGACCCAGGTGTCAACAAGCGCACACTCCCGGTCTTGTGAGCTGCTCTGGGCTGCAGTCTGGGCTCTGCCCTCGGCTCGCTCTCCTGCTCCATTTACATCATCCTGATGCCCTTGTCGGGCACGACATGTTTAGCGGGAAGGTTATGTCATAACATCACTTTTGCGTCCCTCTGTGTAACTCCTCTGGCGAGGGAAGCAAGCCCCTTTCATTTTATTATACCTAAATGCATTTTCTTAACAGCTTATTTTCTCGGGCATGTTAGTAATTCCTGCGATGGCTCCTTCCCTGATGAGGGTAGAAATTGCAGGAGGGGGAGCACGGGCAATGCCATCCTTCTTTTTCCCTATTTTGGCTCACATTACAGAGTCCACAGCCCTGAGAGGACGAGAGCAAACACTTTCCAGCTCAGAATCCATCAAAGCAATCGCAAACCTCAGTGGGGACCTGGCTCACTGGGGCTTTGTGAGCCCACGCAGGCGGAGGAGATGAGTCTGTACGTCCCTTAATCACAGCGTCTTTGCAGCTTGCCTTCTGTGTCAGCCTCGGTGTGATTTGGTGGGAATGAGCGTGAGCCTTATTTAAGGGCAGAACCTCCTTAGGTTGTCAGAGCATGGCCCAGACGCTCACGAGATGGTCTCACCCAGAGGTCGACGCCCCATGATGGGGGCTGGCCTGGGCTATGCTGTGCGCAGACGGACGTCTCTCTGCTGGTTAGACCCCTGCCTAGGACCCGGCCTGCCATCCACGCTGCTCCAGCCCTCTTCAGCCCGGCACAAACTCTCGCTGGTGACCCCCCCATCCTGGGGTCACCAGTCACAGGCCAGACGCAGCAGCTCTGGCTGAGGACTGCCTGGCAGACTTGGCACAGAGGGGCCAGGGGCACGGCTTGCCTCCCCTCTCCACAGCTCTCTGGGGGCCCAGTCTCCCCAGCCTGCTGGCCATTGGCTCTGAAGATCAGGGCAAGGCCTGCTTCTCCCTGGGACACGCTGAGAATTCAGGGTCCTTCCGGCCCTGCCGCCTGCCTCCAGGCCTTCCAACGGGCCCTGCCCTGGGCAGCGGTGTCTGCGTCGTCCTCCCCTCTGCCCGTCTGGGGGCTCCTCTCCCACGTCCAGTGCCGGGTCCCTCAAAGGTCAGAGTCACTGTGGCCGAGGACTCCTCAACGCAGGGTGTCTGCAAAGACCAGGAATACACTGTGGCATAATCAACTGCTTGATTTTTCACGGAAAAAAACCAAAAGCATATCTGAATGTTCTCTGGGGGCAAGATCACAGTTCTTGAGTTCTAGAGTTCGGTGGTTTTTTTCAAATTGCATTTGGGGCGGAAGGTGAGGGCTGTGAATTCTCTCGGGGCCGAGGGCTCCTCAGAGTCATCATCTGACCCCGCGCTTACCCCGCGCGGATTTGCACATTTCAGACTCGCCGTGCTGCCTGAGAGAAACCCCTGACGTCGTGGCCACCACGGGGAGAGTGAGGTCACCAGTGAGCGCAGGACACAAGCACCTGCTCCTGGCCCGCGCTTGAAGCATCAACACGTAGCCAGGTCTCCAGCCAGGAGGCGGGCCGCTCTGCTGAGAGATCAGGGTCCGGGCGGGGTCTGGCGGCTGGTCCTTGGACGCCCCGTTGGCCACCGTCCCACAGGCGGGAGGGGACGTACAGGCTCATCGTGGGAGTTTCCTTCCATGCTGTGACCTTGGGGTGCTCCCGCTCCCCAATTTGCTGTTCAGTCGCTCAGTCATGTCTGACTCTTTGCAACCCCATGGACTGCAGCACGCCGGGCTTCCCTGTCCTTCACTATTTCCTGAAGCTTGCTCAAACTCATGTCCATTGAGTCCATGATGCCATCCAATCATCTCATCCTCTGTCACCCCACTTCTCCTCCTGCCCTCAATCTTTCCCAGCATCGGGGTCTTTTCTAATCAGTTGGCTGTTTGCATCAGGTGGCCAAAGGAGCTTTAGCCTCAGTCTTTCCAATGAATATTCAGGGGTGATTTCCTTTGTGATTGACTGGTTTGATTTCCTTGCTGTCCAAGGGACGCTCAAGAGTCTTCTCCAACACCATAATTCGAAATCATCAGTTCTTCAGCACTCAGCCTCCTTTATGGTCCAACTCTCACATCCGTACATGGATACTGGGAAAACCATCGCTTTGACTGAACGGACCTTTTGCATGATGCGCCCTGTGTACAATGTATGATGTACATCTGCCTGGTCCTTGGATGCTCCAGTAACCACCATCCCACGGGCGTGAGTGGACACACAGGCTCCACCCAGAAACTGTGGACACGGAAGGCTCATCGTGGGATTTTCCTTCCTGACTATGACCTTGGGGGGCTCCTTCCTCCCCAGATGCCCCTGTAACTAACACAGCCTGCACCCCAACCCCTGGGTGGCATCTGGACAGCAGCTTCCCGTGGCTGCCCTAACAGAGCACCCCAAGCCGCGGGGTCACGGGCAGCAGCAGGTCCTCCTCTCGTAGCTCTGAGGCCAGAAGCCAGAAACCCACGTGTCTGCTGGCTGCCCCCAGCTGAGCTCTGCCGGAAGCCCTGCTGCACGCCAGGCTCCTGCGATAGCTGGGATCCCGGATGTTCCTAGCTCGCAGCCACACCCCTCCAGTTCCCGGCTCTGTGCCACCCGGCCTTGCCCTCCGCGCATGTCTGCCCCTTCAAGGGCATCAGCCTTCGGCTTAGAGTCCCAGGCTAGAGCAGTGCGACCCCGTCTTAGCTGATTGCATCTACAGGGTTGTATATCCAAGTGTCACACCCTGGGGGCTCAGGCAGACGTGGAGTGGGGGTCACAGTCATCTCAGCACCGGGGTGGCGAGAGCAGGGCCGGGGGTTCGCCTGCAGCTGGCCGAGAACTCTGTCTCTGTAGAGGCTGCCCACGCGGCTTTGAGCAGCGTTCCCACGCCGGTGACCGTCTCCCAAGCTCTCAGCCGCCTCTGGTTTGGTGTCGTGTTGTGGCTGGAGGCCGAGAGGGGACACTCTGCTCCAGAGCAGGGCAGCTGTGACAGGAGGCCTCGCTCGCTGGGAGCCGCGTCCCCGCACGAGCTGTCCTGCGTGAGACTCTCTGGGAATGGGGGGGTCGGGTGTGTCTCGGTCCCACTCGCAGCCCGCTTTTAGGGGGGCCCCAGACTCACCCAGGGTGTGTCTGCTGGGCGGCGTTGTGCCCGCGTCTCAGCGCCACGGCCACGTCGGGGGGCAGAGCTGCCCGGAATCTAGAGAGGGAACCGGGGCTGCGGCCGCCGGGGCAGGACTGACTCTGCACTGACGTGCGTCTTCGTTGTCTGAACATTGTCCCTCGGTGAGGACACCTCCCCGCTCTCTACAGCTCGGAGCGAACGGATCGTGGTCCGCAGCCGTGGACGCTGGCTGGCTCTGAATCACATTCTGTGAGGTCCTCTTGCCCCGCGGTTAAGTGCGGTAGGGGGGTGTCCCTCTAAGATGTCAGCCCTGAGGGTCGACAGGAGGGCCGCGGGCTCCCCAGCCTGTGTGGCCGCGGAACGGGAGGCCGAGGCTCATTTCCGAGCACTGCCCGGCTCTGAGCCCGCTGCCTGGGGGCCAGGCCCACGGGGCTCGAGGCTGCGTTTTCCGGGCACCACACTGGCTGACTGGACAGAGCAGGGGCAAAGCTGGACCCAGACTCAGGTGAGCCCTGGATGTGTCTGGTCAGAGCCCGGGGGGAACGTGGAGTGGTGCCCAGGGCTGGCGAGGAGTCCACTGGGGGAGGAAGCAGGGACCCGGCGGATGCGGGGAGGCGGGAGAGGCTGGGTCTTTAGCAGCCTTGATGGCCAGCGGGCCTCCCCGTGCCGCCTCCGTGAGGCACGTCTCGGACACAGCACACAGGAGCGGGAAGACCGCACCCCCAGGGCTCAGGCCCAGCGCCGGGCAGGGACTTGCCTCCCTTTCGGGAGAGACCTCTCCAGGGTGGAGGTGAGGGGAAGGCATCGGGGTGGCCCTGGGACAGTATCCAGGCCATGGGACCGGGCAGGGAGGAGCCGTGAGGGAGGCAGCTGGCCTTGCTAAGGCATCAGACCGGCTGGGGGAGGCGGACTCTGAGAGTGGCGGCCGACCCTCAGAGGTGGGGGCCCAGTAGCCGCGGTGAGGCTGGCGTCACCCCCAGACAGCAGAGTCTGTGCCTGGAGTGGTCCTCCGTCCACCCATCCAGAGGCCCCGACATCCTGGGACCCTTGGCCGAAGCTCTGCAGGGCGGAAGGCTAGCGTGAAATCTGGCTCAGCCTCCTCCAGGGGCCTGCATTCCGGGGTCAAAGCGCAGCCAGATACAGAGATGCAGCTTCTGTCTGAGCGAGCTTCTAGACCACGGCAGGGACTCACCTGATGGTGAGATGTAGATTCCCAGGCCTCCTGGGCTGGACCCAAACCTCTCAGAGGGCCTCTAAGCCTGCACTTGTGAGCAGCCCCGGAGACAGGTGGCGGCGACCCCTGGCTTTGCCCTCAGGGGGCGTCCTCCTCGAGTCCAGCTGTTCCACGGATGCTGCAGTGGATGGTGGGCTTCCCATGGGCTGAGAAGGCTTTGCCCACAGTGATCCAGACCCCAGAAAAGCGCCAGACACACGAGCAGGATTCAGAGAACGTGTGCTGAGTGCTTGAGACCTGAGTCTTCAGGAACGTGCAGCGTTTATATCCTCAATTTGGGGGAGAGCTGCTCTGCTTTGAAATCTTTGAGAAATCACAATCAGCCCCGTTAGCTCTGGCACGAGGCCGCGCTTCCCTGGCTGCGAGCCACACCTGGGGTCTTTATTCTCTGGCCCGTGGCTCCCGGGGACTTGGACCACCCCCTCCTCCCTCTGAGTCTCCGTAACTCAGCGATGTCAGACACGGCCCTGTGCGGGTGGGGGTGTGGATTCTAGAGCAGAAACTGAAACCCGCTCCCCAGAGGGCGGACGTGACGACCAGTGTGGACCAGGGTGGCTGGCAGGTACTTCCCAACAGTTAAGCTTCTGCAAAGATCCACAAGGTCACGCTCCCGCTGACATTAGAAGGAAGATCACCAGGGATGCCTGAGAGGCATGTGGGGCAGGCGTGCGGGACGCACACAGCCCCCGGTTAGCTGAAAGGTCCACGGAAGGGCAGAGAAGAGACGCTGAGAAAAGGAGAGCTGCGGAGAAAGCAGGCCTCAGGGGCTTGGACAGCAAGGCTGCCCCGCTCAAGCTCAGGCTGGAGGAAGGCGCTGGGGAGTAGCACCCCAACCCTCCACCTCACACCCCCTGCTGCCCCCGCCCCTTTGGCAGAACCCCGACTGGGATCAGAGGGCATCTACAGGCAGAGGGCAGAGTGGATGAAGTGCGTGAACAGAAAACAAGCCTCGCGAGTATTGCATTTCATGCATCTCATTTGCTTCAACACCTTCAGAAGACCGAGTCTTTCCTATCGTTCTCTGAGTGTGTACCAAACCCGTCCAGATGGTCTTTCTGGAACAGACTCGAAAATGCCTGTTGTTCCTACTGAAACCTGTTCCTTTCAGATTCAGCGTTTCCATCCCAGGGGCATCGATTCCTTTCAAAGCCAGGGAAGCAGGGCTCAGGGACCTCAGGCCATTGATTAGTGGGCCTGCAGAGGTTTCTTTCCCCCAAACAGTAAGTTGCACAATAAACTTCTATGATGAGATGTCTTTAAGTACAGCCCAGCTCACTCTGAACGCAGCGTTGCTCTGGCCTCGGCTTCATCCCCTTTTCTATCATGGAGCCACACATTGCCGGCTGATTGCCGATCGCTCGTGTTATTAATGTCAAATTGCAGCTACGGGTAGAAAAAGACTCACCTGTCAGCTTTCTCTTGCCTGGAGATAGAGAGACGGTGAGAAAAGGAGCGAGGGGGAGACAGCCGTGAAGTTCTGCCCCCAGGAGCTGCCGAACGCGGCTCCAGTCCTCGCACAAATCAAACATCTCTGTGCTGGTGACTCTAGGCTGCGAGCATTCACAGTGGGTTTTTCCAGCAGAAATATACGACGCAAATATCCTGATGCAGGTGTCCTCCTCAGCAGGCTTGGGCTTAGCTGCCTTGGAAATTAGGACTTCCAGGAACCCACTTGCTTTAGCCGGGAACGTCGTATGTGGATCGGGCGATGGGCCAGGCGTGGGGACGTCTGTGCTGCAGCACGTTGGCGAGGGGATGAAGCGTCTTTCTGTATTCACTGCACATGCCCCAGACTGGACCTTAGAGATGAGCCAGGGCGAGGACTCCTGAGGTCCCTGTGGGTCCCGGCACCGATGGAGGTGACTGTAGCTGGTAAGTCCGAGTCTCTGCACCATGGCGGTTCTCTTTATGGAAGGTGTTTCTGACCCCGAATGAAGTCTCTGTTCAGAGTTCAACAGCAGGATAGAGGGTGCTTGTAAAACAGTAGTATCTTTGATGGGGTGGGGGGGTTCCCAGGGGGCTCAGTGGTACAGAACCCACCTGCCAGTGCAGGAGACGCAGGAGAGGCAGGCTCGATCCCTGGCTGAGGAGGATCCCCCAGAGAAGAAAATGGCAACCCACTCCAGTATCCTTGCCTGGGAAATCCCATGGACAGAGGAGCCTGACGGGCTACAGTCCCTGGGGTCGCAGAGGTGGACACAGCTGAGCACGCATGCGTGGGGGCATGCAGATAGCTCTCCCCCGTGTCTGCAATCAGGGACAGTGCATTGAGGACAGAGCATCAGTCTCTTCCCGCTGCGTAATGGAGCACCCCAAGCTGGGTCAGTGCTTCCAGGGTCCTGAGGCCTGCAGCCTGCAGTCAAGGTGTCAGCTGTCCGGCTCCTCCTGGAGGCTCAGAGGCAGAATCTGTTCTGTGTTTCTCTCCCTGATTCTGGTGGTTTCCAGCAGTCCTTCATGACCCTTAGCTTGTAGACACGTCACTCCAGTCTGCGCCTCCATCTACATGTAACCTCTTGTCTGGGTCCGGGTCCTCCTCTTCCTGCAGGAGGCCAGTCATGCTACTGGGGTCACCCAAAGCCAGGCTACCTAACTCATCACATCCACAGAGACCCTCTTACCAAGCGAGGTTCCTGTTCACAGGCTCAGGGGATTAGGCCTTGAACATATCTTGGGGGGACATTATTCAACCCAGTGCAGAGTTTAGACTCAGATCCTGGACTCTGAGATGTGGGCCAGGCTCGTGGCCTGTTACATGTCCAGTTATTAACTGGAGGAAGATGGGCCCTCTTGGCAAGCATCCACACCACCTTTCCTTTTGTTCTCTTTCTTCCTTGAGCCTAGAAGGCAGACAGAGAGAGCGTGTGTTCGTCAGAGAAGCCTGGGTGTTTGCGCGCTCTCAGACAGAACCATAGGTACAGAGAGCAGGAGGTCTTTCTAGAGGGACGGCTCCCGTGATGGTGGAGGCGGGCCCGTCTGAATGGCACAAAGGCTGGAAATTCAGGCCGGATTTGATGCTGCACTTCTGAAGATGGGTTCTCCTTCAGGAAATCTGTTTGTATTGTTAAGGCTTTCCTGGGTGGGGTGAAGCCCAGCCCTGTTGTCAAGGCTAATCTCCTTTCCTTAAAGTTGAATGAGTGTTGTATTAACCTTCTGCAAATTCCTCCGAATAGCACTTAGGTTAACGTTTGGTGACCTGACTGGGTACCATAGCTATACTCACAGAAAGCTGACCACCACAAGGGTGGGCCTGGGTTATCCAGGTTGGTGGGCACGGTGCGGGCAGGCAGGCAGGACAGGAGAGGAAGCCGTGAGACAGTGTCTGGGGTTGCAGACCCAGAGAGCCCTGTGAAGGCTCCAAGCCTGCTCCCAGACCCCAAAGCACAGCGGCGTGCACGGCCCCCTTGGTGAGGATGGCCCCTTGGAACTGTCCTTGGGCACAGCCAGGGGACCTGGGCGAGGGCCGGTGGGAGCCTGGGCCCCAGCATCACGGCGGTGCAGTCCTAGGAACGGGGCAGAGCAGCCTCTGGTTGGAGATGAGCACGAAGCCCATAAGGACCTGCCAAGTCCTCTTATCTTCTTTTGCCAGGCCTTCCTTGGGTCTTGTCCTGGGGGACTCTTTCCAAGAAAGATTTTCTTATCTGTAAAATGGGAATACCTCAACAACTGCTGAACAGGCTCTTGTGCATGAAGATGAATACGGCTGGGTGCTTACCCTAAGGAACATTGCAAAGGAGACAGGGGCTATCAGACAGGCTAGCCCGGCTCATCCTTGGGGCAGGAAGAATGGAGCCCGCCACTGCCTGCCTGCCCGAGGCTCCCTCTCTGGGAGGGACTCTCAGGGGCCTGTCTGCCTGTAAGGGAGAGACGGGGGGCCCTGAGCCCACGTGTGCGTCTCACGGTGTGGGGTGACGGGAGACCAGGGTGCAGTGTATGCTAGTTTTCACATGGATGAGCGGGAGAAACAAGACCCCCATGACCGAAGACTGTGGTCAGTGAGCAGGTGAGCGGAGAGGTGGAGAGGGCACCCTGGGTGGGCCCCCCGCCCCCACCCAGGTGAGACCCTTCCCCAGAGACCCCAGGTTCCTCGCAGGCCCCAGCCACTTCCCGCCTGGTCTCAGCCCAAACCACCCTCTCCGGTCTGGACATCTGCCTCCTCCCACCTGGCCCCACCGTCTGCCCCTCTGGCCCATCCTCCGCGCTGACCTGGGTCCCCCTTGGACTTGCTCAGCAAAGCCCCCGCCACCAGCCTGGAGCCTTGCAGTGGCTTCCCACTGCCCTGAAGACGGAGAGAAGGCCCCACGGGCCCCCGCCCACCCCGCTCACCATGCAGTGGCCCCTTTGACATCCATCGGTCGCTTCCTGTCCAGGGCACCTGCCCACTGCTTCCTGCTCGGCCCTTCCCACACACTGTTCCCACCTCCTGGAGCTCGCGTCCGCTTCCTTTCCTCTAAGCAGTGACTGATGCCCTTTAGGGTGGGCTGTAGGTCACTCTCCTCTCCTGGCTTTTTTGTCTTGGGTGTCCTTGAGCTGGTGGCCTGGCTGTGGTCCACGCAGAACACTCTTGTACCTTGGTCAGCGCCCACCTGCCTCCCCTGACCCTGTGGTCGGGGGCTCTCCTGCCTCTGACGGGCACGGCGCCCGCTCCTCCCCGTGGCTCCCTGCTGGCAGGGGCATGTGTCCTCGGTGCCCAGGGCAGCTCGGGCCTCTGCACGGCTGCCCGAGGAGACAGTGGGGCGGACAACATGCTGGAGAACTTCGGTCCCAGCAGAGCAGTGACTGACGATGAAAGATCCCTAGTCATGGCAGAAGCATCAGGAGGCCGGACAAAATTGGTTAGAATTACGATTAAATGTATCCATGTTTCTGAGTAAATGGATTGTTGGGAAATGTCGAGCACATACCCGAGCACAGGGAAAATCCAGTCTGTTCCTGTCTGGACATGTGGACACAAGTGGGCCGGGGCATCTGATGTCAGGGTTCTTTCTGCGAGGCCGAGGGCAGCAGGGGGCGTGGGGCGGCCGCGGACACGCTCGGCCTGGGCGCTGCCGTCCCCACCTGGCCCGGGATCCTGGCCGCACGTGGGCTGGCGGCCCAGCGTCTTCTGTGGCCGCCCCAGGACTCACTGCACCAACACAAACCGCACCGCTATGACCCGAAAGACACTCAAGAGGTATTTTTCCAGTTTGACAAGCATCTGAAAAAAAAACGGCATGACATTACCGGCATTGAGCTACAAAGAAAGAAATCTTTCTAAGCATCAGTGATGATAATGTGAACATTTCACTGAGCTGTGCTAGAGTCGAGACCATCATCTCCCCAGGAAACGAGCCCATGGAATTGCCACTCAAAGAGCCATCAGAGAGCGTGCTGCCAGGAGAAGCAGGTTACAGGGGGCTGTTAATTAATAAAAAACGTTGTGGCTTTCCCTGGATTTTGTCATATCGGTGACCTCCCCAGCACTTGGAAATTTAAAATGTGCTGTGATTTCTTTTTCTTCAGATTTCCTTGACTGCCCTGTTTTGCTTTTTTTTTCTTAAAGAACCTGCTCTGCTCCAGGCCCGAGCCCTCTGTGTATCCCCCGCCTGCTTCTCCTCCAGGGTGAGCGAGCCTTCTGTATGCAGAGGGCTCCCCGTTCAGACAGCCTGTCACTCACAGCCACGGTTCGTCTCCTCTGGTTGAACCGGGCCAACATTTCATGATCCCTCAAGTCCCAGAGGGCCCTGGGACCCCATTCCTCTGCCCTGCACTCTCAGGCTCTGGAGGAGGCCTGGGGGCCTCTTAGGGGGGCTGGGACCTGCCCCTCACCCATGTGTCCACTCCCACCTGCCTGGGGAAGGCTGGCACGCGGGCGGTTTGAGTCATCTGATCAACCACCCTGACTCACCCGCTCCCCCGCCACCCCATTTCTCTGCTGGTCCCTGGGAGTGTCTGGCCCTCAGCCAGGAGTGGAAGACAGGCCTCGGGCTGGGGGCCTCCTCTCTCGGAGAAGTCTGCTCATCCCGGTGTCTTCTGCCCTGTGACCTCCCACCTCGTGGCCATCATTTCTTTGTGGATCAGCTCCACACTCCCAGCCACCCCTGTATGACGCACAGAACCGCTGGGCCCCAGAGGAGCTGCTTGCAGACACTCCCTGCTCAGGACACGCTTCAGTTTTCAGTTTTCAGCCCCCAGGCACCCCCTCCCTGTCCTGGGAGCTGTGACCCCTCCGGGCCCTTAGCAGAGAATGTGGGGGCAGCACCAAGGTCGGGAGGCCCACCTTCAGGCTGAGACTTTGCCCTCTGCCGTGGGAAAGGACCAGATTCCCTGGCCTGGTGAATCTCTCTCTCCCTTAAAGTGAAGTTGCTCAGTCATGTTTGACTCTGCGATCCCATGGACTGTAGCCTGCCAGGCTCCTCCATCCATGGAATTTTCTAGGCAAGAGTACTGGAGTGGGTAGCCATTCCCTCAAACACAGAGATAAAAACTCGTCCTCGAGGAGTGCTGTAACATCATAGGAGGTGAGATTGTGAAGTGCGAGGCCCAAGGCCAGCTGGCACCCATGCAGCCTCTGGAGCTGCAGGTTCTGGCCCTGGAAGGTGCCCGGGCATGTCCATACCTGCTCAGACTGGCCAGGATGGGACTGGTGGGATGGGGCGGGGTGAGGTCAGAAATCTCGGGTCCAGGCTTCCCTTCAGCAGCCTCTGAGTTCAGGAAAATTAAAACTCATGTAGATGGAGGTGTTTCAGACAGACCCACTGGAGGCCTGCAGCGGCACCCGCGGCCTCTCGGTGAGGTCGGAGGTTCCAGGGCGGAGGGCGGCCCTGGGGTGCAGGGAGGGGTGGAAGGAAGGGGGCCGTGCTGAGAGCTGCAGCCCCTGGGGGTGGGGACCCCGGCGGCGGGGGTGCGGGGTGCTGTGACATCCGCGGCCACGGGCTGCCCAGTCCTCGGGCAGAGGACAGACAGGTGGGCCTGCCCGGGGTGTGCCGGAGCCTGCTCACGTGTCCTGACTCCGCACTCACGGCCAGCCGGGTGTGACATGCAGTCGGCCTTCATGACACCATAGCTGTTGGCAAACCTTGAACATCTGCTTCCCTGACACTCCCCAGCTGCTGGCAGATGCAACCGGCACAGCGCTGGGCACTCACCCTCCCCACCCAGCCCTCCTGGCGTGGCTGACCACCTGTTCCCAGTGGAGAACAGGGTCTGACGCCTGCACAGTCCTGCCAGCCTCTGTTTACTCTAACTGCTCTGTGCTCTCCACCCGAGGCTTCCTCTCCCCCCAGGAGGGGAGCAGGAAGGCCCCAAAGGCGCACAGACACAGACCCTCCACTCCTGGGGTTGGCATCCTCCGAGGGGCGGGCTGCTTGAGCTGAGCCCGGGCCGGTCCCCCGGGCGGCCCCTCTGCCCTGTGGATGGAGCGGGGACACAGCCGCACGTGTGGAAAGGCTGCTGGTGGTCACAGCTGGGGGGCGATTTCTTTCTGCTCTGACTAGGGTTTCTTTGTCTTCAAATCTGTGGGCTCCCTGGCCCCAGAATGGGGGGTCCCCACCTCTAGTCCTCAGCCTCCATCTCCCAAGAGCTTGGGGTGCAGCCTGTAAGACCCCTCCTGGGTCTGATCCAGCCCCGAGGTTGTGGGCTCCCTCCGGAGTAGTTCAGGTCTGAGCTTTTGGAGTCAGACGCCCTGCTCCTCTCTGCTGGGACCCCCGCTCCGTACCTCCGTGTGGGGCATTTGCAGACGTGAACGTGTGCAGCGGTGAGCTCCTGCCTCCTCTTCTGCTCCACCCCTGGAGTTACGTCTCCCCCTGAGAGGAAAAGGCGGCCCAGGCCCACCAGCTGGTGCGCAGAGGGGCTGGCCAACTCAGCCCCTCCCTGGAGCCCACCCTGCCCACGCTCCCTCTCATCTCCGTGGAGTTCCCGAGGAGTCCAGAAGCCTGGGGGCGGTGAGGGTGGACAGGCAGGCCCAGATCGCTGGTGGTCAAGGGCCAGGGCTCAGCCTGGGACTTGAGGAAGGTGAGGAGGGCGTGAGAGTCTGCCCTGCTCTCTGGCTCAAGCCTGAGCTGGCGTGCATGCTGCTGGGCGCTGGGGAGAAGTCAGGGGTGGGGGGCGATGACGGCTGCGATTGAGGGCTTGACTCAGGGCCCGGGATGGCGACGAGTGGAGAGGGCACCCCTGGGGCCTTTCCTGCCACATGTGGTGGCTCTAACAGCAAAGGGAGGCCAGTGGGACCCCTGTTCCGACCACTGGAGCAGTCAGGCCTTCGCTCCTGGAGGAATCGGGGAGGTGAGAAGGAGGTCGGCTTTCCTTGCCCGGCAGGCAAGTGTTTAGAGTGTCGGGACGAGGTGATGGGCAGCCTAAATCATCGCCGTTGCCCTAGCCTCCTCTCAGCCCTGGAAGTGATTTAAGGAGGCGCTCTGTGGACCTGAGAGCTGAGCCTGGCTCCCTGAGCCTCTTGGTGGGTCCACCGTGTGCCCCGGGCCTCTGGCATGCAGTGGTGACCCACGGGTGTCCTGAGTTCAAATCCCGGGCCTGCCATCGTCTGGCTCTTACATCCCCAGCCAGGCGATCACGCTGCCTCAGTCTGTCCACCTGTAAATAGAAGAGGATGATGATGACCACCGGGACTCGTGAGTTTCAGGTGAGTTGCTGTCTGTGGTGCCAGCATACGCATGTGGTTCAAGTGCTGGCTTTGCCCCGTCAGCGCAGCCTGGCCGTCCAGCTCCTGCCCTCCCGAGGACCGTGGGTGTGGAGCCTCAGCCCTGGGGGGGCGCTCACCCACGGGCCTCACCTCTCAGAGGAGTCTGGCTGGAACACAGACACCTTCCAAGTTCTGTAATTCCATTTTCTTCACAGGGAGCAATCGGGACATTAATTTACAAGCTCATCCAAACTTGGCTGCTGCGGCTTTTCGAAAGGATTCACACCCCAGGATTTTTCTCCTCCTCCTCCTTCACCTTTCAAATATTTAATCTGAGGAGTGTTGGCCTCGGAGGGTTTGCGGAGAGCTTGTCCAGATCCAGGTGATGGCTTTCCGAGGGAGCTGCAGACCTGTGACCCAGAAACATCCCCCACGTGAGGGCCGCCCCCGCGGGCTTCTGCATCTGGCACCTCCCAGACCACTGTCTACTTGGTATTCACTGTAACTCGCTCTCTCTGAAATTAGGTGTATTATTTAAACAATAACAAACATGTATATCAATGCCTGATACAGAGGGGGATTCCTGGTGGTCCAGTGGCTATGACTCCAGGCTCCCAGTGCAATGGGGCCAGGTTCAATCCCAGGCCATGGAATTAATGCCACACGCTGTAGCTAACAGCCCACATGCAAAACAGTGAAGGACCCATGTGCTGCAGCTAAGACCTGGCAATCCAATAAATGGACATTAAAAAAAAAAAAATCTTATATAGAAAGTCATTCTCTCTTGGCAAATGTAAGATTATATAAAATTCAGTTATTCAATAATATACATAGGAATAGATGAATGAATTGCATATGTATTCTTGAATGGGTGTGTGTTAGTCACTCAGTCACATCTGACTCTTTGTGACCCCGTGGACCGTAGTCCACCAGGCGCCTCTGTCCATGGGATTTCCCAGGCAAGTGGAGTGGGTTGCCATGCCCTGCTCCAGGGGATCTTCCCAACCCAGGGATCAAACCCAGGTCTCCTGCATTGCAAGTGGATTCTTTACCAGCTGAGCTACCAAGGAAACCCATACATCCATATATGCTGAAAGACATGAGTAAATGTATGCATATATAATTTTAATATTATGTATTGCTTATATGTTACACATTAAAACATGTTAATATGTTAAGATAAGGGTGAGCACTGAAGAACTAATGCTTTCAAATTGTGGTGTTGGAGACTCTTGAGAGTCCCTTGGATTGCCAGGAGATCCAACCAGTCCATCCTAAAGGAAATCAATCCCGGATATTCATTGGAAGGACGGATGCTGAAGCTCCAAAACTTTGGCCACCTGATGGGAAGAGTTGACTCACTGGAAAAGACCTTAAAGCTGGGGAATATCGAGGGCAAGAGGAGAAGGGGACGGCAGAGGATCAGATGGTTGGATGGCATCACTGACTTGATAGAAAAGAGTGTGAGCAAACTCCAGGAGATAGTGGAGGACAGAGGAGCCTGGCATGCTGCAGTCCATGGGGTCACAAAGAGGCAGACACGGCTTAGCGACTGAGCAACAGCAAACATTTAAAGATTACTAAGACCTGTAACCTCTTTCTATTTTCTGTGTAGCTCCGTGTGTGAGTGTAGTGCTCCTGTCTGCTCCCCTCAGGGAGCAAGATGGGGAGACGGCGTTGGGTGCGCCCACGTGGAGTTTGTGTGCTGGTGGGAAGTGAAGTGAAGTGACAGTCACTGAGTCGTGTCCAGTTCTTTGCGCCCCCATGGGTTGCATAGTCCATGGGATTCTCCAGGGCAGAATACTGGAGTGGGTAGCCGTTCCCGTCTCCCGAGGGTCTGCCCAACCCAGGGATCGAACCCAGGTCTTCCGCATTGCAGGGGGATTCTTCACCAGCTGAGCCACCAGGGAAGCCCAAGAACACTGGAGTGGGTAGCCGATCCCTTCTCCAGTGGAGCTGCCCGACCGGGCCTCCTGCATCACAGGCGGATTCTTTACCAACTGAGCTATGAGGAGTGGGAAGGTAACTGTAAATAAGTGAGTACATTCATGGTGATAAAAGAGCCATCTGAAATCGTCATAGGCTAGAGGCAAAGAAACCGGGTGATAAGGATGAATTCTTTAGGAAACGGGATTTGAGGTTGAGGCCGTGATGGGAAGCTGAGTAATTCCAGCCCCACAGGCACAGACAGAGTGGCCTTTGGAAGGCTGGATAATTGGCAAAACACCTGCTTGTCAGCTGTCGAGACAGGCGCTTCCACTGTCCAGCCTTCCTTGTCTTGCAGTCCCATTTGCTGGTCTGCGCTCTGCCTTCCAACAGGCCCGTTTATCCTCAGGGCCCAGCGTAGGGTGTGGGGAGACGGGCACTGACTTCTCCCAGCCGCTCTCTTCTTGGGCGGGTGGGGGGCTCTGCAGCTGTGGGGAGACAGCAGCCCCGTGACCTAGTCTGTCTCCGGTTGTGAAATAAGCTGCTACCCAGGAATGGAGACGGGCAGATCTCCTAGACATGGTGGTAAAGACCAGGAAGGATGGACTCCTTTCATTCTTCACATGTTAATTGAGTTTTTGGCTGATTCTCATGGAGGAAAAAATGAAAAGCACCCCACAGTTGTACTCTGAACAGGATTTCATACTTGGCCTTCAGACTGCAGACTTCAGACTGCAGTGAATCACCAGGAGCCTTGCAAACGGCTGAGGCTCTGGCTTTAAAGGAACCCCTCCGGGCAGGGATGGTGTGTCTGCGGGGCTGGGCGAGCCTGGGGGCTGGGCCAGCCTGGGCGGTGGGCAGGCTCTGGGCACCCTGGGCTGGTGGATCTGTGTTCTCTGAGAACAGGCTCCCTGCCTACCACGAATGGGAGACCCTGAGCTGCTGGTGGAGGAAGGGCGGGCCGGGTCCCGCCGGCCATAAGGGGAGTCCTGGTCTGTGATGCGACTGTCTGTCCTGCAACTGGGGGGGCAGAGTGGACCCCCCAAACCCGTTTCTGCTGGGCAGGGTGGTACCTGATCTGAGGGCTGCTGCTTCCACTTGAGCACTTGAAGAAGAGAGGCATCTTATCAGGGGAAAAAATGTTCTCCAAGATGCTAGTTTAAAAGACAAACAATTGGAAAAGATCAGTAAGAACTAAACTAAAATGCAGCAATTTTTTCCAACTGAACTGTGTATTAAGCACTCAGGACAAATGTGCAGAGGGAATAATTACGCAGGAGCTGATGGAAAGAGGGAAGGGGGATGAAGGCGGGGGGCCTCCCAGCGCTGTGGTATCTGCAGAGCCCGCCTCGGGGCTCCCTCCCAAGTGGAGCCTGCCAGGCCTGCCCAGGGCGTGTATCTGGGGGTGTTGGGGGCTGGAGAGCGAGGGTCCGGGCTCAGAACCACAGGCAGCTGGGGGCCTAGCCCCACCTGGGATGCTCCTCCGAGGCACAGACCCCAGGATTCTCCTGGTGCCCCTCTCTCCCCGCTGCTGGCTGGTGGCAAGTGGCCAGAGAGGGTCAGGGAGGAAAGAGGCTGTGAGACGGTGCAGGCAGAGTCCTCAGGAAAGGCCCAGGCACTGTGGAACCTTAACACTGGAGTGAACGAGTCTTCGACTCTTGAAAGAGCAGAATCTAATTACCTTCTTGTCAGCTTCAGCAGCGGCGGAGGAAGAGAGAGAAGCGGAAGCCGATGAGGCCCCGGCCGAGGGTGCGTTTGTGGAAAGCTCAATTTTCTGGTTCTTCCTGGGGGTCATATTTCTTTCTTCTCTGGAGTATTTTCACTTACTTCATTTATAATAAATAACCCCTAAGTACGTCCTGTATATTTGCTCACAAGACAGAGTCAGAAATCATAGGAAAATAGCACAGAGAAAAATTTTGTCTCCACGAGGGAAAGTATACATTTTTTTTCCCCAGAAGCACATTGCTGCTCTCATTACCAATTCTGGAATCATCTAAACTTCCTGCAGGTATTTGCCTAGAGACCCCAGCTTCCACCTGCCGGTCCTACATACACACGCACATCTGCACACACACATGCATATGTACACACACACACACCACCACCACCACCATCAAAGGTAGAGTTATTTTACAACAAGGAAGATCATTTTGGTTGTAAGATTGGTTTAGCACATTGCTTCAGGAAACTTTCCAATAACTTTCCAATAACTTTATCTTGGCTTCATCAACGTCCAGATCTGTGGACATCGTGGGTGTTGGAAGCCGAGACATTCAGACCAATTCTATTTTGCCCCTGGGCATTAACTTCAAGACAGGATGCTCTCTGCACTGGAGACCGTGAACCCAGAGTCAGGCACACGTGCTCCAGCAGGCTCGGTGGTTTAATACCTTCCCTAGGGTTTCTTTCCAATATCTGTGGGTTCAGAGATAGAAAATGTGGAAATAGACTAAGAAAAAGAAGCTCCGACCAGAAGAGCTAATTGATTTCAACTCACATGTCAGCTTCATGAAAGTGAAGCCTGAAGTCCTGTGTTGGGAAGGATTACGAAGGTGGAAAATCCATCTGCGGTACTTGTGCGCATGGGGGCGGGTGGGGGCAGGCTCGTGTGCGGGGTGGGCCCGGGGCCACCGTCTTCCCCCCTGATGTGCCATGCTGGAGGAAAAGGAGAGAAAGCTGTGTCTTGGGAAACCTGATGGCTGAAGGGTTTCTTCTCCCCATTAGGAGCAGTGCCCGCCCTGGTCTCTGGAGGAGCAACGGGCCTCTGTTGAAGCCACCAGGTGCTACTTCCTCCTCTCGATTCTGTAATGAATCACATTTAACCCACTTAGCGCTGGGAACGAACAGGTTAAATCATAAATCCCAACCAGAGGTCCACACACATTAGGGGTGTGGAGTGACAGAATTGTCCAACAGTTATTGAAAAGGACAATATGATGGACCCTGGACCAAGAACTGTGAAAGTGAAAGTGTGAAAAGGTCAGTATCTCAGTCGTGTCCGACTCTTTGTGACCCCACGGACTGTAGCCCGCCCAGCTCCTCTGCCCATGGAATTCTCCAGGGGGATCTTCCTGACCCAGGAATTGAACTGAGGTCTTGCACATTGCAGGCAGATTCTTCGCTGTCTGAGCCATGAGGGAAGCCCTTAACTCCTTCAACTCTCTCAAAAACGACACTTGAAATGAGCCGTTATCAGCATTTTCCAGGTGAGAAAACGGAGGTGTGTGGAGATGGTGTGCCGGAGGCCACGGCTGCTTGCTGGCGGTGCAGAGGTGTGGGTCGGACGCAGGCGGCCTTGCCCCAGAGCCTGCCCTCGCGGCCCTTCCTGGGGGGCTCCTCGGGGGCTGCTGAGAGATGTGCCCCGGTAAACGCCCAGGTGTCCTGCTCTCCCGCCCCTGAAAGGACCTGGAAGGTGAATGAGAAGACCTCCGCTAGACAGCCGATAAGAATCTAGGAACAGGAGGAGGCTTTTAGAAACGGTCCTGGCAGCGAGGAGGATTAGCTAGCACTCAGCCCCTGAAACTTCTCGCTTATTAACACTGGCGCCTCCCAGGAAGCAGGGGTAAAAGTGGTCCTTCTTCTCCATGAAGCTGGAGAGCCTGCTTGGACCCCAGGGGTGCCATGATGTCAAAACAGAGAGAAACAGGAATCAGATTAAATGAGAGTGGAACCGAGTCCCCAGGTCGCAGACGTCTGCGTCCTCAGGAAAGTGAATAGCGGTCTCTGCTCCCTGGTCTGCGCCGTCTGTGCTGGGAGCCCCCGTGGTGGAGTGAAAGCATCTCTGTGGTGTCTGAGGCCAGAGCGTGCTCAGCCTCAGATGGGGCCAGAGGCCCTGGGGCCTTGCTGGCGGGGCTGCAGGGTTGCCAACAGGTGACGACCTAGGGGTTGCCGGCCCACACCTGCAGAGGGGCAGCACACCTCCTTGGGGACGTCGCTGCCTCCCGGACCCTCCTCGTGGCCCCTCGGCTCTGCACCTCTGGGTCATGGCAGTGCTGGTCTGTTACTAGGACCTTCAAACCCACTCCCCCAGTGTCCACTGAGCCTCTTCCACCCCCGCGCCTGACAGTTGTCCAGTGACCCCTTCCCCAGGCCTTCACTCTGGTTCCTACCCTGAACCCCCAAGCCTGGAAGGACAGGGGTCTGCTTATTCATGGGGGGCCCTGATTCGTAGTCACTGTAGGTCCCTTTCTTTGGCCACGGTTCATGGCTGACTATCAGATGGTGTAAAATATCAGAAACCAGCGTGGGGCTCCCTGGACCAGACACCTCCAGCACCTGCTGAGTCTGATGTGTGGAAAAGTTTCATCTTCTCTCTCTGGAAGTCTTCATTTACTTAGACATCGACAGGATTTCTTCCAATCTCTGAGTGCTTCTCAAACTCCTCTGAGGATAAGAATTTTCTGAGCAACCTGTTCAGTAGAAGGACTTCTGGGCCCCACCCAGGCAGTAGATCAGCTGCGTACACACAACTCAGGCCCCAGGGGACCAGCTGGAGGAGACCCTGTGAGCAGCGGAGTCCCCACCCTTCCACCCTGACTGCTCCCTGCCATGGAAACAAGGCCACAGGCTTAGAACTCATGGAAATATGACATTTGCTGTTACACCGGGATGAAGAACCTCTCCCTAAATTCACCTCCACCCAGAACCTCAGAATGTGAACTTATTTGGAAACAGATGCAGTTAGCTAGGATGAGGGCCTGAGGGAGCAGGGGTCCTTTAACTCGCTGTGACTGGTGTCCCCAGAAGAAGAGACTCAGAGACACGCACGGGAAGGAGGAGACCGGTGGCAATGGGGCAGAGCTGGGAGCGATGCCCCCGTAAGCCAAGGACCGCCGGCCACCCCTGGGGTGACACTCCGCCAGCGGCTCCAGGAGAAGCCAGCCCGCCCACACCTGGCTTCTAGCCTCGTGACCTCCTGACTGTGACAGAACACATTTCTATTAAGACTCCCAATCCGAGGTCATTTGTTACAACAGTCCTGGGACACTAACACAGCCATTTACTGAAATTCCACCTTCAGAGGGGATCAGGGAAGAATTCACTTCCCTTATTGAGCAGAAAACTGCTCAAACTTGTCTGTCAACATTATTACTTTTCATGAGGACAGCGAGGGCCACCAACCCCGCACACTCGCCCACCCACCACCAGAACCTTCCAGGAACTGTTTCAGAGTCCAGAAGGAAGAGGGACCCTGGTATTCACAAGCAAGCATCTGTGACGTTCAGCTGGAAGGCAGTTCACACAGACATTTTGAGAATAGCAGCATCTTATACAGTGTCGTCAGGGTAAATGCACGCTTGAAAAGAGATTCACATGTACCTTTGGAGAACAATAGGGCCTGCAAACAAGGAAAGCATCCATCAGAAAGGACTTGCAGACGCCTTGAATATGGAGGGTGTTGGCGTTCACTTGAGTCTGATCCTTTTATTTCTGTGGGGCGTGGGGTCCCTCTAATGAGGCTGGTTCCCCCTCCACCCCGCTCCCAGCTCGCTCCCCTTCCTCAGAGAGAACCGACTGCAGGGGCGCTCTTCTTCCAGACACTCACAACTTCACTCATTACTTGGAAAGAAAGTAAAACGTGCCCCTAAAAGTCTGTCCTTCCTTTTTGATCACTTTAAGAGTGGGAGACCTGCCCCCAGCAAACTGGAGCAGCTAGGATGTGCAGACCCCCCAGAGACCCGGGCCCTTCCCGACACCCCTGTACTCAGCTTGGACGGACGTGGGCCTGAGATTCTGCCCACCTCACCCAGGACTTGCACGTTGCATCAAAGTACTTGTTATTCACATCACAAATGCAGCACAGAGATCTCCTTCTTCTCCTTCTTGGTGTCTAGGATATTTTCAAAACTGTTTATGTTAAATATTAATAACAGCCTCACTAGGGTTTTTGCCTTGTGCTGGAGCTGCAATTTCTCTGCTATTTAGGCTAATTAAGGAACTATGCTTCAGTCCGTAAACCAAAAACTGTGCTCTCATGATTCTCCTGAGCCTGCTACGAATGTCTTTATAGATGGAAATACTTCTCTCCTGGGGCTCCTCTGTTGCCTCAGATGGTAAAGAATCTGCCTGCAAGGCAGGAGACGCAGGTTCAGTCCCTGGGTCAGGAAGCTCCCCTGGAGAAGGGAATGGCTACCCACTCCAGTGTCCTTGCCTGGAGAATCCCATGGTCAGAGGAGCCCTGCGAGCTACAGTCGATGGGGTCGCTCAGAGTCGGACGCGACCGAGTGACTAACAGCACAGACTTCTCCTGTGGGAGTGGAGGGTGGCAGATCGACTCTGAGTGTGGTAATTCACCTCTCACACCCCACAGCGTACAGTCTGGGTCCTGACCCAGCAGCAGAGGAGCTGGGGCCCTGTGAGCCCCCAGGATGTCCCTTCTCACAGGGGCAGTGCTGGGCACCCGCTCTAATCAGGACGCCTTTTCTGAGTTACCCCTTTCGGGCCACAGCTCTGATGTTGATCCCAGAATCATGGGCTTCTCCACCCACCCGTGGAATCATTCAAACAAGACCATCACATCTTCCCCGAGAGCCAACGGGCACCCACCCTCCTGTGAGGATGATGCAGCCCCGGGCGTCCCGCCTCTGGCAGGGGGTGCCTTCTGCCTGGGCTGTGAGTCTTGGTGACAGATAAGCTAATAAGCAGTGGGAGCTGTCCCCATAACCCGGGCCAGCAAACCCCCTCCACCTCGTCAGCGGGGGAAGAGGAGGCCGGCTGAGCAACGCTGCCTGCTTCTGGCCGAGGGGACTCAGACCCCAGCTCAAGGCGCCCTGATGAGAGGATCCTGCAGATCCTCAACCCTGTCCGGTGCTGGCCAGCCACATGACATCCTTCCCCGGTCCTCGGCCAAAACCAAGGCCGAGGTTCCCGGGACTCAGAGGGGCCCTTCCCTTTGTGTGAGCACGCATTCCGGGGAGGAGCATCCTGCTAGCCTGCTGCGTGGCCACGCTCCCTCCCAGCCTCTGCAGCGCAGTCTGTCGGCAGGAATCACACGTGTTGTTCCTTTTTGTTCCCCTCCGGGCTTTGCTCCTCAGCTCGTCTTGGTCCTGCTCTTCCTGGGGACCTGCTTTCAGACTCGGAGGCTGGCAGGCCGAAGCTGCCCGAGCGAGTGTGCGAGTCCGTCCTCGCGTGCGCTGACCCCCAGCATCCCCACCTCTCCCTGGGGCCCTTGGCGCGCCCGTGGGGTCTCAGCCACTGTCCCTGCGTCTCAGGAGCAGCTGTGGCTCCCCCGCCCTGAGGCCACTTCCCTCAGCACGTGGAGCATTCCCTCCACACAGCGGGCTTCCTGACCAGCTCGCCCGCCCTGGCCTCCGGGCTCCGGGCTCCACGTCTGTCTCTGGGTCACCTGAGTGCTCTGCATATTTGCAGAATGAGAGCCGAAGGTGGCAGATTTTAGTTCTGTCTCCCATCGCGTTTGTTCTTCGGGGCTTTGCCAGGCCACCAATCAGGAGCAGAGGCTGGTGCCCCCGAGTCTCCCCTGGAATCTGGGTGTATTCACCTATTTATCTGCTCGCGTTGCACCAACAACAGGGCGCCCGCTACCATGAAAGAAACACAGCATCTCAGGCAACTGGACTGTGGAAAGTGCAAGCCCCACGAGAGGTCCTGCTCCCATGATGAGAGTCCACGTCGGGAGAGACAGACAGACAGACAGTGTCAGAGAGACAGAGTCACAGACAGGGGCACTGCTCAGACCCCAGCCAACGCCATTTCCAGTAAAGAAAACACACACAGCCAAGTCCACCCCACGTTCTTGACTCATAAAACTGGTCAAAGATGCAATGGTTGTTTTAAATCCTTAAGTTTTAAGATGGCTTCTCGTGAAGTAATAAATAATTAAAATACATATACTCACAATGGCCACAGACATTTGACATTTGAAAATAATTATCAGCATTTCCCCTGCTTTATCCATTTATCCAGGGGAATATTTTTCAAATTCTAAGCAATAACTATTTCAGAAAGAAACACTTCAGAGGCAAGTATTCAGTTCCTTAGAGGGAGATAAAGACATGATAAAGGATGAAAAATGCTGCCTGTCAGAACCATCACTTCCCGGAGCTGAGAAACCATCAGAGGCCATCCGACAGTTGTCAGATTGGGTCTTGTGGGACTCCCGAGTCAACCAGAAGTGTGGGGGCGACCTCTCCCCAATACCCTCCACAGCGACCCTGACTTCCGTGGAGCTGGGTCCCACCTGCATTCCTTTCATCCGCTACGGTCCATGAGAGGCTTTGTGTTTAAGCAGTTCTAGGTAAAACTTTGAAAACGTCTAACCTCGGGGCCCACACTTCCTGGTTAAGATCGTTATACTCCAGATGGGAAACAAGACTCACTGCAGGGTGAAAACTCCAAGGGGACAGCGTAACTCACAGCGGGGAGTCCTGGCCAGAACCCTGCGACCTCCTGCAGCTCGCGTGGCTCTTCCCTGTGCCCCTTGTGACCACCGGCGGGTGCGCACAGCCCTGGGAAGTCGGGGCCGGGCTCTCACACGGCCAGCTGCTCCCGGCCAGCGTCAGAGGACTCACCTCGTCTTGTGGAAACTGTCCGGACACAAGGGTGAAGCAGCATTCAGAGTTGGCCATGACCCTGGATCCAGAGCTGTGGTTGCTTGGCTAATTTGAGCTCACATGATGCTCTGCAAGAGCGCCTGGCTAAGAGTGGCCTGCATCCGTGTCCCTTTAAAGGACACATGTCTAGCAGAGGGTCTGTGAGTTAAGAAACGTGAGCAATTAACTGCTGTATGCAGGAAAATGCTGTGCAGACATAGACGTTTTATTGATGAGTCCTCAGGAACCCCCTCTGTGCGTCAGTAGCGCTGAGACAGGGGCCTCCCAGTGGAGCAGGGAGCTTCACCTGAGGCCGGAACTGACAGCAACTGCGACTTTATTCTCCAATGCCTGCCCGCGGTTCCTGAACCAAAGTCACTTAGCTGTTCTCTCTTGGGGGACCAGGGGAAGCCCATCGCGTGGTCCCTTCCAGGCTCTAGGACCCAGACCCTCGTCACGGTGGGTCTGACATCCTGACATGAAGTTGTATCTGAGTGCCTCCCGATAAATGCCTGAAGGGAGGGTCCTGGGGCTCCAGTGATTTGTCCAAGGAAAGAAGCTTCCCGAAGAGAACAGCGGGCCATGAAGACAAACTAGCAGTAAATGTAAGTGCCTGAGCACTCACAATGACCCGACTTCTGGAGACTGAGCTCCCCATCACAGTAACACGTGATCCCTTCTCAAAACGAAGCGTGACGGACACACCGGTGACCCAGCCGATCTACAGACTGAGGGAAAGACAGGCGCATGCCTTCCTTCCTCAGCGTTTTCTTGGACCACAAACATTCTGATGAGTGCACAAAAGCTGACTTCCAGTTATATAAGTCTGTGAATAGTTTCCAAGCTATGTAGTTTTATGCTGACATTAGTACACTGCATTATCAGTAAAATAATAAATAAAGGGATTTTAGAAATTGCTGAAGTTATGAAATTTAGTCCGAGTCCTTAGGGAAATAAACTGGGTTGCATCGAACAATTTAAAGATGATCGATAGTTAATTTCAAGGGCATATTTAATCAATTTCATTCAAGTGGGCTCTGATAAAATATGCAATATTATTTAGTGTTTCCCAACTTTTGCATAAATTCTGTTTATGTTTAGGTCTTCAATAGCTACATATATCTTAATTACTTCTCATAAATGATAATTAGTTATATTTTAATATTTATCTTTACATTTGAAATGTCTCATCTCAATTGCTACTAGGTAGAAAGCAACTTCCCTTTAATTTTCTTTTTAAGTCCATATTTTCCAAGAAATCAAATGAAGTAACTTGAGTCATCAGTCTCAATTTACTTGAAAAAACTTTAAACAGCAAAAATGAAAAGTCATAGACATTGTTTTTCACATTAATTTGCATGTAAATGATACTATCAGTTTATTGCTTATTGTTTAGGGAAGGGGAAGCTTATAAAGGCAAAGGGAAGTTTAAATGAAAGCCAGTGAGCTCCTCATCTACGTCTACAGCATTTATAACCAAAACCGCTCCCTGGAGCTTGATTAGAGCCCCTGCTCTTGCAGGTCCGCCTGCCTCGCCCGGCCCCTCCAGAGCTTCCCTCGCACCGGGAGCATCTCTGTCCTCTGTCTTGGAGACTGCGGATTCTTGGTCACCTGGGCGGTTTCTGGCTCACGGAGACAGTCGGAGCGCTGCCGCAGCATGTCACCTCTGGGACCGCAAACTGCGTCCGGGAGCCCAGGAAGTTCATGTTGGAGCCCGTGGAGCTGGCGGTCTGTGGGTGGAGGGGCCGGGAGCCCGGCGGGAGGCTGACCTGACCTCCCTGCTCGTCTGAGGATGCGCAGGAGTCAGAAGGTGGCTGACCCGGTAGCGATGGCTGAGGTCACTGAGCACTCCCTTCGCATCAGCGCTCAGCGTCTAGCCAACATCCCCCTCAGCACAGCTGGGGGACAGGGTCTCCTCTCCTGGGAGGGAGGGGGCTGTGAGCACACGGGGCCTGCATCCCCCTCAGCACAGCTGGGGGAGGGGTCCCCTCTCCTGGGAGGGAGGGGGCTGTGAGCACACGGGGCCAGCATCCCCCTCAGCACAGCTGGGGGAGGGGTCCCCTCTCCTGGGAGGGAGGGGGCTGTGAGCACACGGGGCTTGCAAACTTCAGGGCAAGCCGTGGTCCAAGCCTGCTGCTCCCAGAAGCAGCTTGGTGAACAGAAGCCTGCTTTGCAGGCGAGCCGCTGGGGGTGGGGCAGCTGGGGGCCCTGAGGCTCAGCGCTCCCGGGGGAGGGGTGACCCCACGTTTCTCACGAGTGATGCTCACACAAGCATCAGGATGGAAACTGGCTGTCGTCGCCATCGGGACTGTCCACCCTGGAGCCTGCAGAGCCCGCAGCTGACCTCTGAGTGTGCTGGTGCGGAAGACGCTGCCTCTCCCGAGCTCCCCACGGAGCCACCTGCGGTGAACCAGGCCCCCCAGCCAGGCCCAGGGCACAGCCAGGCCCCGCAACGGCCTTCCTACTGCAATCACACTTGAGCAGAGCCAGATGCCACTCACCCGGGCACTTTCCACGGCAGCGGCTCCACGGGCAGTGCTCCTGAGACCCGGTGCTGGGAGCCAGGAGGGTGATCATCCCGGGAGGTCAGCATTTCCGAGCAAGGGCCATGCCAGCCCCTGTGCAGAGTGGGAGAGACACATGGGGTGCTGGCAGCGGGCACGCTGCACGGAGAGCAGATGCCAGAGATCAGACGCATCTGCTCACACTGAGGCGGGGCGGGGCAGGAATGATGGAGGCTGGAGGCAGCGCTGGTGGCGAGGGAGCCCCCACCAAGGGGACAGCGCGATTCCCGGCTTGTTCCCGCAGACATGGCTGGCGTGGGTGTCAGACCAGCTCTCGGTAACGCACAGCCTCCATCTGGTCGGCTGCCTCCAGGATCACACAGGTCTGTCCATGCAGGGGACTGGCTGGCAAGACCCGTGGGTCAGAGCCCCACCCTGGTTGAGCGGGAGGTGAAGTGGGGTAGAAGATGCTCAGGGGTGGGTCAGGGAAGTTTCAGAAGCTTCACCTGGTGGCGAAATTGTATCGTTTGTTTGAAACCCCATTTTATTATATTCATAATTCATGTGCTGTTCCTGGGCACCCAACCTGCTTCCCCTATGAGCAAATGTTTTTGCAAGCAGTCTCCATCTGAGCTGGTTTCTGCATGGCCCTCGGGGAGTTATTCCTCACAAGGTGGGCCAGCGGGGGCCAAGGAGTCCGTGCACCCTGGCCCACCGTGAGGAATCCGCAGAGAGGAGGGGCCAGCTGTGGGGTCTCCAGCTCAGGCCTCCTGCCCCCAGCAGGGTGAAAAGGCCCCTCAGATCCCCAGTGGGACTGACCCTAAGTACCGATCCCTCACTCGGCAAAGAGATCTCAGCTTTTCATCCCAATAGTCTTCAAGCTCCAAGGCTGGCAAGCTCACCTTCCTGCCACTCTCGGGAGGCCCCCCACAGCCACCCAAACCCCGAGTCTCTTTACACTGGAGCTGTGCCTGCCCGAGTGCATGTGTCTGGAGTGAGGACGTGTGATGTAGGTGACCTGGGGGTGTGTAAACAGGAGAGAACACGTGTGTGCCGTGTGTGTGTGTGTGTGTGTGTATGTGTGTGTCCCCACCAGAAGGGAAGTTCTAGAATGGACAATAGGACTTCCACTAGGGCATCGCCAGTCCTGCTCTGCAGAGAGAAGGCATTCATTATTTAAAATATAATGCCTTCTGCAGAAAGAGTCTCAATTACTTTCATGATGTCTGGATTTATGTTTAGAAAACATGAAAATTGTTGGTTGCCAAGGAAACTACTTTTTGAAAATCATCAATAAAAGCTAATAACCAAAGATGATAGTCTTTGTTTGGATGGAAAATTACCCCCTTTCCCAGTCTGGGGGAAACACACATACATATGTATACACATACACATGCACACACACACAAACACACACTCATGCATTCATGTACAAAGTTACCAATGAAGTCTCGTCTTTTTTCAAACCGTATTAGAATATGCTGTAAGCCAGGAGGTGTTAAAGAAAAGGGCACGGAATAGGAGTGAGGGCTCTGGCCCCTAATCCCTCCACGAGTGAAAATGTTAGTCGCTCAGTCGTGTCTGACTGTTTGTGACCCCATGGACTGCAGCCCACCAGGCTCCTCTGTCCATGAGATTTCCCAGGCAAGAATACTGGAGTGGGTTGCTATTTCCTTCTCCAGCGGATCTTCCTGACCCAGGAATCGAGCCCAGGTCTCTTGAATTGCAGGTGGATTCTTTGCCATCTGAGCCCCCAGACTTCACTTAACTGGACAAACACAGCAGAATCAAGCTAAAAGTGCCGCTCACTGCAAACACCAGCAGGACTTTTTGTGTGAATTAACTATTTGATTTTAAAGTTGACAGGGACATGCAAAGGCTTACGGATGGGCTATGAGGAAAGTAAATAACGGTTTAAAAATCTGAGGTATTTACACTGCCAAATGTTGTGTCTGACTCTTTGAGACCCCGAGGACTGTAGCCCGCCAGGCTTCTCTGTCCAAGGACTTTCCCAGGCAAGAATACTGGAGTGTGGTGACATTTCCTTCTCCAGGGGGTCTTCCTGACCCAGGGATCAAGCCCACATCTCCTGTGTCTCCTGCACTGGCAGGCAGGTTCTTTACCAATAGAGTCACCTGGATATTGACCTATCACAAAGCAAGAGTTACGAAGACTGTATGGTGTAGACACATGGTCAGACATTTCTGTAGACAGAAATGCTGATAGGGCCCAGAAACAGACGTCAGCTTACATATTCAGGTGATTTATAGCAAAGGTGAAACTGCAGAGACAAAAAAGGGCTGGTCGTTTTCAATAGTAACAATGGATCCAGGGGTATCTCCAATATTGACCCCTACTTCATACTATCCACAGAAAAATAATAATAAGCCCCAAGTAGACCTGAAATTTAACTGTGCAAGATAAGACAATAAAGCTTTTAGAAGACAGCATTGGGAAAATCTTTAAGGGTATCGAGTAGGCAAAGATTTCTGAAAATGAAACAATAGACATTTCCTATCAAGGAGAAACTTGATAAATTTAGACTACACTGAAATAAAACTTTTCACTGTCAAAAAACTCCACTAAGGAAGTGGAAAATCTTGTAAAGTAATTAGCCTCCAATTAAAATAATTTAATTAATTAAAAAAAAAGAAAGTGGAAAACCAGGCTGTAGTATAGTGGGAGATAGTTACGTTCACATGATACAAAAAGTGCCTCATGGTTACAATAAAGCAACAGCTCCTACAAGCCAGGAAGAAAAATATAGGTCAAGCAATTAAAAAATGGGCCAGGTACGCTACAAAATCTGGTGATCTAAATTGACACTGATAAAGGAAGACTGGCATTAAGCGTGGAAAAGTGTTCAAAGCTAATACTCATCAGGAGATGCAAATTAGAACCACACTGGGACAACAAACTCCCCCGGGAGGAGGGCTGCGGGTAAAGAGTCAGGGGGTATCTGAGCCTCTGGGGGTCTCACCAAGTCCGGGCTGGTGTCGCAGCTTTGCAGAGCCATCTGGTGTTGCCTACAGTAGGGGCACTCTGCGATTCCCCTCTTAGGTGTTCAGGGGACAGAGATGTATGCGTTTGTTCCCCCAAGACATGCATGGTCACACAGCCCTCCCCACACATCCTCAGACTGGAAATACCCCAAACGTCCCCTGGCAGAAGGTCTGGAGAACTGCGCCACAGACAGGTAACAGGAGGCCCAACATCTAGAGAAGAATGCGATGAGTGCCCTCCCACACTGGGGTCTGCCTGCAATGCAGGAGACCCGGGCTCGATCCCTGGGTCTGGAAGATCCCCTGGAGGAGGGCATGGCCACACACTCCAGTACTCTTGCCTGGAGAATCCCATGGACAGAGGAGCCTGGCGGGCTGCAGTCCGTGGGTTGTAAAGAGTAGAACTCAAATGAGCGACTAACGCTTTCACTTTCACCCCAATTTGGACGGACCCCACACATAGTGTCCAATGAAGGAAGCCAGACTTAAAACAGACAGGCGGTGAGTGGGGGCCACGCGGTCCCTGACACTCACCCATCAGCAGCTGGGGGGTCAGAGCCCCTCCCGCTGAGTCCCCGTGAACTGCTGACTGCTTCCTCCAAAGGCGGACTCAACAGCAGTGACTTCCGGGGTCTGCCCGCAGAAGGACTGGCAGCTTCCACCTTCACTCAGTCACCTGCTGCTGCCACCTGACGAATCCCAGTGAACTCAGCAGGTAAGCCAGCAGCCATCACACTGCTCACGAGCCAGGGGGTCGGGATTCAGGACAAGCAGAGTGACGATGGCTTGTCTCCCCGGGAAGGTAGCAAAGGCTGCCGCGGGTTGAATGGTGGAGGCCAGAGCAGCTGGGCAGGCATCCAGTTATGACACAGCTTCTCTGCCCACACACCTGGGCTGCGATGTTGGGAAGCTGGGCTCAGCGGGGCCTGGCAGGAGACAACCTGGGCATGACCTGCCAGCACGGCTGTCTCAGGCGGTCGGCCTTGCAGAAGCAGCAGCAGAGAGCGGGATGACCTGTGATCCCTTTTGCATAAAACCTGACGTTGTGTAAAATGAATTGTGATGATCTGGATGGTGGTTACCAGGGACGAGGGGACGACTGGAGTGACCAGAACGGGTGTGACCAGGTCTTCTGGACGTGGGGAAGGTTTAATCTTGTCGTCCGGATGCTATAAGTGTAACCTACTTTTGAAAAGTCTTCCTGCCTCCTGCCTAAGCTTTCTGCACTCTCCTAATCTGTGGTATCCTTTTCTAAACATCCCAGCAATAAACAGTGCTACTTATTTCGTGCTTGGTGCCCCTGACTCTGTGTTGGGGCTTCTTCATGTTACCGTGTTTCATCTCACGTGATTCTGTCAGAGACCAAGACTGCAGATGGAAGGGTCTTGCCCACGCTTTCTCAGCTCTTAGCGCCACTGAGATCCTGGCCAGTTCTGTTGATCCTGAGCCCTGACCCTTAAGCATGACATACACTGTCATGAGGCTTCCCAAGGGGTAGAGAACCTGCCTGCCAATGCAGAAGAGGCAAGAGAAGCAGGTTTGATCCCTGGGTTGGGAAGACCCCCTGGAGCAGGAGATGGCAACCTAACCTAGTATTCTTGCCTAGAGAATCTCATGGACAGAGGAACCTGGCGGGCTATAGTTCATGAGGTCCCAAAGAGTCGGACGCGACTGAAGTGACTTAGCACACACACACATACTGTTTTTAAAATGAGTCATTTTTGCTCTAAGTTGCGAAAATTGCTCTAAGTCATTACATAAGCAAATCAGAGAAATCTAATAAAATGGAAAATGTACATCATCAAGTCTCAGCCTCATCAGAAATCAAAGAAATATAAATTCAAACCACGAGGAAATGGTTTTCTTAGCAAATTGGCAATAATTACGAACATGATATTGTTTGTATTTGGAAGGTTTATGGGGAAATTCTTACACCTTGCTAGCAGGTATGCAAATTGTTGCAAATGTCTTGTGAATATTTGACAAATGGGTATTACATTTTTAAATGTCCATAGCCTTTAACCTAACAATTCCAATTCTACTGATCTCTCCTAAGAATAATAGGGCAGTTGCACAAAATAGAGGCTGCAAGATCATTCATCATGACGCATTACAGTAGACACAAGAAAGGAAAAAGAAAAGTAGGAAACGTAAAAAAAAAAAGACAGAAAAATACACAAATGCAAAAAATCAAAACCTCTTGCAGACGGAAATCTCAAGCCATATGCATAAAGTTGGGGTTCAGGGATGCAGCCTGATTCCCTTCACGAGGATTCCCTCTGGTTCCACATGCAGCCCCACCGAAGGGAAAGGTCTCTCTGGTAGGACCGCAGGGAGCAGAGCTGGGCTCTGAAGTGGGGCGGGGGTGACCCTGCTGGGTGCTGTCCCCAGCCCTGACCGTCCCCACCCTACATGGCTGGCCTGCAGCCCTTCTGCCCCCCAGTGCCCACCTCTTCAGATCCCGGCCTTCAGTCCCCAGTCCTCACGGCGGTTGCTCCAGCTTAGCTGTGCCCGCAGGCCTGTATCGCTTCCAAAGGGGAGTCTGGCTTCCATGGCTCTTTCTCTCCCTGCTCACACTTTGCACAAGCGTGCACCACCACACAGCTCTGTGCACACTCACACACCTTCCCCTCATGCCTGTGCATACTCAACACCCACACAAATCATGCATACACACCTCCACATGCACACGCAGAACCACCGCCTCATACCTGCACTGGCACACCACACCACGCACTCGCACACGCTCATGACCCAGGCTCCCTATGACCCCTGCATGACACCTGTGTGATCGGCAGCACCATCACCTTGTAATTTATTTCAAGGGATGAATTACTTAGCCTCTGTCTTTCTGACTGCTCTGCACACTCAGGCCAAGTCTGTTTTAGGAGCAACTACACTTCTGAAGTCGTCAGAGCACCAGGTGCCCATGAGATCCTCAGAGACGAGATGCTTGCAGACATGTGGGTGACTGGCTGGCTGTGCAGGCAGATGATGGGCGGGCCTGCTGGCATCAGGCCCCCATCATGGAGTCCTGGGGGGCTGAGGGGGCGGGAGAAGGACCTGGCATCAGGCCCCCATCACGGATTCCTGGGGTTGAGGGGGCGGGAGAAGGACCGGTAGGCCCCCTGCAAGCCCCCGAGGAATGGGGGAACAATTGCCCAGCTGGGATTCAGCTGCGGGGCCACGTCTTGGCGTGCGACCCCTGCCGTCACCCAGCCTCCTAACCCGGAAGAACTGGAATGTGGTTAACGCTCTGCTGCCCGGAGTTGAACGTGGTCACAGCTCTAGAGCAGGGCCTCAGTCTGCACGGGGCCCCGAGGGTGCCATGCCAGGCTGACCTGCCTGGTTCTGACCGACCTCTGGAGCCCAAGGGGAGCACTAGCTGCCCCTGGCTCGCCTAGGCCGCCTCCTGCCCTGAAGTGCCCGCCCCGCTGGGGGACGTCCCATCGGCCTTCAGTGGGGCTGCGCTACCGTGGCCTCCCTGTCCTCCTGCAGCCGCCACAGACCAGTCCTGAGCCCCCTCCGCCCAGACGGCCTGTGAGTCTCTGTGCCCCTTGAGAAAGCCCCAGAGAGAAAGCCAGAGCGTGAGGGGCCTCCCCGCCCCTGCGAGCACTTCATGCTGCTCCGAGCCTGGGGTGATCTGGGCACGGAAGGTGGCCAAGTGCTCGGCTCCCAGCTGTTTCCAGCTGGAGGAGAAGCTGGGGTGCTGTGGAACTGCGCCCAGGGGTGGCGGCCCAAGGGGACCAGGTGTGCTGACTGTCGGCACCCAGGGGAGTAAACCAACCGGAGCATTTGACTCGCCACTGCGGCGTCCGCACTCCAGGCCTCTCACAAGGAAGCCAGGCTTCTCCACGGGGAGGAAGGACCCCCGGACAGAGAACGTGCTGGCAGCTCGGAGGAGTGGCTTCCCTGACCGATGTGGTTCTGCTTACGATGCCTCTTTCCCGAGAGACAGACCAGACCACGTGGCCCACACTGGTCCATCAGATCAGGGAGGCGGCTGCCTGGGCTTCTCTGGTGGTCTGGGGGCTAGGACTCTGCGACTCTACTGCAGGGAGCACGGGTCCAACCCCCTAGTCAGGGAACTAAGACCCCACATGCGTGAGTGCACAGCCGTAAAAAGAAAATAACAACAAGAAGACGTGTTCCTGCTGCACAGGTATTAACTGGGTCTTTGGGCGTCACTGTGAGTTTGGTCGCTGGGTACTCAGGATTTCCTTCTGTTTTAGTCATTGTTTCTTAATTATCATCCAGTTGCTAAAGAACACAGCTTATCAAATAGAAGTTTCTAAAGAGCCTCCTGAAGGCGTTGTCCGCACTTGATCCTGATTGCCTTCACCCACCAGAAATGAGGCATCAAGCCCAGTGAGAGACGCCAGGCCTGGTAGACCCGTCTTCAGTAACTCCAGGCAGGCAGAAGCCCGGCCCGGAGGTGGGAGGGCGCTGAGACTCCCGCCAGCCCCAGCATCGGGGCCGTGACAGAGGGAGGAGTCCAAGCCGCACTTCTGTTTAAGCTTGTGCTTGTTAGCAGTGTGGTCTTCATTCTGCCCTGAGAGCAAGAGGAGGAGGAACAAAGGGAATGTTGATGACATTTTTGGAGCCTTTGGGGAACTATGGGTGCAAGTCAACTTCCAGCCTGAGGCTTGGGGAGATGAGTGAATCCAGGGGGTCAGGGGAAGCCACAAAGGTCAACGTGCCACAGACAGAAGCCACGGGGCCACGCCCTGTGTGTGCGCTCAGTCACTTCAGTCGTGTCTGAGTCTTTACGACTGCATGGACTGTAGCCCACCAGGCTCCTGCATCCATGGGACTCTCCAGGCAAGAATACTGGAGTGGGTTGCCATTAACTGTCATTTCGATGCATTTCTGGAGGCTGAGCATGGACTAGGGAGAGGTTGAAAAATCCTGGGGCTAGAGCTTTGTGGGGGGCCTGCTTTCATGGGTTTTCCCTCCAAGAATCCCACCAGATTCTCACAGAGAAAAACCAAAGAAAAAAAAATCTCCCTATTGCTCTGGTGGGAGTGGGGGTGGAGGAGAAGCAACCATTTAGAAATAGTCTCTGAGTGTTCTCTGTGCAAAAATAGAAATGACTTTGCTAAAGCCGTGCTCCACGTGGGGGAGGGCAGTCAACCTGTCCAACCCTTCTGCCTCCCTGTCTCACCCAGTAGGCCAAAAAAACCCAAACAAACAAACAAAAAAGACCTTGAAAATGAGTAACCCCCCCAAACCTGTGAAAATCCAGAGTCACAGGCTGAGAAAGGGATTAAATTAATACAAGATTATAGAATATTTCCCCTCCTTTTCCCTTCCCACCCTATCAACAGGGCTCCAGCATAAAATACAGACGACTACAGTAGAGCTGAAAGGCACAGGCTCTATTTAAGCAGGAGTTCCTGGGGAAACCCAAACACAACAGGAGAGATGTAACAGGACATTTGAAACAGCAGACGCTAACCTAACTGCAACATTCGCCAAATAAATGCCCGAGACTCCATCAGACGCAGGTAGATGCTTGAATGAGTTAATCAGTTAGGAGGAGACAGTTGCCCCATGCAGAACAGCTCCAGACAGTTCATGCGGCGTAGCTATCCACTGGTGCGTGAGCTGCTCTGCTGCCCTTATAGCGTGGACAGTGCAGAAAGGCGGGGGAGGCACAATCCCCGCCCCCCATTGGACTGTCTCTGTCCTCAGAGGTTCTACTCACTGTCCAGGCTAAGCACATCCAACCCAGCGCGCCTGGGCTTGACACTCAGGTGGGGCAGTGTGTGTGAGTGTGTGTGTGACTGTGAGTGTGTGTGTGTGTGTGTGAGAGAGTGTGTGTGTGAGTGTGTGAGAGAGAGTGTGTGTGTGTGAGAGTGTGTGTGTGAGTGTGTGTGTGTGTGTGAGTGTGTGTGTGAGTGTGAGTGTGTGAGAGTGTGTGTGTGTGAGATAGTGTGTGTGTGAGTGTGTGTGAGTGTGTGTGAGTGTGTGTGAGAGTGTGTGTGAGAGAGAGAATGTGGGGTGAGTGTGTGTGAGAGTGTGTGTGTGTGAGAGTGTGTGTGTGAGTGTGAGAGTGTGAGTGTGTGTGAGTGTGTGAGTGTGAGTGTGTGAGTGTCTGTGTGAGAGTGTGAGTGTGTGTGAGTTAGTCTGTGTGTGTGTCTCTGTGTGTGTGTGAGTGTGTGTGTGAGTGTGTGTGTGAGTGTGAGAGAGTGTGAGTGTGTGTGAGTGTGTGTGTGAGTGTCTCTGTGTGAGAGTGTGTGTGTGTGTGTGAGTGTGTGTGTGAGTGTGAGTGAGAGAGTGTGAGTGTGTGTGAGTGTGTGTGTGTGAGTGTCTCTGTGTGTGAGTGTGTGTGTGTGTGAGTGTGAGTGTGAGAGAGTGTGAGTGTGTGTGAGTGAGTGTGTGTCTCTGTGTGTGAGTGTGTTAGAGTGTGTGTGAGTATGTGTGTGTGAGTGTGTTAGAGAGTGTGTGTGTGAGTGTGTGTGTGAGAGTGTGTGTGTGGTGTGTGTGTGTGTGAGAGTGTGTGTGAGTGTGTGTGGGGTGTGTGTGTGTGTGTGTGTGTGAGAGTGTGTGTGTGGGGTGTGTGTGTGTGAGAGTGTGTGGGTGAGTGTGTGTGTGTGTGTGTGTCTCTGTGTGTGAGTGTGTGTGAGAGAGAGTGTGTGGTGTGTGTGTGGGTGGGGGGTGTGTGTGAGTGTGTGTGTGAGTGTGTGTGAGAGTGTGTGAGTGTGAGAGAGTGTGTGTGTGTGAGTGTGTGTGAGAATGTGTGTGAGAGTGTGTGTGTGGGGTGTGTGTGTGTGAGTGTGTGTGTGAGAGTGTGTGTGTGGGGTGTGTGTGTGAGTGTGAGTGTGTGTGCATGAGTGTGTGTGTGAGTGTGTGTGTGTGCACACGCTCAGTCACTTCAGTCATGTCTGTCTCTTTGTCATCCCATGGACTATATAGCCCACCAGGCTCCTCCATCTATGGGATTCTCCAGGCAAGAATAGTGGAGTGGGTTGCCATGTCTTCCTCCAGGGGATCTTCCCCATCCAGGGATTGAACCCGGGTCTTTTGCATCTCTTGCACTGCAGGCAGCTTCTTTACCGCTGAAACACTGGGGAGCCCCAGGTAGGGCAGACTTGTCACCTCTTAGAGGTAAGGTGGTTCCTAGTTTAGACACTTTAACAGTAAAAGAAAACCTTGTTCTGATCAGGTTCTAGCCATTCCTAGTAAAGGACTGTGTAATATAACCCAGCTGACCAAGAGCCACCCCTACACAGTTGCAAGTGCCTGTATGCACGTGTGTGTGTAGACACACACACACACACACACACACACACACAAACACACACACACACACCCTTTTCACCCGACTTCCATAGGTGACAGGGTAGTCTGGGCACAGGACAAAGCATATGGCTTCTTTTTCAAATTAAGCAGAGTGTTCTTCATGAACATGACAAGGATACGGATCCCTTTGACTGTATTTGGAAGCTAATCTTTTAGCATTTATCTCCTAATGGGAGGTGAGAAAGCAGGACTTGACTAACAGGCGGCTCTTCTAAGGATGAACATAGGAGCATCAAAGGGGTCTGAACACTGGGGACGGAACCTCTGGTTTAAGCTCTTGACCTAGGGGCCGATTGCACAGGGCTTCCAGACAGCTCTTCCCTGACAGCTGTGGGGTCTTCTGAAGGGCTCTGCTTAGCTCCCTAGGGTCTGCACTCCATGGGCTGATCTGAAGCTTCAGAGAAACCCACGTCTGTGCACAACAAGCCGAGGGCAAAGTTTAGGGGCAGAGGGTCCCCAATTACGTGTGAAATGTGGCATAATGATTAGCTGAGAAAAAAGCAAGACACGCTGATCCTTTGACATGGATACCTCCAAGTCTAGAAGCACAGTCTTCAGATGATTTGAAAGAAAAGCCAATAGTCCTTTGAAATGAACATAAAAAGGACCCCTTCCTCCCATCCCCTCCCTTGAACTGACCAGCAGCAACGAGCCCACATGCATGGTCCTGTCTGACTGTATCTCAGCCCCAGGCTGGCATCACACTGTGACTGTATCTCAGCCCCAGCTGTCCACACAGGATGACCTCTTGGAGACTCCGGGTGTGTGGAGTGCAGCAACTCCACTCCTTAAGAATGTAGGAATTCTCAGTCTGGCATTCTAAGATTTTTTTTTCCACATTGAAATGTTAATTTTATAACCAAAAGTAAATTCTCCTGTCTTAACTTTGGCTTTTGAGCCATGCTGGCCTCAGCCTGCTGGCCCTGGAGGGGTTCCTATGGAAACAGCACCATGTTCCAGCCCCCTGGACATCAGCATTCTGGCTCCTGCCACACCTAAACAGACGGAAAATTCTAATTTCACTCATGGAAAGGCTGCCTTAACAATGGCTCTGCAATGGCCCTACAAAAGGATTGAATTTGCACAGCAAGAAAATTGGTAATCCCATAAACCCCGGGCTCCCCATCTCGAGGCTGTATGGTCAGTTTTCCCCGCATCAGGCACACAGTTGAGATCCCTCCTCACGGAGGGGTGGCCCTTCAGGGCTCCTGGGTCGCAGGACGGAGTCTGAGCTGCAGCTACTCACGCTCTCACCTGGATGCAGGTCAGGCCACAGCCGACGTGTGCTCACACCCATGGGGCAGGTGGCCGCCTGCTGCCTGGCCACACCGGGGCCGTTCCTGGGGACCCGGGCCCTGGACACACAGACGACAGCAAAGGTTCTGTGTCCTCAGGGCACTTTAAAGGCACACCCAGGGCGGAGGGTGAATCACTCTCAGAGCTCGTGGGAGCCCTCTGTATCCCTGCCTCTTTGCTTGGAGATAACAGACGTGTGTGTGGTGAGTGGTCGCCCCCAGCGTCCCTCTGGGAGAAGCAGGGCCAGGGACCAGGTGCGGCCAGCTTGGGCCCGCGGGGGCCTCCGCCCTCTGACCGCACCCAGACGCGGTGCCTCACCGCCTCCCACCTGAGCCGGGTCAGACCTCCCCGGGACTCGAGGTGCCTGGGCTCTGGCCCACCCCAGGCCTCCCCTTCAGCCTCCACTCCAGCCGGCCCCCCGGACAGCCCACCCGCCTAGGCGCGCGCTGCCCCTGCCCGGAGGCAGCTCCTCGGGGCCACCAGCAGCAGCTTTCCCCTGCGAGGACCTGCGGCATCACTGTTCAGGGGAGAGCCTCCGGTTCCCAGGAAGTGGCCCCAGAGCAGGTGTGCACGCCTGCAGGTACACGCGGAGGGGATCCTGGGGGGAGGAGGAGGACGGGCGGGATCCCAGGGAGGGAGAGGGGAGAACAGAGAGGTACTGAGGGGCAGGTACTGAGGGGCAGGTACTGAGGGGCAGGTACTAAGGGCCAGGTACTGAGGGACAGGTACTGAGGAGCAGGTACTGAGGGGCAGGTACTGAGGAGCAGGTACTGAGGAGCAGGTTCTGAGGGGCAGGTACTGAGGAGCAGGTACTGAGGGGCAGGTACTGAGGAGCAGGTACTGAGGGGCAGGTTCAGAGGGGCAGGTACTGAGGGGCAGGTACTGAGGGGCAGGTTCTGAGGGGGCAAGTACTGAGGGGCAGGTTCTGAGGGGCAGGTACTGAGGGGCAGGTTCAGAGGGGCAGGTACTAAGGGGCAGGTACTGAGGGGCAGGTACTGAGGGGGCAGGTACTGAGGCCCAGGTACTGAGGGGGCAGGTACTGTGGGGGCAGGTACTATGGGAGCAGGCCTGCTGGATCCCTGAAGCTGTGGATCATAGTTCATAGGTCAGAGGTCAGGGGTTTGAAAGCATTTCCTGTAGGCGGCAGACCATGCACGCTTTCTGCTGGCAGGCTGCAGGGTCTTGGTGGCAACCACTTAGTTCCCTTCTAGTGTGCAAGCGGCCGTGCCAGAAGGAAGGGTGTGACTGTGTTCCAGTGAAACTCTGTTTACAACAGGCCAGATGAGCTCCGTTGGCTGCAGCGAGCTGCCCCTGCTACAGACTATGCCTCTGTTTCCTCTCCGAGGGGCAAGGGACTGGGAGGCTCATCCATGACTCCCCTTGGCTACCACGTGGACTTCCACAGCATCATGTAAGGTCCGCCCCAAATCCTCCCTGCTGTCCACTTGTGAATGTGGCCTGGAGCTTGGGTGCCTCCTTCCGGGTCCCCGGAGGGAGGACCAATGCTACTCTTTCAAGTTGGAAGGCACCCCCAGGAGCACAGTCACCGCAGTCTTTAAGTGTGAGATGCTGGGGCAGCCCCATGAATGGGGTCCCCCAAAGATGAGCCCACATTCTAATGCCCAGAATCTGTGAAAGTGACCTTATTCAGAGAAAGAGTCTTTGAAGATAAAAGTAGCTATGGATCTCCAGGGGTGGTCACACTCCTTTAAGGTGGCCCTAAGGCCAGTGAGAAACATCATGGTTTTTCCAGTAGTCATGTATGGATGTGACAGTTGGACCATAAAGAAAGACGAGTGCCAAAGAATTGATGCTTTTGAACTGTGGTGTTGGAGAAGACTCTTGAGAGTCTCTTGGACTGCAAGAAGATCCAACCAGTTCATCCTGAAGGAAATCAGTCCTGAATATTCATTGGAAGGACGGATGCTGAAGCTGTAGCTCCAATCCTTTGGCCACCTGATACAAAGAACAGACTCACTGGAAAAGACCCTGATGATGGGAAAGATTGCAGGCAAAAGGATAAGGGGATGACAGAGGATGATATGGCTGGATGGCATCACGGACTCAATGGACACGAACCTGAGCAAACTCCAGGAGATGGCAAAGAACAGACCGTCCATGGGGTCCCCAAGAGTCAGATACAATGTAATGACTAAACAACAGCGCAGGCCAGTGACAGCCTCTACATAAGAGACACAGAGGTGGAGGAGGAGGCCTGTGAAGATGGAGGTGGGGACCAGGTGATACGGTCACAGCCAGGACACGCCTGGGCCCCCTGGAGCCAGAGAGGGAGGAAGGATCCCCTCTGGAGACCCCGGGAGAGCGCAGCCCCACCACCGCGAGTTCAGAGGTCGGGCCTCCAGCCTGCGAGAGAAGAGCCTCGGTGTGTGGTGATCTGCCAGGACGCCCCCAGGCGTGAGGAGGGGTGTCTGGCGGCTGCTGGGTCTGCCGGTCTTCTCTGCTACTCTTCTCACGACCTCCCGGCACGGTGACAGGACCGCTTCTCCACCAAGAGCTGAGACCGAGGCCCTGGGCGCCCGGGAGTGTGACTCCATCCCCAACCCTGCAATGAAGGCAGCAGCCACCCTCCGTGAACCACGCCTGGCAGGCAGGCAGAGTTCCAGGGGAGGAACTCCTCGCCTCAGCCTGGAGATGGGAAGTGTGTTAATGCTTTCCTCTCACTTCCTTTTTTTCTGAGTGGTTCACCGAAGGCCTTTGCAAATAAATTTGCAAAGCTTTGTTACTTTAGGCTTTTCTTTAAACAGTATATTTAAGACTATCTGGGCAAGAGTTTGGAGGAAAATATCACACTAGAAGGACTCTAGTTATGAACTTGAAATACTGTTCTGATCCTGAGATGTGGTGACAGAACTGGAAGGGAAGAGAGTCCACTGGACCAAATATTTTGGAGGAAAAAAGTGAAATTTCCATGCCAATTTCCAGCCCTGTCCATGAGCAGCACGAAGCTATTTCTGAGATGAAGGATGGCAGTAGATCATATCACTGCCGCCTGTAAATACCGCTGAAATTACTTCCCCGAATCCCGTGTTTCCAACAGGCAGGCAGAACTCCATTTCTTGGCAGGTCAGTGATGAGCAGACAAGGATGCTGGACATGGGCTGACTGCTCCCCTCGCGCAGACTCCTTCTGGAGCCCCAATTGCTAATGACTTTCGCTTCCTAGATCCACTCAGGGAGCACACTCTGTTTTGGGATTCTTTAGCAGAAAGACAAACAAGATCGTATCTTCACTTCTTCACAATAATTGCCATTTGCAGTGGCAACCCACTTCAGTACCCTGGCCTGGAAAATCTCATGGACAGAAGAGCCTGGTGGGCTGCAGTCCATGGGGTCGCAAAGAGTTGGGCACGACTGAGCGACTAACACTTACTTACTTTGGGATATTTCAAGGCTCTGGGAACTCTCTGCAATCTGACACATGCTGGGTATTTCTCTGGTGACCCTGGGAAGTGGATTCGCTTCTGTGGTGCCTGCCTTCCATTGCACTGGAGTCTTGTCCGTATCTGTGCTGTGGCTTACTCAAAGCTCCGAGGCCTCTGAGTGAGGACTGGCCATTCCCTTAATAATTCCAATTCCCACATCTAGAAGTCAGGACATGTTCATTTCATTCAACAGATTTCTCTGAGTGTCTAAGACTTTGCTGATCCCTTCAACAGATGTTTATCATCTCCTGCGATGTGTTAGGCACTGTTTAAGGCTCCAGGCTTGTAACTGTGTGAGAAAGACCACACCTGGCATTCCCGGAACATCCCGACCCGAGGACTTTTACATCAACTCCCTGGAGGCACATAGCTTACTCTCTATTCCCCACAGTTCAGTTCCGTTCAGTTGCTCAGTCGTGTCCGACTCTTTGCGACCCCATGGACCACAGCACGCCAGCCCTCCCTGTCCATCATCAACTCCCGGAGCTTACTCAAACTCATGTCCATTGAGTTGGTGATGCCATCCAGCCATCTCATCCTCTGTTGTCTCCTTCTCCTCCCACCTTCAATCTTTCCCAGCATCAGGGTCTTTTCCAATGAGCCAGCTCTCCGCATCAGGTGGCCCTGTCCTCTTTAGAACTACTCCCTTTTCTTTGGGAACACTGTCTCTGAGGAAGCATGAACAGGTTAGAGAGAGGGCAAAAGCAGGGAACGTGACCCTGGTGATTCCAGACTGTAAGAGCAGGTCCGGGCCGGCCCAGCCCGAGGACAGAGAGGCTTCCTGTGATTTGGCAGTGACCACTTAATGCAAAGAACCTGGGAAAATTCATCGTGTGTAAGAACCCTTGTGGTTACTAGGTGGCTCATCTGGATAATCCAGGATAATCTACCTTTTTAAAGATTCTTAATCCCACTTGCAAAGCCCCTTTGCTGTATGTGGTGCAGCCACAGGTTTGGGGGAGAAGGACGCGGACATTCTGGGGGAGCCGCTATTCTGCCCACTGCACCATCCTCTTTCTCCCCACCCTCACGCCTCGGAAGACTTCCCTCTCCTGGGGGCCGGGAGAGCTGCCCTTCCACCCTTGTCCTTCCCACTCTGGGTAAAATCTCCAGGATGCCCCTTTCCATGTCTGACTCCTTATACATGTCAGACCAGCCTAGTTTTGGGCAACTCAGTTCAGGAATTCCTAGAAAGCCTTCTCTGTCAATAAAGCAAGTGTGGCCTCTGAAAACCAAAAGTGATGGTGGATACATGCCATCACACATTTGTGCGAACTCACAGAATGTACAACACCAAGAGTGAGCCTTGCGTAGACTGCAGGCCTCGGGGCACTAAGATGTGTCTGTGAGTGCGGGTTTCTTAGTGAACACGCCATTACGGTGGGGTGTACTCTGGAGGCATCTGTACCCGAATGAGTCAGCGGGCAGGGGCTCAGCCTTCCACTCAGTTTCACTGTGAATCTAAAATTGTTCTAAAAAGAAAGTTCTTTAATTGAAAAATAAACAGTACTTGTTTGGGGGGCTTTGCTGTAGTTTTGTTTTTTTTTTTTAAAATACCTCTAACCCTTAGAAACAACTATTTTGTTCTACAAGGTGGCTGTCTTACCCTGAACTAGTGAGTTCATTTGTGTGAGTAAACCAGGAATGTTGGGAAGTTACTGGCAGGAAAGACAACTTAATCCAGCTTTGAAGACATGTTACGGCCATAGTCACCCGACAAGACCCTCCTGGGAGACCGCCGCCGCCTGCAGGCACGCTGGTCCCCGGCGTCTCCGAGTCTCCAGGCCCCAGCGAGGAATCCCTCGGTCGCGTGCTTGGCAGCTCCTCTGCAGCTGGGTGGCTGTGTCCGACCATCCACATCTGTCTTTAATCAGTTGTGTTTGCTCTCTAGTAAGAGGTCTCGTTTAGGACATGTTCATTTCTCGCCCCTGCCCTTGCAAATAAAGTAGAACAATTGCAGCCAGCCACTAGTGAGCCACGAGAAACAGGTCCTTGCTGAGTGGCCTCCGAAGTGGGTCAGCAGAGCTTCTCTAGCAGAGGTGCAATCAGGTCCAGACTGGGTTTCCGGATGACGTTTAACAGGATCAGAGGGGGAGGCGGCTTTGCATTTGCTGTCTGCACTGAGGTTCAGCCCGCCCCCTGCCCTTCATCCTCCACCTGCTCCAGGAGAGGAAGCCCGCAGCACGTGTGTGTACCAAGATCCACACTTCTGCCCCTGGACGTGGCCACAGGCTGAAGCTTGGGCACAGCTGGGCGGGAGAGGGGACAGATGACACAGGACCTCCGTTCCTCACCCCGGGGTGCACCCGCCACATGGGGACGCGTGCTCCGGGCCTCCTACACCCCCACCCCTCCCTCTCCATCTCCGAGAGGCCGCATCAGTGCCGTGAAGTCCATGTCATGGGGATGCTCCCTGGAGAGGTCAGACCTGGCCTCCCATCATTTCCGGGGTGCCCACCCTGACATCCCTGCACCACACTGCAGTGGTCACAAATGACAGACCGGGACTGAAATTCCCAGACCAGACAAGGAGGCCCCGGGCCCAGGCTGGCTCCCCATGTGTGGCCACATGCCGGGCTAGCTGCCAGGTGGGTCGGGGTTCACACAGCAGGCTGCAGGGTGACCAGCGAACCCCAACCCGGAAATCACAGAGCTGCCTTTAACGGAGCATTGCCAGTGTAGCATGCAGACCAGAAGCCCTGGGTTCCTTCTCAGACGAGGAAACAATTTCAGAATTGTCTTTGACACTAACTAGAATGTTATAACAGTCTCAATTTCTGACATTTAAGTTGAAAAACATCTAAAACATCCTTTTATACATTGCTTGAATTTCCAAATAAATTTGTATGTTGCATGCACCTCCAAAATAGCTTGAATACTGCATTCTTATACCGATGTCATACTTCTTAAAAGACAATTAGTAGGTTCTTCACTAAACAATCACTTGCTCACACTTTAAAATGCCAAACTTTTTACAGAAATGACTTCAATACTGGACACTGACAGACCAGCCATGGCCAAAGTGTTGGGGACCCGCCGTGTTCAGCTGCACGTCCTCCAGCGTGAGGGGCTGCACGGCCAGAACTAACAGCCTCACCCAGAATGTGACGCGGCTTCGGGGTGCTCGGGTCCGCCTGGTGGTTTACTGGTGCTCTGTTGCCTTGGCGTTTGTCTGTTTTCATTCCTCAAGCCAGCAGCACTTCTTTTCATAGATTAGATCAAAGCATCTTTCAGAAGATGCTGAAACCGACAGGCCTCTGTGGAGTTGCTGGACTCCCTTTCATTATCATCCAGAGCTGGGAGTCGGTCTGTGCATAGAAACGTCCCCTGGGAGGGCCGCTCATGGATGGCTCTCCTCACCATCACTTGCAGTTTATAGATTTCAAAGTAGATGATGCTTTAACACATCATGCTTTAACATTATCATTTTCAGAGATACTTAGACTCACGGGATAGAACTTCAAGTCTGCTGGGCTCAGACTTGCCTTAGTTGACTATTTGGGATACATACCAAACTTCCCTCAAAACATTTTCATGTTTTAGCTTTTTAAAAGAAGTCTCCAAGTCAAAAATTCATGCAGTTTACCAACACTAGAGAAACACTAGTAATGAAAGCCACGTTCATCACTCCGTTCTAAGGAGAATGAGGTGACGCTACTGGTAAAGATCCCGCCTACCAACGCAGGAGACTCGGGTTCAATCCCTGGGTCGGGAAGACCCCCTGGAGGAGGGCAACCCACTCCAGTGTTCTTGCCTGGAGAATACCCTGGACAGAGGAACCTGGTGGGCTATGGTTCATAGGATTGCGAAGAGCTGGACATGACTGAGGCAACTTAGCACACACACAAGGAAGATGAGAACCTTATTTCACTGATAAACTTCTCTGAGACTCTAGTGTCCAAGAAACTTACACACCATTTAATTTTTTTATTGAAGTATAGTTGATTTATAATATTATAACAGTTTCAGGTGTGCAACATGGTGATTCAACATTCTTATATATTATATTCCATTTAGTGTTATTACAAAGCAATGGCTATATTTCTCTCTGCGTGCATTCTAAGTTGCTTTGGTCGTATCCAACTCCTTGAGACCCTGTGGATTGTAGCCTTGTTGCTCATCTAGCTTATACATAGACTTGCATACTGTACATTAGCGTCTCCAAAGGGAAACAGAGAGAGAATAGATGGGGGGATATTTAGAATTCTGGCTGTGTGCTTCCCAAAACCGATGCTGCATTCGTCAGCCCAGGCTGCCATGACAATTGTCAGATTGCATGACTTAAACAACAGAGCTGCCTTCTCACGCTTCTGGAGGCTGCCAGTCCGTGGTCAAGGCTCCAGCTGGCTGGGTCTCCTTGGCCTGCACACCTCCTGAGTCCTCACGTGTCTTTTCCTCTATGAGCTTGGGAAAAAAGAGATCTCTGATGTCTCTTCCTTTTCCTAAAAGGGCACCAGTCCTATAGGACTAGGGCCCCACATTTATGACCTCATTTAAGCATAGATTTACCTCCTTAAGGGCTGTTTCCCACACACAGTGACATTTGGGGTAAGACTCTGACATAGGAATTTGGGGGAACACAGTTCACTCCATTACAGAGGCCCAAACCTAATTAAAAATGTCATGTTGTGGATTTAAAACACGCTCCACATCCAGAGCAAGATAGACACAAAGAAAACCCCACTTAGGCAAACTATTCTCACATTCCTGAAAAGCAGAGACCAGAAGACCTGGAAAGCAAAATAAAGCAAATATTAAAAGTGGGAGAAGAGAGGGAGATGGGAGGGAGGTTCAAAAGGGGGGGTATATGTATACCTATGGCTGATTTATGCTGCGGCTTGACAGAAAACAACAAAATTCTTTAAAGCAATTATTCTTCAATTAAAAAATAAATAAATTAGAAGAAATAAATTACATATACATAAAAAAAGAGGGAGAAAACCCCCTACCTTCACAGGAACAATAAGACTGAAAGCTGAATTTCAGAAATGAGATCCAGAAGACTGTGAGAATAATAATACCATGTAGGGAACATTTGTTGACATGATTTCAAAAACAGAAAATGTGTAAGAGTAGTAAGTTAGCCCTATCTACATTTTACCCCAACTCACCAGTTATTTCCTTTTCCCCAACTATCACTTGTGCACCTTCTCTCTCCATGATCATTTATGACTCAAATCTCTCTCTCACACACACATATATTTTCTGTCATGGTGTTCCTTTGCTCCTAAACACTTTAGCTTCCATTCCCTTAGAACAAGGTCATTCTGTTGTATAACCACAGTATAATTTTCAAAGTTAGGAAATTTTGCATCAATCTGATGTTACTATCTAATCCAAAAATCCTTATTCAACCTTCTCCCGTTGTTCCCATAACGTCCTTCACTCTCATTTCGCTTTTTGCAGCCTGACATCCGAGATCCAGCTGTCTGGTTCCCCCTAATCTAGGTCAGAACCTCTCACTTTTACAATTCAACGCTTTGACATCCTTCAAGAGGATGGAAGTTATTTTTTTTTTTTTGAAGTTATTTTATAAAATGGTCAATGCGAGTTTGTCTGATGTTTTCTCATAATTACATTCAGATTTTGCATTTCTTGATATGAATAGCTTGAGAATGCTTCTGTGCTCTGGCAAGTGGATCCTAACAGGTGTGAATAGTCCCACCTCCCTTCGAGCTCAGAGGTAAAACGGGGCCGTGGCTCCTGCTCCTGTGTCTGTAATTCCCCTCCATCACCCGAGGAGCTGAGCGCCTCACCTCGGGTGCTCTTCTGTGCACACAGTCCTGTCTTCTTAGAAGTGCATTTCAGAGGTGCCAACCACACCACTGAGAAAACACACTCACCAACCACAGGTCAGCATCTGTCCACAGGCTCCTCTTTCTGGCCTTTACATCAGCCTACACAGTCAAGTCGTCTTGTTCAAATGTTCTTGGGTGAGTTTTTCCCCTCTTCAGTGAGTCTGCGTGAATTAATTGAAATACAGTTGTGTTCATTAGTTTCCTTATTCGATTTTATGCCCTGATGGTGGAGTGCGGAGTACCAGCACACAAGAGTGATCTCCTTTATGTGAAACCCTAGAGCAGACCAAACCGGTGTGGGGAGGCAGATCCGGGCTTTCCCGGTGCTGGGTGTGCTGTGGTCCAGAAACCCAAGGCAGGGCCGTGAGAGAGTCCGGGGGCCATTTATCCTGAGGGTGGTGTGGCTACACGGAGTCAACTCTCTCAACTGTTCACTTAATTCAAGTGCCTTTTATTATATGAAGTTGATTTTTTTTAAAAGGAAGAGATATTTTCAGGAAAACAGAAGTTGGGAGAACATATTTCTATGAGAACTGCCCCCCCAAGACACCCAGCAAGGAAAGGGGGTCCTTGAGATTCGGGGAGGTGGTCTCAGAGGGGAGCCTGGAGGTGCGAGCAGGAGTGAGGAGGCTCGTTCTGGCCTTGGTCCCTGTGTCCACCCCGAGGGAGGCTCTCGGAAGGCACACCCTCCATCGGGGCAGGTCCTGGGAGGGGACCCTGGGGCAGGCACCTCCTCCTGCAGCCGCAGGCATGGCGCTAGGCGCCTGCACCGTCTGTTTCTAAGGCCCAACCCGAGGAAGATTCATTGTAACAGCGTGAGGCTGCTGGACAGAGGGCCCTGCGAGCAGACCCACGCTGGACTCACCGGGGGACATTTTCGAGGTCACTTTAAGGAGACGCGCCCGCGTCCAGCACAGACCTGGCGCACCGTGATGCCCCCAGTGCAGGGACCAGCCGCTCCGTCTCCCGGCTTGGAGTTTCCTCGGGAATACTGTAACTGTTCATCCTCCGGAAATGTCTGTTTGACATGGATTTGAGAACAGAGATGAATAAAAATAGGGCTCTCGGGGATGGAAAACCTGTGGTACAAGGACTTTGCGGGAGCACTGATAATAAACACCTGTGAGAACTGCAGTTATGGAGCAGAATGTTTTCTAAACCCTGACAATAGCAATCAAGATAATAACACCCGTGCTGACAAGCCCGGAATGAGGTGAGTGGGTGAAACCCTGGGCCTTTTAAATCTCTTCTCCCAGTAAAGTGAGTCAACTGTTTGAGTAAAATGGAAACTCTATCTAAGCAAAGGACTAGAGCCTAGATATTTTTCATAATGTTGTTATTTTTAAAATCGCAGGGGGATCTTGTAGGAAGTAAAATATAGAGATATTTATCTAAAAACCAGAAATTTCCTCGACTTTGCCTCTGTTCTTTTTGGTTTGAGCCTAGTAAAATCAAGCTTAATGTACTCATAAAATGGCGTTGTATATTATGATTCTGCTGAGGTAAAATGCTGTTCTCCCGTATGCATAGTTTCTCTTCTATCTGCATTTAAGTCAAAAAGTCTGCATTGATGTTAATACATTAATAATGGTTGTTATTAGGAAGTAAGATTTGGGGGTTATTTTTGGAAGAGTTCTATTCAGTTCAGTCACTCAGTCGTGTCCGACTCTTTGCAGCCCCATGGACTGCAGCACGCCAGGCCTCCCTGTCCATCTCCAGCTCCCGGAGTTTGCTCAAACTCATGTCCATTGAGTCGCTGATGCCATCCAACCACTTCAAGAGTCCCTTGAGACACTCTTGGAAGAGTCCCCTCCGGCATTTTTATTATTTTTTATTACTCTCCCATGGCAATAATAATAATAATAGCAATAAGACATGAATGAGTGACTAAGCGCTGTTCTTTTAAAATTTAAATGCTTATGTAGTGGTCTTTGTGTTCCTTGGTCCTCTGTATCTTCTAACTGCCTTAACCCCCAGAACAAGCCTGTGAAGTAGACCCCAACTTCATGAACTAGAACCTCAGGGAACAGGAAGCGTATGTCACATTTCCAGGGCCACTGCCAGGGCCGGGGGCTAAGCCCGAGGGTCCGCTCTGCAGCCTGTGTCCTCTGCTGGACGCCACCCCTCTTAGCAGGAGGGATTTTTGTGAAACTGAATACTAGTTGGTGACTGGTCAGGAAGCAAAAGCTGTACCGGCTACTAAACAGGAATGATTTAATATAAATTTGTTAACTAGGTGACCGGTAAACAGGCAATGCTGAAGTGTCACAGAGGCGGTAACTGCTGAAACCACTGCCAGAGGAGGACAAGGCAGAGGCCGAGGTGATTAAAACTTTGAGCCAAGTGGGCACGTCCCTCGGAGCTGAGCATCAGACCTCAGAGCTGGTGCTGCTGGCTGGAGAAGAGTCGCTGCGGGGCTGAGCCCCAGGGCTGTGAGCGGGTGTGGGGTGTGTACCGGGCTGATCCTGCTGCCTTGGGAAAGACTGCAAGGTGTTTTCATCTACAGGAAACTTCTGGGACGTCCACTGGGAAGACTTCTTGCTAGGATGACATTCATAGTAACCACCCCAGACTAGCAATAGTAAGAAAACAGGAAGCCAACTGGAGCGTGATCCCCTTCCTCCTCTTCCAGCCTGATGGTCTGTCCTCTTGGCAAAACCTACTACTGAGCCACCTGCAGAATCAGAAGTAGGGTTGGAAGAGAGTGGCTGCAGCATCACAGAGCAGAGGACAGGAGAGTGGGTTTGCAGGTGGGAGATAGCCATGTGATTGCCGGTGCAGTGCGGCCATTTAGCGGCTGTGAGTCCACATGCACTTGTCTTTGGGCACTTCTGTACAGAGCAAACACAGTCTGTCTCCATCTAACGAGATCCAGTGGTCCTTCACACAAACAGAGGTACTCTCATGCTCTCCACTTGAGGAGACCCCTGCCCACCACTCAGACTGTGCTCATCTCTGGGAGACAGGCATGCTGTCCACCTGGGCTGATGTTCAACACCCCTGAGGAACTGGTCACCTAAAAACTCCGGTGTAAAGATCATCTTCTAGGAAACGTGCATAAAACAATAAGGGTCAGAAGAAGACAGGTTATACCTGCAAAGGCAGTCCTGAGCGAGGGACTCCACATGAACTTCTAGCATCATCATCAAGAATCAGAGAGAAGGCTGGCAGGAAGTTGGGATTGGGGGAGTTTAAACCAGTTACTTCAGGAAAAAGGGGAGAAAATACCTACAGGCAGAACTACCCCCTCCCCCCACCTAGGTGAGTTTTCTGTGAGGATGCGTGCTAAGAGCTAAGTCACTTCAGTCGTGTCTGACTCTTTGCAACCCCGTGGACCATAGCCCGCCTGGCTCCTCTGTCCATGGGATTCTCCAGGTAAGAATACTGGAGTGGGGTGCCATTTCCTCGTCCGGGGGATCTTCCCAACCCAGGGATGGGACCTGCATCTCTCATGTCTCCTGCTTTGGCAGGCAGGTTCCTTACCACTTGGGCCACCTGGGAAGGATGTGAACCTCCGATCTCTGGCTATTACCTGTGAGACAAGGTGCTGGGGGTCCCGTGAGGAGAAGGAGCAGTTCTGGGAGGAAGGGAGGCAGTCCTGGGGTGTCTCTGCATGCGGAGACAGCAGTGCAGTTCTGATGACAGTGACGGCTACAGAGGGTCAGGGTCAAGTCCACAGCTAGCTGAGCGAGGGCCTGAGTCAGAGCCAGCTGGGTCTGGGGCCAGGCTCCGGACCTTGGTAGCTGGCTGCTACACCTGCTGCTCTGAGCTTGGGACCCTGAACTGCAGGACGTGTGACCGGAACGAAAGGGGACCTGGGCTCCAGACTGCCTGGAACCAGCCAGTGCTCCACCACCTTCAGCCTCCCGGACTTTCCTTCCCCCAACCTCACTAGTCACTGAGGGAGGGGAGGTGGGGAGACCTCACTGAACAGAGCGCAGCATCAGCTCAGATACTTGCCGTTCAGTCACTAAATTGTGTCCGACTCTTTGCAACCCCATGGACTGCAGCACACCAGGCTTCCCTGACCTTCACTATCTCCTAGAGTTTGATCAAACTCGTGTCTGTTGAGTTGGTGATGCCATCCAACCACCTCATTCTCTGTCACCTCCTTCTCCTCCTGCCCTCAATCCTTCCCAGCATCAGGGTTTTTCTAATGAATCAGTTCTTTGCATCAGGTGGCCAAAGTATTAGATTGTTAGCTTCGGCATCAGTCCTTCCAATGAGTATTCAGGGTTGATTTCCTTTAGGATTTACTGGCTTGAACTCATTACATTTCAAGGGACTCTCAAGAATCTTCTGCAACACCACAATTCGAAAGCATCAATTCTTCAGTGCTCAGCATTCTTTATGGTCCAGCTCTCACATCCACACATGATTACTGGAAAAACCATAGCTTTGACTCTCTGGACCTTTGTCAGCCAATCAGATAGACTTGCTTTCAGATCCCAGCTCAGGCACCCAGCTGTGTGATCCAGGACAGTCATTTCAATTCTCTGAACCCTGGTTTCTCTCGTCCTATCTCAGGCAGTTGCGGCTGCTATAACCAAAGTGCCATGGAATTTACTTCTCAGTTCTGGGGACTGGACGTCTGAGATCCGGGGGCCAGCATGGCAGGGTTCTGGTGAGAACCCCCTTGCAGGTTGCAGCTGACGGGTTTCTCCTGTGTCCTCAAGTGGGTGGGGAGAGGGCCAGAGGGCTCTGGGGGTCTCTTATAAGGGCATGAGTCCCATCACAGGGGCCCAACCCTCATGATCTGTCACCTCCCCAAAGCCCCCGCTCCTAACACCCTCACCGGGGTTGGGATTTTAGCGTAGGAACCTGAGGGGAGCCCAGCATTCAGTCCGCGAGGAGTGCCCGGCGTGCGGGGTCCCCTTCTCGATCAGCACGCCCGTGCCCCGGCTTGGTGCCCGGCTCCAGGGGACGGCAAGCAGATCTGCTAGTGGCAGTCCGGTACTGACGGGTCTTTGGGAGTCGCCAGTACTTCCGTTCCTTAACCTGGAGTCCGTCAGACCGCTTGCAGGAAGGGGTCCTCAGGAATCAGCACGGTTGCAACGGCAGAGAACATTCCGCCAAAGCCCAGAGCAAACCCAGCGCTTCTTCCTTCCTTGGCAAAGGCTGTCTGGTTTTGTGTGTATCCCGCTGACTGGCACGCGTGTGTCTGCTAAGCCTCTTCAGTCGTGTCCGACTCTTGTGACCCCGTGGACAGTACCCCCAGGCCCTCCGTCCATAGGATTTCCCAGGCAAGAACACTGGAGTGGGTTGCCATTTCCTCCTGCAGGGCATCTTTCCAACCCAGGGATCCAACCCGCTTCCCTCATGTCTGCTGCATTGGCAGGCAAGTTCTTTATCACTAGCGCCACCTGGGAAGCCGACTGGCACAACCACTTTTACTTTACAAAGCCAGGACCCCGTCTCTTCAAACCACCGACCTGCTCCAGGCGCTGCCAAGTCACTGCCAGGACCATCCAGGCCAATGCACCTCCCCTTCTGAGAGGAGTGTGGGCTGCACCAGGACACACCGGTGATGGGTGATCTGAGGTTGTGACATTTTGGGATCCAGTCTGTAATTACAGAGACTTGCACTTCCTCATCTGTTAAGAAAAGTAAGGGAAAGTAATGATGTGATTTGCAGAGGTAATAACATTCAGAAGAAACAAAAGTGATACCCGTTTTTTAAAGGTTTGGGTGAAAAGAAATGTGCTTGTATCTTTTTTCACTGTGAATGGAAATTAGATGGCAAGACAAGAAGGTTTACATGGAGGAATAAACAGATTCCTACTGCGAGACAGTGATCATCACAGTTGTAATTATACGAAGGAGAAAGAAGCTTTCTTCCGAGTGAGATGGGAAAGCCTTGTTTACGCAAAAACAGACTAGAGGGGGCTGGGAGCCGGGGAATCGCTGCTCACCATCAAGTGAGATAGATGACGTGAGTACGGGGCCTCTGTCAGGGCCTGAGTGAAGGATCCTGGGCCGTGGAGGCCTGGGGAGCCAGGGTCACTGGCAGTGGGGCTGGCCTGGGTGGATAGGAGAGAGCGGAGGCTTCAATATGCAGGAGGGGGGCCAACAAGGACCAGGATTAGAAATCCTGGTGGTGTCCCTGGGGATGGATCGTTTGCTTCCGGCTGTCGGGTCCTGGAGAAGCAACAGGTGAGAAGGAACCGGATGTAGGACAGGAACTCAGACCACGGACTCAGGGTGGAGACCCAGCCCCTGGGGTCGGATTCCCGGGGCTGGCCATGCCAGGAGACCAAGGCAAGGCCAGTGCCTGGGCCTGGTCAGGGAGGGGACCTGGGTTAGGGGCCCGCCCTCGGCTGGGTTCTCCTAGGGGGTCTGCCTCAGCACCTGGGGTGGCGGGGAACCCCCAGGAAGCCATGGGCAGCAAGAAGGCTGGCAAGGAGGCGCCCTTGTGCTCCTCTCCAATAGGGGCGCGCATTTCTCAGCCCCGTTTCCCTCATTTGCAAAGGGCAGGAGCTGTAGAGCTGCTGCAGCAACTGAATGCCATGGCGCATCTTTCTACATGTCTACTGGTAATAATCACTCAGTCTTCCTCACGATCTCACTCTGGCCCTTGGCCCCAAAGCTGAGGCCAAGAGTTTTCACAGAAGCAGCTGGAAACTCTCCATCAAAACAGGCATTTCTCACGCATGTCTAGAAGAAGCTTTGATCATGCTCTGTTTATAGCACGTTTCTGAGTTTTCTTGTGACATGGACATTCTGCCCTCCCTGCCCCACCGCCAGCTCTCCAGTCAGACCCTAAAAGCAGCGAAGCCTGGAAGGCAGGTGTTCCAGGCTCAAACCCTGGCGGTCTCTCGAGCTGTGTGACTTTGCGGTCACCTCACACCCTACGCTTCGTAGTACTTGTCTGGGACTTCCCTGATAGCTCAGTGGTAAAGAATCCGCCTGCAAGGCAGGAGACCCCGGTTTGATTCCTGGGTCAGAAAGATCCGCTGGAGAAGGGATAGGCTACCCACCCCAGTATTCTTGGGTTTCCCTTGTGGCTCAGCTGGTAAAGAATCAGTCTTTAATGCAGGAGACCTGGGTTCGATCCCTGGATTGGGAAGTTCTCCTGGAGTAGGGAAAGGCTACCCACTCCATTATTCTGGCCTGGAGAAGTCCAGGGAAGGCTTAGTCCATAGGGCTGCAAAGACTTGGATGTGACTGAGTGACTTTCCCTTTACAATGGGGCTAACTGCCCCCCTTCCCCGTGCCCCACGCGTTCAGTGCAGCCAGAGACTCGGGCTGGGGGCCCCAGAGGGTCCTGTGTTCCCTTTCGTCCCAACTTTCCATAAAGGAAAAATATTTTGTGCAAAATAAAGAGTTGTCCCAGTTTTCTGTTGTTCTAATTTAAGAGGAGACAGTAAAGACGGAGGAGCAGCAAGCAAGAGTCGCTTCATGGAGCCCCTCAGTCACGGGAGACGCAAACCCTCTTCTCTCCGCCTGGCACCTACCGCCCCGTGGCTTTCTCCAACCTTAAAAAAGTGCAGATCGCGAGGGTACCTGCCCGCCGGAGGGGTGAGAAGTGAGTTGCTACACTCGATAGTTCATGCTAAAACCCCCTACATAGCAAGTGTCTAATAAATTATTATTATTATTCCTTGCATCATGCTGACCCTCAAACACCATTTTCCGAGAAGAAATACCAAAGTATCTAAAGCAGCAGTTAGACCGATGAGTGCTCAGCGGCCGGCTCTCGGTGGGGACTGTTCTAAATGGCCAGGCCCCTGATTGATGGCCGTCTGCGGGCTCGCTCAAGACAGGCCTTCAAATGACTCGGTTTGGTTTCAGGAACCCAAAGGTGGTAATAAGCACGTGTCAGTTCCGCCAGCCCCGTGTTTGACAATCCAGCAAGATAAGTGATCAAAACACTATTTTAAAATTAGCCAACTTATGACCTTTCTGTTGTGCCGCGTGCTGGAAATGTCAGGATTAAGGAAATCACGGGGAATCGCTGTGAGGCTCGCTGTCAGGAATGCAAACCCAGGGGGAGCAGAGACTTGAGCGGAGCCGTGCGCATCCTTGGTCACTGGCCCCGGGGTGCCCGGGGTTTCCACGGAGACCTGGGTGCAGTGTGAGCCGTGCTCTGACTCGGCCTGGGGGAGGTGTGGGCTGGTGTGATGGGATCTGACCCCGGGGAGCCCCAGGTGCCTGGCGCCTTCACACAGAGGCTCATCGCCGGGAGAAGCCAAGCAGGAGAGGCGGCAGGAACATCGCAGAGAGTTACACACGTTCCTTGAACAGAGGGTCCGACAGCCCCTCTGAATGCGGTCGCAAATCTCTATTTGATGACAGTGATTGTAACACAGCTGTATTCCAGTTATTCCAAATCCTGTATTTAGCTAATGCGGGTTGCCAGTAAACACAGCTAGACCTACAGCAGGGAAGAGAAATGCAGTGCAAAGGGGGACGTTTCCCTTGCTTCAGAGCCTGGATCCTCACCCATATTTTCAGTTTTCATTGCTCAGAATAAGGATTAAGGAAAGTACTTTCGAACACACCATGTTTCTTGAACACCGACTCCGGGGATGTGAGTTTGAGCAAACTCCGGGAGATGGTGATGGACAGGGAAGCCCGGGGTGCTGCAGCCCATGGGGTTGGAAAGAGTGGGATATGACTGAGCGACTGAACAATGATGACAATGTTTCTTAGGCTCCGGGGCAGAAAGATGGGACCTTCCTTAGTGTCTGCAAGCAAGAATGGGGGGCCAGCTCCCACAGTCCATGCTTGTCCCCATCTGGGGTCACCTGGGCAGTCCAGCCTCAGGGCGTAGAGTGTGGATTCAGGCCAGATGGAGCAGCACTGGGCTGCCTGTGTCAACATCCAGGGTTGGTAATGCGACAGCAGACACCTTCTGACTTGTGTTTCTTTTCACACGTTGAACATATTTTGAAGGCAACGCCAAGGTGATTTTGCAGAGCCTGATGGAAGACATTGGCCGACTCTTTTCAAGAGGACCGTGTGGGACACACCCTGCCTGCAGAGTCTCCCCGGAAATGTGGGCCTGTCTGTCCTCACCTGGCCATCCCGACAACCCCTCCCCAGGCCTGCAGTTCCAGGGTCCCCCAGCAGCTCCCACCCACACCACTCCCCGGAGGTGCTGGCCCCTGTTGGCCCTGCAGGGCTGAGCTCCCCTCCGTGGGGCAGCTTGGGGGTCCCGGCAGTCAGGACACGCGGCCTCACCAGCCCTCTCTGTCTACACCCAGTTTGTCCGTGTTGGTGCTGACAGCTGGGCTGCACCAGTGACCTGGAGGGTGACCTCCCTCCCACCCTGGTGTCTCTGGAAACCATCCACCTCACACCCTTGATCTAGCTCTATGGCTGGATCTATGGCCCTTCCCCTGGCCCTGGCTCCAGACAGCAGGCTCAGGTGGTGAGGAAATGAGTTCATTCACCTTTGATGGAGGGCCCATCACCCCAGTCTCCTCCTGTACCACTGGGGACCCCGCAGGGGCCAGTCTACCAACTCACCTGTCTTGACACGTGAATCCTTATTCTCTAAGCAAACTCACCCCATCACCGCGCTGATTCTGGGGTCGCCCGCTGGCAGTTCTCGGCAGAGTTTCCGGCTCAGGAAGGCCTGCGTGGGAAGGCAGTGAGGACTTGCTGTGGACAGAAAGCATGAGCCACGAGGGTTAGGGGCCCAGGCACACAGTGTTAGCTTCGTCTTAAGTGATTGCTTGGGCTTCATTTGTACTTGAGACAATCAGAAGCAGCGGAAGCATCCAGAAAGTGGCAGTTAAGAATGTGATAGTAGACGGACTTCCTTAGCAGTTCAGTGGTTAAGACCCCGAACTTCCAATGCAGGGGGCGCAGGTTCTGTCCTTGGTCAGGGGAAATAATATCCCACATGCCACGTGCTGCAGTCAAAAAAAAGGAAATCAGAATACGACGGTCTAGTCAGGGGACGATGCCGGATGGAGCCACACAAGACGAAGCTCTCGGAGGCCGGAGGGGACCAGAGCATCCTTGGTGAGACGCGTTAAATGGCCGGCGTGCCCTGCGTGTGCTTTGCTTCCACTGGAGCAAATCTGTGTTTTGTAAAATCCTAACGAAGGGCACGCTGCAGGGAAGGGTCAATAAATACGATGTAGAAAAGGACAAGAGGATGAAGCCAGAAGGTTGACCTTTTTGATTGTTTGATGACCTGTGGGATGGACTGTGCTACTTTTTTTAAAAAATGTACTTTATTTTCATGTTGTGGCTGTGCTGGGTCTTCGTTGGTTGCTCCGAGGCATGTGGGATCTTCCTGGACCCGGGATGAAACGCGTGTCCCCTGCATTGGCAGGCAGATTCTTTACCACTGGATTACTAGGGAAGTCCTGCTGTCACCTTTTTAGTTAGATGATTTTCTAAAGAGTAAATTGTTAATTAAAAAAAAATAAAACCAAAAATCTCATTACAAAATGGGCAAAGGATCTTCATGGACATTTCCCCAAAGATATGCGGGTGGCCACCAGACACACAGGAGTGTCAGCATCACTAGGTATCAGGGAGATGCAAATCAAAACCCCAGTGCGATAGCGTCCGACACCCGTCCGGATGCCTGTCACCAAAGAGACAGCAGATAGCTAGTGCTGGTGAGGATGTGGGGAGAGCAGAAGTTGAGGCAGCCACTGTGGGGAAGAGTATGAAGACTCCTCAAAAACTTAGAAAATAGAGCTACCACAGCAATTCCGCTTCTGGGTATTTATCTGAAGAAAGTGGAAACACTCACTCACAAAGATATATTCACCCCCATGTCAGCATCAGCATGATCTACAATAACCAAGATACAGCAGCCATCTAAGTGTCCACTGATGGATGAGTGGATAAAAAAGATATGGCACATAAATACAACAGAATATTACTAGGCCATAAGAAAACGAGGAAATCTTGCCATCTACAGATACACGCATGGACGTCGAGGGCATTCTGCTAAGTGAAACAAGTTGGACATAGGAAGACAAATGTCACTTACATATGGAATCTGAAAAAACAAAAACAGAAACTCAAGCTTGAATTTCCTGGTGGTCCCGTGGATAAGAATCCTCCTGCCAATGCAGGGGATACAGGTTCGATCCCAGGTGTGGGAAGATCACACCCACCACAGGACAATGAAACCCACACGTCACGGCTCCTGAGCCTGCCCTGGAGAGCCCGTGCTCCTCATCGAGAGAAGCCACAGCCGCGAAGCCTGCGCACCTCAACCAGAGGGGCCTCGCCTGCCGCGGCTGCAGGAGAACCACGTGCAGCGGGGAAGACCCGGAACAGCCAGGAGAGAGACTGCGGGTGTTTGTCTCACCGTGGGCTTTTTAAAAACAGAACAAGCAAACAAAAAGCTCCAGCTCATAGACACAGAGAACAGACAGGTGGCTGCCAGAAGAAGCGGGAGCCAGGAGGAGGAACTGAGTGAGGGGCAAAGAGGCCCAGACCTCAGTTATGAGCAGAATGAGCCACAGGATGGAGGGCCCCACCTGCCGGCTGTAGTCGACAGTATTGCACTGTGTGTTTGAAAGTTACCGAGAGGGCAAATCTTTAAAGCTCTCATCACAAGAAGAAAAAAAACCCATAAGTATGTCTAGGGATGAATGGTAGCTAGATTTCATGGAGTGGTCATTTTCCAACATACACACACATCAAATCATCATGTTGCCCCCTCAAACTAATATGGTGGTGGTGGTTTAGTCACTAAGTCGTGTCCGACTCTCGAAGCCCCATGGACTATAGCCCACCAGGCTCCTCTGTCCATGGAATTCTCCAGGCAAGACTGCTGGAGTGGGCTGCCATTTCCTTCTCCAGGGGATCTTCCCAATCCAGGAATTGAACCCAGGTCTCCTGCATTGCAGGCAAATTCTTTACCAACTGAGGTACAAGGGAAGCCCTAAGCTAATATAACTAATGTCAATTATACCTCAGTATAAAAGACAATCTGAACGCGCTGCTTGCCAGAAGGTGACATAGAGTGCTCCATCATAAGGGTACCCATGGTAGCAGGAGAAATGACTCCAACAAACCATAAAACCTTTTATCTTCAAACTTTAGTAAAAGAGTCCAACATAAAGCTTAATTCATATTACCGATAAGCCCTTCAAAAACCCAGCTCAGCCTTTGAGGAAGACCAGCACCGAAATGCCATGGAGAGATTCACCATCCAGAACATCCTAGGCTGTTGGCCAGTCCCGGCTGGTTTCCATGGAGCGGTGTTGACACACTTGGACACATTCCGAATCTTTTTCGTTTTCTGGGTTTCTTTGCTCACCTAAAACTTTGGTCTGTGTTTTGTTTCAGCTTCCAAAGGAGAGAGAGAGAGAGAGAGCTAGGCGCTTCTCTCTGATCATCTCCTGGTTTGAAGTCTCCGTCATGGACGCCCTGGTGTTAAAGTCAGTGATGGGCTGGGGCCTTCTGCGCATTCACTCTCACTTCTGCTCCTGTTCCCTTTGCTGGGAAATTCCTTTCCTAAATTAAAGGCAATATCCCCTGCAGCTACTAATGAGAAGCCCTGTAGCTGTCTTCTGTCGTCCACATTCCCTTGGTTTTCACGTTTGATCAACAACCTCTTCTCGCCAATTTTACCCCCAGATGCACCTAAACCTCCGCCTCTCCCAGCCCCTCTGCCCCCTGCCTGCTGGGCCCACCATGCCTCAGCTGAACTTGACTCCTTTGTTTATTGCCACGGCCTCTAATCGGTCTCCCTGCCTCCAGCCTCTCCGGCTCCGATCCATTTTCTGTGCTTTCCTCGGTATGTCTTAAAGAAAGACTGTTCCACTCCCCAGTTTGCAGTGGGCAGTTTCTCTTCAGCCACAGGACAAAGATCAGTCTTCTCAGAAGACACACAAGGTCCTTTTGCACCCGACTCCAGCTTGCTCTCCCGCTTTCACCGCCTGCTTCCAGAACACTCCTGTCCTACAGTCACATGAATCCCCTGACTCCTCCGCAGGGACTCAGCTCGCTGTCCTTCAAAGCACAAGTGTGCAGGCGCCCTCGTGCGTGGCTGCCTCTGCCCAGCGTCCTGTGTACCTGCCTCAGGCCTGGAAACTCTCGGCTCACCCATCAAGGCTCAGCTCGGCAGGCGCTTCTTCCAGGAAGCCTTCCTGGAAATCCCCGGAAGAGCCTGGTTGGATCATCCTTGAATGAGCATCTTTCCCGCCAGGCTCCGAGCTCCCCAGGGATGGCCTCGCCTTCCTCACCTTCCTCCCATTTCTGGGACTGAGCCTGGTGCAGAGTACCAGCCACTAGGCCATGTCACCTTAGCTAAATGTGGACAAACACATTCTCCGTTCAGAGAAAACAGGAGTCAGTACCAGGAACACCTGTTTCTCGATGATTAGCCTCTAGAACATCTTGAAAGACCTTGGAGACCAGTGTGAGTGAAGGGGTTACTCAAACGTCCTCGTTGGGAAGATGTGACTTACAAGTTTGGGCTGAAATAAAATCAAATTGAAAAAAAGTAGTCATGCAGGACTTAGTTTTTGTCTAAAAATATAAACCATGACGTGGATACAAATGCATTCATTTTTCTTAAATAGTTCTTATCACTTAAGAGATGAGGCCTGTTAAGCACACAGGCTATGCCATCATGGCACTGATTACAGAATTTCTAATTGGTATAGATGTAGTATAGAGGTAGGGACATACCCTGCTGGCATTAAGAATTTCTGTCAAGACATTTCTGAGAATAGTGTCTTACCTGGAGAAGCAAAATGTGATGAGAAACTCAGGCAGTCTTTCTATTTTTCCAAGTTATTTACAAGATCAGCAAATAGCAATGTTTATTCAGCATGTACTATGCATGAGGCAAGTTTCTTGGGGCTGGAAGTGAGGAGAAAGACAAAGATAAAACACACACATCTCTGTTTTTAAGAAGAGTGCGTGAACTCTATAGCTGTTCCCTTCTCCAGGGGATCTTCCCAACCCGTGGATGGAACCCAGGTCTCCCGCATTGCAGGCAGATTCTTTACCAGCTGAGCCACCAGGGAAGTCTGACAGATGTTTAGTGTGGTGAAATATAAACTTTCAAATATTTGGATATTGCACAGTCTATTAAAAAACTGTTTCTGTTCGGCATGTCCAAAAATCACTTTTTAATTTCAATCCTGGTTTCTGTTTCTCCTAAAAAGCAAGATCGGTGGATGTAATATAATATATCCAGAGTCACGCAGAATGAGTCACCATGACAGAGGCTTCCAGTGACATTTATTCAGGACTGAACTGAACCTGCTGTTACTGCTTGGGATCTGCAGACAAGAGACACGGGAGCTTATGACAAGAGACATAAAACTGAAGAATGCCCAGGGCTCTGCTAGACAGGTTCTGATAACGTGAGAACATAAGGTAATGTCAGTTGGGATTTTCTTACATTTCAAACTCATGCCAAAACCCAGAAAGTCACCTTGACTTCTCCCACTTGCCCTGGCAACGTGCTGCTTGGTTCTGAAGAATGTCCACTAATCCCTGTAACCGTGTCTGAGACCCATTCTCTGGCCTCCATCCTTGACACTCCTAGCCTGAAAAATAAAACTCTTTTTTTCTGTCCAGACTATTTCAACAGTTTCCCAGTGGGCTGCATTATCACCAAAGTTGTCTTTTAAAAATGAGAAGCTAGTCCTTTGTTCTTCTGCTTAAATCCAAGCAATGATTCTCCTTTGTCTATGGGATGAATCCGCATCCGGAACGGGACAGCAGATGCTTCACGGCACCTTCCGGGATTATTTTCTCCAAATCCCTCCCCCCCAGCCTCCTCCCTTATCTTTTGCTGTTGTTGTGATCAGTGGCTCAGTCAGGTCTGACTCTTTGTGAGCCCATGGATTGTAGCCTGCCAGACTCCTCTGTCCATGGGATTCTCCAGGCAAGAAGACTGGAGTGGGTAGCCATTTCCTTCTCCAGGAGATCTTCCTCACCCAGTGCTTGAACACACGTCTCCCACATCTCTTCCATTCACTGAACCGCCCGGGAGATCCCCAGGCTTGAGTGGTTCAGAGCATAGCAGTGGTTCAGGGGGCTGGCTCTGGTGCAGGCTGATCTACTGGAGACAGGGGTACCTGGGTGTCTGTCACCAAGAGGGTGCTCTCTGGACCCTCTGCCATGCACAGGTTGGAGGTCGGAGCCTGGCCCCTTGGGCAGCGCTGTCCCTTTTAACCTGTGTCAGGATCTCCCTGGAGTGAGAGATCTTGTTTAAACACAGACTGCTGGGCTGTACCCCTGAGCTTCTGATTCAGATGTGGGGGATGTGGACCCTATAGGGCCATCATCAAGCTGGCCACACCTACCCTGAGCTGTCAAAGCATGCTGCTATCATCAAACGAGGACTTGGTGGCCTCATCTCCTGTGGGGATGGTGGTGCCTCACACTCACAACCCTAGGAGCAGTTGGACCTCTGGGGCTATTCTCAAAAGCAAAGGAAAGTAAGTTATTTCATGAAGTTTATCCAGGATTCAATTTTCACTGTTTAATAAAGTCAGACAATTTCTATTAGAGCTACAGCAGTTGAGACTTTAGGAGTGTCACTGCCTCTCAGATGGACCAGTGGCTGATCACTATCAGGAAATCTTGGGTGTTTTTGAAAGGACACCCCTTAAAAGAAGGATACACGAGGGGTGGTGACACAGATTGTTCCCTGCATTTGGAGCCTTCACAGGTGCCTAAGGGTTCTGTAAATTGCAGGAGAGAGAAAAGTTGTCTGAGTTTGCAAGAAATGAACTTTAGATATTCACAGGTTATATATATATAGCCTATCCCGTTTGCCTCCGTCAGTTAGAGGTTTAAGCTAAGAATCCTTCAAGTATGTGTTTAGTCTCAAGTCATAACTAGATTATTTGACCACTTAAGCACAGTCTGAAATGTAACACTGCAGATGCATCTCTTGAGAAATCATCATTCCTAGTCCTGTAAGCTTGACATGTAACTTACCTGGTGGCGTGGTGGTAAAGAGCCACTTGTCAATGCAGGAGACACAGGGACCCGGGTTTGATCCCTGGCCCGGGAAGAGCCCCTAGGAGAGGAAATAGAAACTCCCTCCAGTATTCTAGCCTGGAAAATCCCATGGACAGAGGAGGCTAGCAGGTCACAGTCCGTGGGATTGCAGAGTTGGACACACCTGAGTGCGTGCACACACACACACACACACACACACACACACAAGTGTGACATGAGGCCCCGTATCCATTAGCGTGTAGTCCATTTCTTCTTCATTTGCTGCTGCACTGGAAGCATCCTTGCTCTGCCCTCGGGACACACAGCCCTATATATCTGGAGTACGGTCCCAGGGGATGGACTTGGGGATGGACCACTTCTCCATCAGTGGCAGTTTCCCGTCCTTTGAAACCCAGGTAGTGAGGTTTCACATGCTGCTGATTTCCCTGGATAAACACACATCTGCTGCAGATAAGCCTCTCTTCTCAGATGGATGGCGCTTTGCCTTTATCTAAACAGTCTCTATTTATAAATCGCTTTTATTCATTTCAATAAGCCAAACAGTGTAACTCCCCGGCGGGGACCCAAAGCAAAGCCTTAAATGGAAGGGCAGAGATGGTCACTAGGATGCAGAGCACACGAGGTGATAACCTCCGAGGGAGAGGGAACGTTTTACAGAGGCGCCAGCACCGTGAGGAGCGTATACATCAGAAAGTTAACGAAGCCCTCCTTCAAGTTAAGACAGTAGGCCGGATTTCAATATGCACTCTGGACTCAGCCCATTCCAAGAACTAACATTCCCACCGAGTATCTGTTAAACCTGCCATTGGATTTCAGGAGTGTCAAACAGCTTTGTTCTTGGTGTCCCCAGACGGGGCTCACCTTTCCATCAACATCCTGACCATAGCTACATGCATGGCCTACGCTGGGGAAAAGGTAGAGAGATTTGTAAAGATAGTTATTTACGTATTCATTTTTACAGTTGTTTTTTCTTTTAAATGAGCACATTTTCTTTGTAATGCTGCCTTCATGTTTTCCTTTACTGTGTTTGAGGCTGTTGCCTTGGCTACAGGAAACACTGATAGTGATAAATTGCACTTCACATCCAAGACAATTGAAGTTTCTGGCAGGGTGGACATTTATATAACGTTCTTTGCCACAGGCAAACCTTTTTTTCTAAGGAGTTTGAAGATTCTTTTCTTCTCCCTACGAAGAAGGAAATCTTGATACATCTCCAATTACCCTCAACTGAGACGTTTGATCTCATGATTATTCAAGAAGCCCAGTGTCGTGTTTCTCGCGGACTTAATGCCTCGCTGCCGTCTCCCCACTTGTCTCATCCCTTTGGGTTCAAGGGAAGAGGTTCTCCAGCTTGACAGGGAACCTCGGCGCTCTGATGGAGCAGAGCTGGGCAGAGGACCGCACCGCACAGAGAAGCCTCCTGGCGACGCATCAGATCTAATTCTGCCCTGTCTTTCCACTTGGGCCTTTGCTCAAACAATGCTTCATGCCTCGGGATTCCACAGAGCACACATCTCTTAGTGTCGGTGACGTGAGGAGCGCTCACATAAACAGCTGCGTTCCTGTCCGCACAAACAATCCCGCAGCAATACTGGTTGTGTGTCCACACGCTCCTGGGCAGGGGCGCCCGGAGTCTAAGCTGGATTGTGGCTCGAGGTCTGTGCTGCAGGAGGACCAGGGCTTCGGTCCTGTGGTCACAGAGCTCAGTTCTACCGAAAGAGCACGGGCTTCCTGCAGGTCCCTGGGGTCTGCATGCGGACGGCGAGCACATCTAGACTGCACCCATGGGCGCTGGTGGCTGGACCGAGGAGGGACGGCAGGGCCATCCAGGGCAGAGCAGGACTGGAGGTCCTGAGAGAGGGCAGGTCGTTCATCTCCTCCTCCAGAGTCTGACCTGTCCTGCCCGGGAGGCTCCGTCCACTGCACCCTCCTCACTTCAGCAAGATGATCCCACGCTCACTGACACAGCGCAGGTACATCGGCCTCCGTCGTAGTTAATGGTTTCTCCATTTGTTTTAAAAGTTATATTTAATCATGATCTGGTACCTCACTGATGTGCTACGTGGCCCAGAGAAATACGTTTGTTTATTTGTTTGTTTTCCTCCCAGGACTGCTCTTTTCCAAGTGTCATTCTGTGTATCTATTCTTAAAGCTTCTATTTTTTCCTTAGAGAACTGCAAAAGTGATCTAATTTCATTGTGAAATCTAGTGGGAGGGATAAACAAACTTCAAATTTCACTTATCCAACTTGGTGATGATCATTTGTGACAAACATCCCCACTCAGAAAATTGGTACTTTTCTGCACTTTCCTATAATCAAATAGCAAGCAATTTTGAAACCCCAAACAGGTCATCAGCAACAGTATTTTGGCACAAAGAGTGAGCAGGGGCGTCTGCCCACCGGCTGGCACCCAGCACATCAGAAGTCACTGTGTCCCAGGGCATCAGCCCACAGTTAGAAGGCCTCCTCAGATCAGGGGGACGGTAATGGGGGCGGGGGGGCCTGTGTGATAAACATGCTACTCTGCAGTCTGATGACTCTGCTTCAGCTCTAAGAAATAGCATTGCAGATAGTATTGAAAAGCACTGAGCAGAAATTCAGTGTCAGTGGGCGCCCTGGGCATGGCGGACTCTCAAAGTCACAGGACGTGGGGGCTTGGAGGGATCCCGGGTCTCAACCTGGGTTGAGGACGTGAGGGACCCCGGGTCTCAACCTGGCAGCGTGTTTCTTCGAGTGCGGACCTGGGGACCAGAGTTCCAGCTCACCAGGAGGGGCCCAGGGACAAGGGCCTGACCTCCAGCCCCGGTCTGTCTCACTGCCCTTCCCTCCCTGCTGCGCGCCCACGTGCCCCCTCACCTACCCTCCGGGGGACGGCCGTCTGGAAAAGGCCTGCCGCAACCGGCTCCGTTTCCAAGTCAGCGGGAGCCAGTGGGGGTGAGGCGAGTGCTGGGGACCCCAGGCCTGTGAGCAGGACGTTGGCACCATGTCCTCACTCAGGGCTCCGCCCCAGGGAAAAACCCCGGCTGTGGGCCCCCGCCCCTACCTGTGAGAGCCTGGGGCCAGCGGGCCTGCCTCGGCCTCCCAGCCCCTCACTGCTGTGGACCAAGCCGGCCGGCGGCTGCTGGGTTTTGGGAGGCAGTGGTTGTGGCTGTGTGGTGGGGCTGAGGGGCACAGCTCTGCCTCCTGACCTCCAGGGCCTGCTGGGCGCTTCAGAGTCCAACCGTTTGGCAAACGGCTCGAGCCCCGCGGCCTCCTTCCTCCGGCCGGCCTGCTCTCAGACAGCAGCAATGCGCATAACGACCCTTTGGACCGCGGCCCGCCAGGCCCTTCTGTCCATGGGAGCCTCCAACAAGGTACTGGGGCGGGCTGCCGGATGATGCTCATACCAGGGACTTTTCCAGTGTTTTTGCAGTGTTTTGGTTTTAAGAAGCTGTAATTCAGAAGAAGGGAGGGGGAGAGAAGAGAGACCCCAGGGCAGAGGCTGGAAAGGGGTCAGGGTCCCCCGGCTCCTGTCTAAGCCACGCTGGATGGGGACGCCCAGGCCCACTCACTCTTAGCCTGAGAGGGCCCATCAGACGTGTATGTGTGACACTCAGCTCCCCCCACTCCACACACAAACACTGCTTGTGTAGCCTCACGTCCACCAAATTCCAGCTGCTTGGGAAAAGCGCAGCCACAAGACCGCAGGCCGAAGCAGAGACCCAGAGCACGACGCGCCTCTTGGCTTCAGTTGGTCAGTACTGACTCTGTTCACTACTTGATGATTCTACTGATCAATGTTAGTTGTTTTCCTGTGTCTGAAATAACTTAATAAGCGTGGGTAATAGGCAGGGGCCCATCACGACTGTGGCCTGGGGTAAGAGATGCTGACCCAGCGTCAGAGGCATTAATGCAGACGGGGAGCTGTGTGTGTGTGTGGTGTGTGTGTGTGTGGTGTGTGTGTGTGTGTGTGTGTGGTGTGGTGTGTGTGTGCTGTGTGTGGTATGTGTGGTGTATGTGTGTGTGTGTGTGTGTGTGTGTGTATGTGTGTGGGGTGTGGTGTGTGTGTGTGTGTCTTGGGGGTGTGATTTGTGTGTGTGTGTGGTATGTGTGGTGTATGTGTGTGGTGTGTGAGTGTGTGTGTGTGTGTGTGGTGTGTGTGTTGGGGGGTGTGGTGTGTGTGGTGTGTGTGTGTGGTGTCTGTGTGGTGTGTGTGTGTGTGTGTGTGCTGTGTGTGTGGTGTGGTGTGGTGTGTGTGTGTGTGTGTGTGTGTGTGTGTGGTGTGTGAGTGTGTGTGTGTGGTGTGTGTCTGGTGTGTGTGTGTGTGTCTGGTGTGTGTGTGTGGTGTGGTGTGTGTATGTGTGTGTTGGGGGGTGTGGTTTGTGTGTGTGTGTGGTATGTGTGGTGTATGTGTGTGGTGTGTGAGTGTGTGTGTGTGTGTGGTGTGTGTGTTGGGGGGAGTGGTGTGTGTGGTGTGTGTGTGTGGTGTGTGTGTGGTGTGTGATGTGTGTGTGGTGTGGTGTGGTGTGTGTGTGTGTGTGTGTGTGTGTGTGTGTGTGTGTGTGTGTGGTGTGTGAGTGTGTGTGTGTGTGGAGTGTGTGTGGGGTGTGTGTCCGTGTGTGTGTGTGTGGTGTGTGTGTGTGTGGTGTGTGTGTGTGTGGTGTGGTGGTGGGTGTGTGTGTGTGTGTGTGGTGTGTGTGTGTGGTGTGTGTGTGTGGTGTGGTGGTGTGTGTGTGTGTGTGTGGTGTGTGTGTGTGTGGTGTGTGTGTGTGTGTGTGTTGGGGGGTGTGGTGTGTGTGGTGTGTGTGTGGTGTGTCTGTGTGGTGTGTGTGTGATGTGTGTGTGTGTTTGTGGTGTGTGTGTGTGGTGTGTGGAGTGTGTGGTGTGTGTGTGCTGTGTGTGTGTGTGATGTGTGTGTGTGATGTGTGTGTGTGGTGTGTGAGTGTGTGTGTGTGTGGTGTGTGTGTGGGGTGTGTGTCCGTGTGTGTGTGTGTGGTGTGTGTGTGTGTGGTGTGGTGGTATGTGTGTGTCTGTGTGGTGTGTGTGTGTGTGTGTGTGCTGTGTGTGTGGTGTGGTGTGGTGTGTGTGTGTGTGTGTGTGTGTGTGTGTGGTGTGTGAGTGTGTGTGTGTGGTGTGTGTCTGGTGTGTGTGTGTGTGTCTGGTGTGTGTGTGTGGTGTGGTGTGTGTATGTGTGTGTTGGGGGGTGTGGTTTGTGTGTGTGTGTGGTATGTGTGGTGTATGTGTGTGGTGTGTGAGTGTGTGTGTGTGTGTGGTGTGTGTGTTGGGGGGAGTGGTGTGTGTGGTGTGTGTGTGTGGTGTGTGTGTGGTGTGTGATGTGTGTGTGGTGTGGTGTGGTGTGTGTGTGTGTGTGTGTGTGTGTGTGTGTGTGTGTGTGTGTGTGGTGTGTGAGTGTGTGTGTGTGTGGAGTGTGTGTGGGGTGTGTGTCCGTGTGTGTGTGTGTGGTGTGTGTGTGTGTGGTGTGTGTGTGTGTGGTGTGGTGGTGGGTGTGTGTGTGTGTGTGTGGTGTGTGTGTGTGGTGTGTGTGTGTGGTGTGGTGGTGTGTGTGTGTGTGTGTGGTGTGTGTGTGTGTGGTGTGTGTGTGTGTGTGTGTTGGGGGGTGTGGTGTGTGTGGTGTGTGTGTGGTGTGTCTGTGTGGTGTGTGTGTGATGTGTGTGTGTGTTTGTGGTGTGTGTGTGTGGTGTGTGGAGTGTGTGGTGTGTGTGTGCTGTGTGTGTGTGTGATGTGTGTGTGTGATGTGTGTGTGTGGTGTGTGAGTGTGTGTGTGTGTGGTGTGTGTGTGGGGTGTGTGTCCGTGTGTGTGTGTGTGGTGTGTGTGTGTGGGGTGTGTGTCCGTGTGTGTGTGTGTGGTGTGTGTGTGTGTGGTGTGGTGGTGTGTGTGTGTGTGTGTGGTGTGTGTGTGTGTGTGGTGTGTGTATATGTGTGTGTGTTGGGGGGTGTGTGTGTGTGGTGTGTGTGTGTGATGTGTGTGTGTGATGTGTGTGTGTGTTTGTGGTGTGTGTGTGTGTGGTGTCTGTGTGGGGTGTGTGTCCGTGTGTGTGTGTGTGGTATGTGTGGTGTATGTGTGTGGTGTGTGAGTGTGTGTGTGTGTGTGGTGTGTGTGTGGGGTGTGTGTGAGTGTGTGTGTGTGTGGTGTGTGTTTGTGTGGTGTGTGTGTGTGGTGTGTGTATGTGTGTGTGTGTTGGGGGGTGTGGTGTGTGTGGTGTGTGTGTGTGATGTGTGTGTGTATTTGTGGTGTGTGTGTGTGTGGTGTGTGTGTGGGGTGTGTGTGTGTGTGTGGTGTGTGTGTGGTGTGTGTATGTGTGTGTGTGTTGGGGGATGTGGTGTGTGTGGTGTGTGTGTGTGTGTGGTGTGGTTGTGTGTGTGTGTGTGTGTGTGTGTGTGTGGTGTGTGTGGTGTGTGTGTGTGTGTGGTGTGTGTGTGGTGTGTGGGGTGTGTGTGGTGTGTGGTGTGTGGTGTGTGGTGTGTGTGCTCTGTGTGTGCGTGTGTGTGTGTGTGGTATGTGTGGTGTGTGTGGTGTGTGGTGTGGTGTGGTATGTGGGGTGTGTGTCGTGTGTGTGTGTGGTGTGTGGAGTCTCTACAGGAAGCGCTGTGGTCCCGGGCGGAGCAGCAAAGGGGAGAAGCCAGAGAACCAGGAACCGGAAGCTCGGGGCTGACCCTGCAGAGCTGTCCCAGGCCCGGTGGCCGCCTGGTGCTCTCCGGACTCTGAGGGGAGCCGCTGCCTGTGGGGGCGTCTGAAGGGACCCGGGGGCCGCTCGACAGTGTGGGGAGCCTGCCAGGTGGGCACAGGTGTGCCTGGGACAGACAGCCCTGGGACAGACAGCCCTGGGACAGACAGCCCTGGGGGGACAGACAGCCCTGGGGGGACAGACAGCCCTGGGGACAGACAGCCCTGGGACAGACAGCCCTGGGGGACAGACAGCCCTGGGGGGACAGCCCTGGGGGACAGACAGCCCTGGGACAGACAGCCCTGGGACAGACAGCCATGGGGGACAGACAGCCCTGGGGACAGACAGCCCTGGGGGGACAGCCCTGGGGGACAGACAGCCCTGGGGACAGACAGCCCTGGGACAGACAGCCCTGGGGGACAGACAGCCCTGGGGACAGACAGCCCTGGGGGACAGACAGCCCTGGGGGGACAGCCCTGGGGACAGACAGCCCTGGGGGACAGACAGCCCTGGGGACAGACAGCCCTGGGGGACAGACAGCCCTGGGGGGACAGCCCTGGGGACAGACAGCCCTGGGACAGACAGCCCTGGGACAGACAGCCCTGGGGGACAGACAGCCCTGGGACAGACAGCCCTGGGGACAGACAGCCCTGGGACAGCCAGCCCTGGGACAGACAGCCCTGGGGGACAGACAGCCCTGGGACAGACAGCCCTGGGGGGACAGCCCTGGGGGACAGACAGCCCTGGGACAGACAGCCCTGGGGGACAGACAGCCCTGGGACAGACAGCCCTAGGACAGACAGCCCTGGGGACAGACAGCCCTGGGGGACAGACAGCCCTGGGACAGACAGCCCTGGGGGGACAGCCCTGGGGACAGACAGCCCTGGGACAGACAGCCCTGGGGGACAGACAGCCCTGGGACAGACAGCCCTGGGGGGACAGCCCTGGGGACATACAGCCCTGGGGACAGACAGCCCTGGGGGGACAGCCCTGGGGACAGACAGCCCTAGGACAGACAGCCCTGGGGACAGACAGCCCTGGGGGGACAGACAGCCCTGGGGGGACAGACAGCCCTGGGGACAGACAGCCCTAGGACAGACAGCCCTGGGGACAGACAGCCCTGGGGGGACAGCCCTGGGGACAGACAGCCCTGGGGACAGACAGCCCTGGGACAGACAGCCCTGGGGGACAGACAGTCCTGGGGACAGACAGCCCTGGTGACAGACAGCCCTGGGACAGACAGCCCTGGGGGACAGACAGCCTGGGGGACAGACAGTCCTGGGGACAGACAGCCCTGGGGACAGACAGCCCTGGGGGGACAGACAGCCCTGGGGGACAGACAGCCCTGGGGGGCAGACAGTCCTGGGGACAGACAGCCCTGGGGACAGACAGCCCTGGGGGGACAGACAGCCCTGGGGGACAGACAGCCCTGGGGACAGACAGCCCTGGGGACAGACAGCCCTGGGGGGACAGACAGCCCTGGGGGGACAGCCCTGGGGGGCAGACAGCCCTGGGGACAGACAGCCCTGGGGACAGACAGCCCTGGGGGGACAGACAGCCCTGGGGGGACAGCCCTGGGGGGGCAGACAGCACTCTGCGGGGACAAGCCTTCCTGCCTGGCTGCAGAGGAGCATGGAACAGGGGGACGTCCAGAGTCCAGGTGGACGCAGCTGGCCACGAATGACCGTGGGAGGTGCGGGGTGCGGGGCTGCCCCACAGCGAAGGGCAGAGCGGGGCGGCGTGTTGGGGGTCTGGAGCAGAGTCTGGCCTCTGTACCCAACGCCGAGTTGTATCTCGGAGACCGAGTACTGGGTCAGGCAGAAGAGAATAGCTTTGCTGGGTGGCCAGGAAAGGGGGCCCAGTGGGGTCACGTCCTCACAGACGCGAGTCCCGCCTGGACTGGGCAGTGAGAAGGTTGTCAGATACGGTTCAGAGAGGGCGTGATCAGCGTGTCAACACTCTTCTGATTGGTTGGTGGGGAGGTAAGTGGGAGTCAGCACTGGGATTCCAGCTGGTCTGGGGTCCAGCGTGGTGGCGGGCAGCAGACAGTTTATTTCTCCCACCTGGTGGGGGCTTCAGTTTGTCTGGAAAACAAAGATACTGTGCATGTACCGCTTGAAGGGGAGCCAGGACCCGCCCCCCAACGCTGCCCTATTCTTTCTTGATGGCTCCGCCCGTATCTCTGCATCTCCTCTCTGCCCCGATGAGCAACTGTTTCAACGTGGGTGATGGAAGGAAGGGACATCAAGGAGGCCGAATGAAGCCTGTTTCTTGTAAACAAAAAATGGGGGACACAGAGAGGCTTAGCATCCCGGAGCCCACGGGGTCCTGCTTGGTTTCAGGTCCAGGGGGTAACCAGCAAGGTGCTCCTGTGAACTCACCTCCCTGAACAACACGGTCCTTGATAACAAGGAAGCAACCCACATCCCACACCTCACCTGTCACATCCTGCCCCCTCCACTCTAAATAAACTCCATCTGCCTCCGAGTTGTCATTTCTGTGCTTTTCTTCCTACATAGATTTCTTGTGTCTGCGTGGATACCTAAAGCATATTTTAAAATGTTTAGTTTTTATCTTTACAAAAAAAAAAAAAAAGGTAGAGATGTTGAAAGCAATTGAGTCCATTCTTTTAATTTAGAATTATATGTCTGTGACTGCGGTGTTTCTACATTCGTTGCCTGTGTACCCCAGTTCTCTCCTCTACTAGAATCCTTTGGGTCTTGTTCATCATCTGTGATGCTCTGAATGCCAGTTTTGACCAAGTCTCCCCAGATAGTCGAGAATTCCTTGGGGCTTATATACCTAGAACCAGAGCTGCAGTGGGGCAAGGTATGCGGCTTCTATTTCAGGGGAAAATTCCCAGCTATTTTCCGAAGCAGTTGCACCCACATACCCCTCCTCCATCGATGTATGGAGGAGCCGGCGGGGCTGCACTGGTCTGACGTGGGTGTGGCCGGGTGCCTCGTCTACCGTGGGCTGGGGGACAGTGGGAGCCTCTGTGGCCGTGGTCAGCCAGGCCTGGCCCCCGAGGGTCAGGCCTTGTTCCCACAGCATTTCCTCCTCTGCTCACCATCTGGGTCACTTTTCTGCTGGGCGCTGCTTTCCGGGATAATCTGTGGGCGTTCCTTGCTCATCCCGACACCAGCCCTCCATCAGTGCCAGGAACAGCTTCCTCCAGGCTGAAACCTGCCTTTGCGTTTTCTTATCTCAGAAATTGGAGCTTGGGCTCCAGCGTGCACGGTGATGATCCTGGTTTACTTACCTGAATCCCGTTCCTGGAGGGGAGGCGTCATGGGAGGCAGGGTTAGCCTCTGTCTCCATCGCTGCTACCAGCCCTGAGGGACAAAGACCAGCGCTGTCCCAGTCTTGAGAGAGAGTGGAGGCTAGGGTTAGGATCTGGAACTGGTTGGAACCAGGGAATGATGGGAGTCCTGGCCCTCCTGATTTTGGAATTTCTTCACTGTCTCCCAGCTGCATGTTTCTCCATGGGAAACAGGGAAAATGAAATTTCAAATGAAATGACATAAAGCAACATACTGGCTTAGCAACACTGAAAGAGGAGGAAACATGGGCCAAAGGTGGCTCATTGTAGATGGTGGGAAGGACGGCTCAGGTGTGCTCTGGGCACCTCCCGCCTGCCAGGCAGAAAGGACTTACGCCTTCTCACAAATCGTACCGTCAGCATCCATGGGACAGGTGAGGACCCCTCTTTCTAGACTCTGAAGGTATCAACAGCTGTAGATCTAGCGGTTATCCATCCTAGCTCATAAAAATCATGGGCTTCCCAGGTGGCGCTAGTGGTAAAAAATCCTCTTGTCAATGCAGGAGACGCAGAAGATGCAGGTTCAATCCCTGGGTGGGGAGGATCTCTGGAGAAGGGCATGGCAACGCACTCCAGTATTCTTGCCTGGAGAATCCCATGGACAGAGGAGGCTGGCAGGCTACAGTCCATGGGGTCACAATGAGTCGGACATGACTGAGCACGCACACACACACACACATACAATATCACAGATTTTCAGATCAGTGGGAATGGAGACAGCATCTGCTAGTGTTATCCTTGAGTGAGATCAGAAGGAAGCATTCCAAAGATCAAGACTCCAGACGCTTCCCAGAATTTCTGTTACCTTCACTTTGACAGCAAGAAATCAGAGGAATCGGGTTTTAAAATTGCTTCTGATACACAAATGGTCCAGTTGCACCTCCAGAGCCAGAGAACCAGAACTTAAGACACATAATCCTCTCTGGTTTCAACTGTCCCATTCATCAGCCCTAAAGGAGCCGAGCAAGAAGCTCCAGTGAGTCTGGAAGGTACGACTCCTCCTCTTTGGTAGTCTGGGAGAGCTTGGGTGCAGCACTGCCTCATCCTTCAACCAGCAAAGTAGGCCACGGCCCAGGCTTTCTTCTCCACGCCAGGCAGGGCTTCTTAATAGGCGGTGAGCCTCTTGGGCAGTCTCTGCCTCCATGAGTATGTGTGTTTAAGTGAATGAATGTACAGATGGATGGAGGGAAGTGAGCAGGGGTGGATGAATAGATGGACAGATACATGCATAGGTGGGTGGTGTGATGTGTGCATGCATGCACACAAAGGTGGATTGGTGGATGGATGAATAGATGGCTAGTTAGATGGATGGATGGATGGATGGATGAATAGATTGATGAATGAAGGGACAGATGGATGCAGAGATGGATGTATTTGTGAGTGGTAGATGGATGGGTAGATATAGATGGATGGTTGGCTGTATGCATACACACACACACAGGTGGATGGATGGATGAGTGGTAGATAGATGGATGGATATAGAAGGATGATTGGATGTATGCATGCATGCACACACAGGTGGATGGATGGGTGGGTGGATAGATGAATAGGTGGAGAGTGGGAAGGGTGAGGGAGGGCCAGGGGTTTCCCCAGGCCCTCTATGGCCCCTCTCTCACCTCAGACAGGCTTGTCTGGGCTGTCTTCCTCCAACCCACACCTGGGAAATGATCCTTCAAGAACTTCAACCCTTGTGGTCTTGCCCTACTTTCTACTTCTTCAAACAGAGCATCGGAGTGTCAGGGGGAATGGAGGCAGCTGACCTCCACTCAGAGGGAAGTCTGCCTGAATTGAGAAGTCAAGCCATGGTCTGGGGCCAGGAGTTCTGTGAAACACGCCATTGCTTTCTGATCTATCTCTGTGTGAGCCCGCCTACTGCTTCTTCCAAAGAAAAGGTAACCCGAATGAGATCTCAGTCCTCAAATGGAGTGGATTCAGACAACCCCTACGAGGTTTTCTCTGTGAGAGAGTGATCAGGTTGCAGATATACAGGCAGGTGGGACCCAAAGACACACATTTTGCAGTAAGGGACCTCCGGCCACCACAGTGAGGCGGCATTGCAGATGGCCAGCTGTCCTGGGCCCTCCAGAGGGGACTCGCTCTCTCCACTTGAGGATGGATCAAGGTTGTACCACCCAAGGGTAGCGGAACAAGACCAGTATTTGGATCAAGAGCATGGACCTCAGACCTTACACCATTCTCTCCTCAAGCCCACGGTCCAGTCAGGGATCTGAGCTGATCACCGAGGGCCCATGGACCAGGGGACGTGGCCCAGTGATGGTGGCTCCCGAAGGCCATCATCACCTAGTTCCTGAGCGGAAGCAGAAGCAGAGCTCCGGCAACAGCAAGAACGCAGACACAGGGGCGACACCCTGAGTCTGTGACTCTGAGTCCTGGTGATCCCCACGCTGCACATGCTGCTGGCTTTCCGTGGGACAGCAAGCTCCTCTGTTGAAAGGACACGGGCCCCTCAGCATGCTGAGCCCAGCAGAGCCTGGCCTTGCTGAGAGGCACCGTCTGGAGCACCGTCCCCGAGGAGCACACAGGCGCACCGGCCCTGGAGAGGCTGGGGGAGTCCCCAGGCTGATGTGGGGGGCCTGGAACACACCTGCCCTGCCCGGCCGGGCCTCCTTCTGAGGCCAGCATCCCATGGCCAGCTCTGCCCAGGCAGGAATGAGGGAGGAAAGGGACTCAGGCTGTGGAAGCCCTCACCTGGTTCTTGGATGGATTCTGAGGTCTCATAATGGAAACATAAGCCAGCATTTAACTTCGACATCTGTCTAAATAACAGACTAAAAATGAGGCTAAGGAAGATGAACCAGAATGACTCCTCAGCCATTATAACTCAAGTAGTAACCGTGCGTCACGGGCTGATGGGAGTAACACGGTCCGGCAGCTGGTGGCTAGCACTGTGGTCCGTCTTCCAGGGCCATTTGCTTCTTGCGTGGATAATTCCTCCCGTGTCTGCCGCCCCTGTGCCGGATCCCCCGCAGGAGGCTGGGCGGCCTCCTCGGGCTCCCTGGCCTGACAAGGCAGCACCGATTGCCCTCAGCCTGGCGTCTCTTTACCAAGCCTGCAGACCTCGCACTGAACCAAAGATGATGAAGGGTCCCAGTGGACGTAGCTGCTTTTTCATACAATCCCTCTTGCCTTTGGCAGGTGAGAGAAAGTGTAAAACATCAAAACACTCTAGGCCACCGTGTAGCCAAAACCAAGGGGAAGGAGAGAACGCAGATGGAGTGTGAAAGAGGAGGGCAAAGATGGGGTGTAGATGGGAGCGGGGACCTCGAGTTGCTGCCGGTCCACACGAAGGGGAACGCGCTTTCCAAGGGCCGGCCTGGGGTCCCTGCTCTGACAGCCCGTCTTCTTGGCAGGGGTGAGCAGCGCAGTGTCTAGAAAGGAAAAGTGAAGTGAAGGCGCTCAGTCGTGTCCGACTCTCTGCGACCCCATGGACTGTAGCCCCGAGGCTCCTCCGTCCATGGGATTCTCCAGGCAAGGATACTGGAGTGGGTTGCTATTTCCTTCTCCAGGGGATCTTCCCCACCCAAGGATTGAAGCCGGGTCTCCCGCATTGCAGGCAGACTCCTTACCGTCTGAGCCACCAGGGAAGTCCTAGAAAGGAAAATATCCTCTAAAACGTGTTTCCCACTTGGCCTAATTCTGAGCGGAGGGTCCCAACCACAATGCTGGGTCCTGGGTGTCTGGCACACCCCCGGTGGGCACACACCTGGGGGCGTGAGTCTGCCCTGTGATCACTCCCAGCTCGGGCTCAACACGCCGCCTGGATGGATGCTGGGTCTGCTGTCGCCTCTGCGGCCCCACAGGCCCCACCCCGGGGCCCAGGCCCGCTCCCCTGAGCACCCTTGACTGTCTGTCTCCTCCTTTTACAGTATGAGCTCCGAGGCCGGGGCCCTACCACAAGGATTCTGGCTGTCCTTGCTCTGGAGCTCTGCCTGGCACACAACAGGCACAGTGAAAGCTCGCTGGCGAAGCGGCTGCGGGGCCAAGGGTGGGTCATCGGACTCCTGCTCTTGCCCACGTGCTCTGGGCGAGCGGAGGACGTGGTCAGGCCGGTGGTGGGGCGGGCGCAGCTCCCAGGCGCTCTCAGCCTCGCGAGCGCGTAGCTTTGCGGAGCTGAGGGGCCGAGTCAAACCCGAGGTCAGGGACTTCTCTGGCGCTCCGGGGGTCAGGACTCCACCTTCACATGCAGGGGCTGCGGGTTCAGCCCCTGATCAGGGAACCAAGATCCCACACTCCTCTAAGCCAAGAAAACCCAAACCCCAAAAATGGAAGCGATAGTATATTAATAACAAATTCAATAAAAACTTTAAAAATGGTCCACATCAAAAAGCAGAATCATTAAAAAATGCCCCAGTAACTTTTTGAGAAAAAGCTGAGCTCAAGACGCCAGTTCCTCCAGGAATGACGGCTCCAGCCTGTGCTCTACTTTCTAATCAAAGCAGGGAGCTGAAGGCTCACGGCGTGGCTTTGTGTTAATAGTTTGGTACTTCTAAAACATTTTTGTGTTCCTCCTCTGCTTTGTTAAAAATTTATTTTCTGTTGGAGTATAGTGATTTACAAGGTGCTAGTTTTTGGTGTACAACAAAGTGTTTCAGTTATATACATACACACACATGTATATTTTCATACTGTTCATGGGGTTCTCAAGGGCTCATGGGGTTCCAATACTTGGGTCACCTGATGTGAAGAGCTGACTCACTGGAAAAGACCCTGATGCTGGGAAAGATTGAGGGCAGAAGGAGAAGGGGGTGACAGAGGATGAGATGGTTGGACGGCATCACCAACTCAAAGGACACGAACTTGGGCAAACTCTGGGAGGTAGTGAGGGACAAGGAGGCCTGGTGTGCCACGGTCCATGGGGTCACAAAGAGTCAGACATGACTGAGAACAGCAACAACACATGTATCTGGGTTTCCCGGGGGGTGCTGGTGGTAAAGACCATCTGCCAACACAGAAGACATGAGATGTGGTTCGATCCCTGGGTGGGAAAGTCCCCTGGAGGAAGGCACAGTAACCCACTCCAGTATTCTTGCCTGGAGACTCTCATGGACAGAGGAGCCTGGCGGTCTACAGTCCATGGGGTCGCAGAGTCAGACACGACTAAGGAACTTAGCTCGCACACACATACACAGCATTATCTATTCTTTTTGATCTTTCTCCCATGTGAGTTTTCACAGAACATTGAGCTCAGCCGCCTGTGCTATGCAGTGGGTAGAACCCTCCTGTTGGTTATTATACATAGTGGTGGGCATGTGGTAGCTCCAAACCCCTAACTTATCCTCCCCAGTTCTAGTCTGGTGTTGAAAGCACTTCCTCAGGCCTGGGTGTGGAAGGTTGGAGGAATCTTTGGTCAGGCCTGACCCTTCACAGACACATGCACACACACACATATGCACACATGCATGTAAACACACACACAAATGCACGCGCACACACACACACTCACACACTCACACACACACACTCTCTCACACACTCACACACACACACTCTCTCACACACTCACACACACTCTCACACACACACACACACTCTCACACATACACTCACACCTCCCCCCCACACACACACTCTCACACACATACACACTCACACACACACACTCTCTCACACACACACTCTCTCACACACTCACACATACACACACTCACACACACACACTCACACACACACTTACACTCACACACTCACACACACACACTTACACACACACTCTCACACACACTGATACACACACTCACACACACACACTTACACACACACACATGTCTTTCCATCTTGGTTCTCCAGCTACTGGCTGGTGGGAATGTCCTGTAGACAGCGTCACTGACATGAGGAAGCTGTGTCTGCTGAGTCCATGATAAATGCACTCTAGTTCCCCACGACCCTGTGCATTTTCGCTAAAGTCATCTTCTTTCAGGGACCACAGGAAAATGGCCTGCAGTTAGCCCTCTCACCTGAGGACGTGAGAAGAGGTTATCTCCCTGGCAGAGGCCGCCATGGGCTGTGCAAGTTAGGAGGGCAGATCGTATCCATTCAAAATACCCCACACCAATTTCAGGCAAGCCATCACTTGTCATTTTTGCTTAGTCACTAAGTGATATCTGACTCTTTGTGACCCCAAAGACCATAGCCCACCAGATTCCTCTGGCCATGAGTTTCCCAGGCAAGAACACTAGAGTGGGTTGCCATTTTCCTCTCCAGGGGATCTTTTCAACCCAGGAATCAAACCCGCTTCTCTTGTATCTCCTGCATTGGAAGGTGCGTTCTTTATGTCGTCAGCCATTGGGGAAGCCCAAACCATCACTATTTTTGTGGAAAGTCAAAAGAGCAACGCTACACAATAAAAAGAAGCACTGGTCTGTTCAAGCTTAGGGTCTACTTATGAGTATTCTAGCCATATTCTAGTATTCTATTACTTCTTACATTGTCACTGATTAAATAAAGGGTTTGAGGGGTTTTTTCCTTAGCATTTCAGATTTTTCTTTTGAAACTGTTTCCTAACTAAAGAATGGCTGTGTTCACATAAAGTGACATGTTTGCAAGTTGGTTGTGAAACGACAGATATCTGGGAGTATTGAGAACCAAGTAAATATTTGCATGTTCTGGTTTCTGTAGAAATAGCCTGGACTGAATGAAAAACTGGGTCTCGCAGACCCCTCTAAAGAGACTCAAACAAACCCACTTTTCAGTCCTCTCGTTCTCTGCCTTTCCCTCTGCCGTCGGTCAGCCTGGGCCCTTCTGGAAAGAGCAAAAAGCAGAATGGCACAGAAATCAGTTTCTCCATCAAGAAACGCCAATGGCCAGCTGCCTCTTCACTTCCTCCTTGATGTTGACGGCCAGGTTTTAGATCAAGACTTGTTTCTGATGCTGGAAAAGACTGTTTTTAACTTTGGGAGTCAATGCAAGTGTAGGCAGCGCCCCGTCAGGGGTTGGTGGAATTGTCTCGGCAGAGAAAATGTATTTGTGTTCTGCTGACAATTTGCAGGGACAGGGGCAAGTCACCTCCGTTAAATCAGGGCGGATGGAGGAAGGGAAAGGAGACGTCCTGGTAGTAAGGGACCACAGGGCATCGCCGGGGATCTGCAGCCTCCTGGTCTGGAGCTGGTCTGCAGAGATATGAATGGCTTCCAAAGGGGAATAGTAAGACGGAGTTAAACTTCTAAAAATGGGCAGGGCCATGTTCTTTGCTGGGACCAGCACCTGCCACACCTCCTGCTTCTACACGACACGGCCTCCCATCCCTCTTCTCGTCCCCTGGTGGGACCACAGACCTCAGCCTGTTTCTCAGCAGCTCCTGTGGCTGCCACTCACCAGGAGGCTCAGTGGTAAAAGTCCTCCTGCCAGAGCATAAGGCGCAAGAGATGTGGGTCCCCGGGCAAGAGATGTGGGTCCCCGGGCCGGGAAGATGCCCTGGAGGAGGAAATGGCAACCCACGCCAGCATTCCTTTCTGGGAAATCCCATGGACGGAGGAACCTGGCGGGCTACGGTCCATGGAGTTACAAAGAGTAGGGCATGACTGAGCGACAGACCGCGCACGAACTGTGGCTGCCAGACCAGGGGTCAGCACCCTTGGGGTTCTGATAAAGGAGCCTGAGATGCTCAGGGCTGTCTGTCTGTCACCACTGGCTCATCTTTCTCCAGGCTGTAGATTGATGGGCCTGGGACCCCTGGAGCTGCATCCTTGATCCGGCTGTGGGGTCGTGAGTGAGACGGGTGAGGATGCTGGGGGCTCTTTCCTCTTGGCATCACAAGTGATAAACAGAGCACATCTTCCCTGGGTCTCCAGATTGTGAGGGGCACCTACAAAGACACAAAGGAGGGAGAAGGGGGCCCAATTTCCTGCTGCAATCCCCAAACCCAAAACGCTCACACTGCGTTTTGTTCTTCATTATGACCAGAAACTCATTTGGCAGCAAAGCCTGATCTGAGCTGATGCAAAGTCATCTATAATCTTTATTCATGCTTCTCAGTGTGAATATTCATGCATTTCTATGCAGAAATATTAATGCGTCTGACTGTAAGATGCTGCCTGGAGTCTCCTGGAGGTGTGATGCAGCAGACAGAACACGCAGCATTCTGTGTCTCCAGCCTCTCATGCCCATGCTGACCCATCCACTGCTCAAGAGGCAAACCTTCCACAGAGGCCAGGTGGGTGATTGCTTTTCTTTTTGATGTAAGATGTGCATACGCAGGGCAAGAATTTGCTCTTTATTTTCTGGTAAGAGAATAGTTTTGAAAAGTAAATGAAAGATAAACATTGCACAATACACACTATGGCAGGACTGGAAATATGACCGCACTTTAGAGAAAAAGAATGATCTTTGCAAGATTGAATTGTTGCTGGATGGATTTTGAAAACCACTGCAAAGCTCTCTGCTGGCTCAGGGATGTCAATCATTTGCATATCCCTTGCCTTATGGGGAAAGCGTTGGGACCTCAGTGATGAGGAGTAAACTGTAGATAATTAATTGGGGGCTGCTGGAAGAGCAAAAGGATCAGGCAGCAGAGAAATAGTGTCAAGGGAAAGTGATTGATACTGTTTTCGGTAGATCAACGTCAAGAACCAATTTGCTAGGGAAAAAATAGTGGATTATGTAGAGAGAACCACGCTACAACTCAGCGCTTGGTTACGAGACTTTCTTTTCCATAAACACCGGCCAAAGTTGCCATAGATTCTAGAAAAGACTGGCTTGACTTACAGGTTTCAGCTTGATTCAAGTGTTTCATGAGTTTTTTATGGGGGAAAAGCCCTCAGCCCTGAACACCCCCAAAGGAAGATAAGAGGATTGGAGGGAACCCTCGTTACTGATGGGATTTGAGAAGCCCTTCGGTGCTCTACATGGAGGCTGGAGGCGAGGGCCAGAGCTGCCAAATCAAAGCACCTGGTGATGAAACTCGCCTCCTGTGTGTGACGAAAAGATGAATCCTCTTTTCAGAAAATCGAGCTCACCGCCTGGAGAAGTGCGACACCTCGGGCAGGTCGTGGACACCTGGCTCGATGTGAAACGCAAAGGCTGATCCTGTTGACCGGGGGGAGAAGTATGTTCTGAGAGCGAGATGGGGACGGGGGTAACCCCCGGAGGCTGAAGAGGAGCCCGAGTCCCGGCAGGAAGGGCGTCCTCCCCTGCATCTTTCGCTCCTGCCCTCTTCACTCTCCAGCTGGTACTCGTGGATTTTATCAACTTCAGGCTTGCCCTGCACAGGCCCACAAATCACCCAACAAATGGAGTTGACAAATATTTGCTGAGCACAACGCAGGGACGCTCTATTCACATCTCCATGACAACACCGGTTTAGGGATCATTTTAGTGAAATCGTTTTGCAGTTGGATTAAGCCCTAAGCCCAGCCAGCCCACCCCCACTTGCTGCTGCTCTGTCCACAGAGACCCCCGCCCCAGCCTCTCGCTCCATCCACCTGGCTGCCTCCTGCAGGACCGCCTAGCATCTTCGGTGGCACCTTCTCTGAGAGAATGGCTCTGGATTCTGGCTACGGGTGGCGGGGGAACATTTCAGACACGGCAGCCTGGGGACACTCACAGGAATGTGAGCGTGTGGGGTATGCTCTAGACAGTGAGGGGTCTGCCAGAGCCCAGGCTTGTGACAGGGCGGGGGAGGAGCACTTGGAGAAGGTGATGAAGCCATCATCTGGAGGGCAATAGGATGGTGCTCTGTTCCCATGGCATTAGGGAGCCACGGGAGGTTCTAGAGCAAGGGTGGGGTGGGGTCCAGGTGCGCTGGGCGCGCTCAGCCTGCTTTCTTGGGACAGGGCGCAGACCCACCATCTGCCTGGGAGAGGCTCAGACTGCCTAGGGCCCAGGTCTGTCGTCAGAGCCAAGTGTGTGTTGGGAATTTCTGCTGACGTCAGGGCCAGCTTTGCCCCTGGCTGGTCCAAAACAGGGGCTCTGCACCACTGAATAAGGTCCCCCCCAAGGCTCCAGGGGCTTCCCTGGTGACATAGTGGTAAAGAATCCACCTGCAATGCAGGAGGTGCAAGAGGCGCGGGTTCGATCCCTGGGTCGGGAAGACCCCCTGGAGAAAGAATTGGCAGTCCACTCCAGTATTCTTGCCTGGAGCACCCCATGGACAGAGGAGCCTCGAGGGCTACAGTCCACAGGGTCACAAAGAGTTGGACACAAGTGAGCAGCTGAGCACACATGCAAGATTCCAGAGAAAATGAAGGCACAGCCCAGGCTGGACTCAAGTCAGAAGATTGTGTCTGTGAGTCAGAGCCTTCCAGCGAGGCCTGGGGGAGGGGCAAGAACACAGGAAGGAACAGCTGAGCCGCCCCCAACCTCACCCAGATTCCTGCCCCACGGGCCAGGGCCCCTGCCGGAACCGTGTGGGTGGGCGCAGGGGCATCCCAGTGGTACTCGCCTGCATTGGTGACCAATGGCTGGGGAAATGGCTGCCCTCCACAGCCCTGGAGCCAGAATCCTCTGGCTCTGCTCCCCACGAAACCCCCAGGAATGGTTGAGATTGGGGTTGAGATTGGTGGAAATTTAGAGAGAAACAGTAACTCCAAGAAGGAAAAGGATGATGTTTCTGCATATGGTACCTCTGACCCCGGAAACACTGCGGAGACCTGCTGGGGTGCAGTGCCCGGTGGGGCAGCGTCCTGGCCACCCTCAGCTTCAGAAGTCGACTGTCTATGGGAGTCTGCGAAGGTCTGAGTTTTCAGGCATTGCTGATTTAGCTCCTAAGATCGTTATGGGTTGGCTCCAAGAAATAAAGAAGCACAAAACCTCTCCTCACGAACAATGCTCAAATCGACACCTCCGGCACTTGCCCTTCTTAAATCTCATTGTTTCAGAAAGTCTTATCTCAAGGTATCTGGGGTCATTCAGACCTCCAAGTTAGATCTTCTCTGGTCCTCGGGCAAAATCACACCAGGACATCTCAGAGCCTCACACTCCTCGCTTTTCTCTAAGACCTAGAAGGGCTCAGCATGAGAAGGATCTTCCTCATGCCAGCCTTGATCATCTGAAGACTTGGGTATCTGAAAGATACACAGGCTCTCATTTGTTTCCATGTTTCAGAAGAAGATGCTGCATCTGCCACTGGGTTCAATAAATACATCCATTTTCTGTTAAACAAATAAACAGAACGAAATTGCACTCAGCTTACCCAGACTCAGAGTTATTCCTCGTGCATGCTCCAGTGTAAAAGATTTTGCACTTAAAAGTTATTTTTATTTCAGTCTCTGCCAATGAACCATAAAAGGCCTTCAGCCCTCAGCTCCTCCAGCTCAAATGTGCTCTTTTTTCATTTTTATGTGTGATAACAACTGCTAAAAGTATGATTTGAGTTATCAAAATGAAGATGTATGCCATTCATTGTGATCGCTTATAATGGAAAGAAGATCAAACCAGTCAGTCCTAAAGGAATTCAAGCCTGAATATTCATTGGAAGGACTGATGCGAAAGCTGAAGCTCCAATACTTTGGCCACCTGAAACAAAGAGTAGACTTATCGGAAAAGATCTTGATGCTGGGAAAGATTGAGGGCAGGAGGAGAAGGGGACGACAGAGGATGAGATGGCTGGAGAGCATTACTAACTCAGTGAACATGAGTTTGAGCAGATTTTGGGATACAGTGAGGGATCGGGAAGCCTGGCATGCTGCGGTCCAAGGGATCTCAAAGAATCAGGTAAGACTCAGTGATGAACAACAACAGCAACATAATGGAAAATCAAATCTTACTCCTGTGTGAGGCTAGGGTTGCAGAGTCGGGGCTTTGAGAAAGACACAACTTTTCTTGGATCTTTCTCGGTCATCGTCAGGGGCTCGGTGAGGTTCTCCCATCTCCTATGCAACCCTTTCCCCAAGCTCTGGGGGCGGTGGTCTTTCCTGGGTTGGGGAGGGAAATTGGACTGGCTCTGGGGGGACATAGCTGGAGTTCCACCAGAGTCAGAACTGGGGATGGGAGATCCTCAAGCTGGCCGATGACCCGCAGATGGGGACGGAAGGCCGACCTGAGTCTAAAGTGTAAGGGCCCTGGCGCGTAAGCCAGTGTGCAGAGGCTGGCAGGGAGCTGCAGCCAAGCTGGGGGTCACGGGTCCATGAGGTCAGCCGCCCACCCTGCAGGTGAGGTCTCGGTGCTCAGCTGGTCTCCCCGGGGGCCGTGTCAAAGCAGCAGACAGGCGCCGTGGCCAGCTCCAGACGGGGCTCCTTTCTTGCCTGCCCTCCTGGAGACGCCAGGCCCTGCGCATGGGTGGGTCAGAGCCCAGCCTCTTCCGGACATGCCTGGGCCGACAGCTGGCGGAGAGGAGGCGCTGAGAGAGTCGTGGGCACCCCTGCTCTCTGCTCTCCTTGGGGCACTGACCAGTCAGCAAGGGGGTCCCAAACAGCGAGGCGTTCCTGGTCAGTGAGTCCAGTCCAGTGAGAAGTTCAGGTCAGCCGGGGGGTCCCAGCCAGTGGTGGGGCTGCTAGAAGGGCGCCCCTGTCAGCAGGGGTCCTGGCTGGCAGGGTCCTGGCCAGTGAGGGTGGGCGCACGTGTATCAGGCCCGGCAGGGGTCTCCCTTACCCCAGCCTGGCAGAGCCCCGCCCCAGCGCCTCCAGGCACAGCCTGCTCACCCCTGTGCTCACTGCTCTTCCTGCCGGTGGTGAGCCTCCTATTGATGCCCGATTGCCTGCGGTTTCCCTGAGCCGGACCAGTCCAGTCTGGTCCCCTGCTGCCCCGACAGGAGATAGGGCGCATTCGGGGACCACTGCCCCCAGGACCAGAATGATGCCAGCACAGGGCAGGCGAGCCCCACCCTGGTCCCCCACCCGCCTCACCGAACCGTTAGTGGGTGCAACTAGTCCTGTCTCTTATCTACTTATTCTTGAGAGCCTCCGTAAAGCAGTGAGTTTTCATTCCCTTTAAATAATAGATCCTGAACCTCCCTGCTGGCCCAGCCATTAAGGATCTGCCTGCGAATGCAGGGACACAGGTTCGATCCCTGGTTTGGGAAGATTCCATGGGCTGCGGGGCAACTAAGCCAGTGTGCCCGGACCGCCGAGCCCGAAACCTAGAGGCCGCGCCCGCAAGCCCCCGCAGTGAGCAGGCCGAACACCTCATCTAGAGAGCCGCCCGCGCTCGCTGCATCTGGAGAAAACCCACACGCAGTGACCAGTGTAGCCAAAGATAAGCAAATAAATTAAAATATATATAAATAAGGAAATAACACACCCTGGGGCTCTCCCACGGCACCAATAGGTTCCTTGTGCAGAGTAAAAGGCAGACCTGTGAACAAAGATGTTTCTTTGATTGACCGTTAGGCTTCTAAAATAATACTCAGCACAACGGTAGTCAGGAGTGAGGCTTCTCAAAGGACTTCTAATTTCCAGAAAACTCCAGTTCCCATCAAAATGCAAGCCCGCCTGGGAGCCCCAGGGCACAGAGGTTTGCTGGGAAGGAGAGGAGCGGGACCGCAGGGTAGGACTTGAGCTGGCTCTCCGCTCAGGCTGCACATCAAAAGTCTACCAAGCTTTAAAAATACCCCGCCTGCCTCCTCTGGGTCAATTAAATCCGTCTCCTGGGTGAGGCCAGGGTGCCTGGTAGTTTAAAAAGCTCTTCAGCTAATTCTAATGCGCAACCAGGATTTAGGGCCCCCGGCCTGGGGAATAAGCTCCTTCTTTCCCACAAGCAGCAGAGCCTGGCAGAGTGGGAGGACGGTGAGTGGGAGGCTGGACACCAGCACAGGGCTCCTTCTCCAGCTCAGGTTCCCGAGGCTGGGGCGCTGGGGGCTGGCATAGCCCGCTGGGTCTGGAGGCTGGCGCCTCCCTTCTCAGGGCTGGCCTGGGACACCAGGAGCCCTTGGAGAAGCCCCTGGACCAGCAAGGCACGGCAGAGACCAGTTTAGAAACAGCTGAGTACTATTCCCAGGCCACAGGACCAATTGCCTCCATCTCTTGCCCCTGGGGCAAGGGCCTGGTGATCCCTGATGCCCGCCTGCAAAGGGGCAGAGAGCTCAGGCAGGCTGCCCCGTGGCAGGAGGAGGGGCTGCCGGAACCGAGGTGGGACAAGCCCCCGGGCCACACCGGGAGGGCACACGGGGCGGGTCTGGGAGGAGGCGCTGCTGAGACCTGCCCACTGTGCCGGACAGGAGAGAACCGACCCCGGAGACGCGAGCCCGCCCTGCCCCGACCCCGGGAGAAGCTCGTAAGCTTCCACTGGGATTCCGCCCGGGAGTGACCCTCTCTGCCGTGACCCCCCACCGTGACCCCGTGCCTGGGAGTGACCCCCTCTACCGTGACCCCCCACCATGACCCCGTGCCTGGGAGTGACACCCCACCATGACCCCATGCCCTGGAGTGACCCCCCTAACCCTATGCCCTGGAGTGACATGTGACCCTGTGCCTGGGAGTGACCCCCTGTACCATGATCCCCCCACCGTGACCCCGTGCCTGGGGGTTACACCCCCTACCGTGACCCCCCACCGTGACCCCATGCCTGAGAGTGACCCCCACCGTGACCCCGTGCCTGGGAGTGACACCCCACCATGACCCTATGCCTGAGAGTGACTCCCCACTGTGACCCCATGCCTGAGAGTGACCCCCCACTGTGACCCCATGCCTGGAGTGACCCCCCACCATGACCCCATGCCCTGAGAGTGACCCCCCACTGTGACCCCATGCCTGGAGTGACACCCCACCATAACCCTGTGCCTGGAGTGACATGTGACCCCATGCCTGAGAGTCCCCCCTACCGTGACCCCGTGCCTGGCAGTGACACCCCACCATGACCCCATGCCTGGAGTGACCCCCCACTGTGACCCCATGCCCTGGAGTGACTCCCCACCGTGACCCCATGCCTGGAGTGACCCCCCACATTGACCCCATGCCTGGAGTGACCGCCCACTGTGACCCCAAAGCCCTGAATGGAGGCATTAGCTGTAAAGAAGCAGAATCAAGCCCAGACACGCTCTTCACTGTTGGAAGCATCACAACCGATGACGTCGCTCTGCTCCTTCCTCCCATTGGCTACCCTGGCTCGGGGTGAGCTGAGAGCAATGAAAGGGGACATAGAGTGATGGTTTTCAAGTCTTCCCTTGAAATAGATGGTGTTTCTCAAAGTGTGTTCTGAGCACCGCTGACCACCCACAGCAGCATTAGTGAGCATGCAAGGTTAAAAACAGATTCTCCGTCCCAGCCTAGGCCAGGATCCGACTCTCTCTGGCCGGGGTCTATAAATTCTCCTTTCAGTAGGTTTCCAGGTGGGCAGTTCAGGTACATCTTCTGCAGTGCGGCCCCAGTGTGGTGACCAGGCGGAATCACGGTTTCTGACGGCGAGACCCCAGGCTGTGCCCTGAACGTGCCACCGCAGTGTCCCGGCTGGGACCCGGCGCTTGGGGAAACCCCCCAGTGCTGTGTGGCCAAGGTTCGCAGGTTTAATGTGCACGCAGTCGCCGGCAGGGCCCAATCAGATGCAGATTTCAACTCAGGGCCTGAGCGGGGTCTGGTGAAGCTCCAGGGTCATTAGAGTGTTGCAGACCGTGCACGGAGCCGCAGGGCTCTGGCCACCCACCGTCGGCTTCAGACAGCAGGCTGCTCAAAGACAGGACATGCAGGACGCTGGTTAGGATCCCACTGCTGGGGGCAGGCTTCATGAGCGACCCAGGGATACAGAGGCGCTGCGTCAGGACAAGTGGGCATCGTCCAGTTTCAGCTCAGGATGGAGTCGGAGGAGGCCGGCAGGGGCCGGTTCAGCCTCAGGATGGAGTTGGAGGAGGCCGGTAGGGGCCGGCAGTAGGAGAACTCGCCCGGCCACGCCCCCTGTGTTCAGAGGGCCGGCGCTGCAGGCCTGCAGGTTGCTGAGGCAGGAGCCCGGGCACCAGGCCTGCCTTTATTCACTCTTTTCCAACCTTCTGTTCTCAGGTTTCCCGGAAATCTGATTCCTGCCAGGAAAAGCTATCCCGATTTTAGGAGAAGAATCAGTGACCCGCTGTCAGAGTCTGTGGACTGAAGACTCTTGAGTTTCCTTCTGCGCACAGCAGCCCTGCAGATGGGGCTGGTGTGTGTGCACCTGAGTGGTTCGTTTCTGCAAGGGAAGGGCGGCGGGCCTTCGTGTGAGTGGGTGTGCCGGGTGGTGACCGAGGACCGTCCCTGAGCTGGGGAGCACTGACGGGTCAAGACGTTGTTGCAAAGTGATCTTTCCAGCAAAGGGCTTTGTGGGCTCTGTACCACCCAAGTGCCCACCCCAGAGGGAAGTAAAGATCCGTGGCCCACAGTGAGATATTCTTCTCATCTCTGTCGACCCATTCCCACAAACTCACTCTATAGGTTATACACTTTATGGATGTGTTCCCTGCCAGACTTTCTAGCACTTTTCTTCTCTCGCCTGAACAAAAATTAGAAAGTAGATGCCTCTATTGGTAACTCTTCTCTAATAATGAAGACTGAGGACCAAAGAACTGATGTTTTTGAACTGTGGTGCTGGAGGAGAATCTTGAAAGTCCCATGGACTGCAAGGAGATCAAACTAGTCCATCCTAAAGGAAATCAGTCCTGAATATTCATTGGAAGGACTGATGCTGAAGCTGAAGCTCCAGTGCTTTGGCCCCCTGATGCGAACAGCTGACTCATTGGAAAAGACCCTGATGCTGGGAAAGAATGAAGGCAGGAGGAGAAGGGGACGACAGAGGATGAGATGGTTGGATGGCATCACTGACTCAGTGGACATGAGTTTGAGCAAGCTCCAGGAGACAGTGAAGGACAGGGAAACCTGGTGTGCTGTAGTCCATGGGGTTGCAAAGAGTTGATACGACTTACAGACTGAACAACAACAATGGGTTTTAAAATCCTGAGCACAGCACGAGCCCAAACCAGCTCACCTATGATAGGATTTGGGAGATTTGTGAGCAGAGGCGGCAGCTATTTATACATAAGTCCCCAGGTACAACCAGCCAGAAAGCTTAAAGTTTGCTGAGTTTCCTTTTAGTGCTCAAATGAGCACTTTCTAACATTATATCGATGCCATTGCTTTATAAATCAGCTTCATATCACAGCTGGCTAAGACAAACCCTTCTCTTATCTCTCAAGCAGCTAAGTGGAGGAGGAGGGGAGATATTTGTATATAGAACACATTTAAAGCCACATTTCACCAAACATAATGACTTGATGAAATTGTTCACTGTCTTAGGTAAGTAACAGTCATCCCCGTTTCATTCTCCTCCACTAGCTGATTCTGCTGGCTCATGAAGGCTGAGCCCCTGCTGCATGGCAGAGCTGAGAGGGTCTCGGATGCGGAGAGTCCCCATGGAACTCAAGTTTAAGGTGCAGGCAGACCCTCTGGACCCCAGGCCCGGTGGACGTGCCTCCATGCAGAGGAACCCCGGAGACCTCAAAGAAATGCTGAGACATCACAGGCAGTCTGGTGGGAGCGCTGAGCCCCCGCGGCCCCAGCTCCGGGGTAGGGGTCCAGCTTCGGAGCCTGTGAGGTGAAAAGTCAGCTCTGTGGTGGCAGACGGGTCATTTCAGGTCAGTAACTCTGCCCGGCTTCTCACAGCCCTTTAAGTCAGGCTTAGGCTTGTATTTCCTGCTCTGATGTTGCTAAATCCTCCCAGGCTACGTCTAGTAATTCAACCTGAAGCTGGAGGAATTTTATTAGCCCTTTTCTGAGTCTCAAAGTAAAATGTTAAAATTGAGGGCAGAAGACCATGCCGGGGCAGGATTGGTCCTCGCTGCCTTGGCTCCAGGCTTGGGGCCAGTGTCCAGCCCTTGGACCTCAGGCTCCCCAGGGGCCGCTTCCAGGCCATTCTTCTCCATTCTGGCCACCCTGGGGTGCAGCTCCCAGGCCCACAGTCTGGGGGACCCCTCTGCTCACTGGAATGTCGCCCCAGGCCTGCTGCACCCCCAGGATAGCAGTCTCCCACACACTTCCTCGTCTGCAGAGGCCAAAGCCCAGTGCAGTCTGCCTGCCTGCAGGTGTCTCGTGAGGATGGAGCTGCGGGGAGGATGGGGGCGGGCTGGGTGGTCAGCAAGAGGGTCCCCGTTTGGTTTCCTGACCTAGCAGTGCCTGCTACCCGGCTGGAGACTCTTCTGTTGCACACCACCGACCGCTGCTCTGCTCCCCGGCCCCTGCTGGGGTGCCGTGGCTGCACTCACCCCAGAAGCCACCTCCTAACCCCATCGCGGTGCCTGTCCGTCTGTCACTGTCCACCAAGGGCCCTGACCCTGAGGCTCCGCCTACACAGGACACGGAAGGTCAGGGTGAGACACATCTGGGATGTGACGGGCGGCCTAGCTTTCCCATCGGCCAGCTCCTCTCCTTAGCGGGCGCCCGTCTCCAGCCCCGGGCCGTTTGGAACAGGGAGGGGCTCGCTGAGAGCGGGGTGTTCCTGTTAGTTTCTGGCACGAGGCTGAGGCCTCCTCGCTCCTCCTCCTGGGACACTTTGTGTCACCACGCTTGAAAATCTGCACCACGCAGCCGGCAGGGCCCTGGGGCGGTTTCAGCGGGGGCTCTCTCAGCAGGCTCAGCGGGGCTCACCCTCCACCCCTGTCTCACCCTGAGCCCCCAAAGCATGGATGGCTGAGCCCTCTTCTGAAAGATGTTTCATTCACTCCGTGCAACCGAGGAGAACCAGCCTCTCCCAGGGTTGTGGCTGTGATGCAGGGTGACAGGTGAGCTTACGCAGGGCAAGGCCTGGGCCTCAGAAGACACAAAAGATGTGGGTTCGATCCCTGGGTCAGGAAGGTCCCCTGGAGGAGGAAATGGTAATCCACTCCAGTGTCTTGCCTGGGAAGTCCCATGGACAGAGGAGCCTGGCGGGGTACAGTCCGTGGGTCACAAAGAGTTGGACACGACTGAGCAAAAAGTGAAGACGGCGGTGTGACCGTCCTCACCACTGTTTTGCTGAAATAATATTCACGAAGGTGCCGGCACAGCGGCCGGGGCGGCTCTGAACCAAGATCAGTCCCATCCGCCCCGGCAAACAGAGGAGGCGCCAGGCTCTGAGGACTGGCCCTGCGGGTGCCCCTGCGGCCCGGGATCCAGCCCCTGGCGATGTGTCGGGAGCGTGCACCCGTGCATTTTGAAGAGGGAAGAACTTTCAGGCTTGCTTCTCAGGACAAAGGCGCCCTGCAGTCTTGTGAAGTCGAGGCCGTGCGTGGCCTTCCTTTGCGGTCTGTCCGGGCTCCTTAACCCTCTATGGGCTCAGGGGACCTCGTGGTTCAGCCCCTGACAGCTCGCTCCTTAATATTCCAGGAAACGTGTTCTCTGGAAGGTCTCACCTAAGAAAGGCAGCCAGCGCCCTGCTACTTCCACAGCAACGTTTTCTTTTGCTTGTTTTTCTTCTACGTGAAGTCTTTTTAAATTCTGCCAATCTGGTAGATGACAGACCGTAATTCTATGGGCCTGTGTTGCATTTCCTTTCTTGTCTCTTGTTTAGTTAGTTTTATTGAAGTGGGTTTTACCGACAGTAAAATTCACTCCTTAGCGAACAGTTCTGTGAGATTTACACATGCAGATTCATAACCGCCTCCGTGGTTGAAAAGATCCATTCCTACCCAAAAGCCCCTCCACCTCCCACTCGTAGTCAGCTTCTCTCTGCCATGACCCGGGAAATGACTGATTTCTTTTCTGTGCTCCTTTTCACACGCCCCAGAAAGTCATATATGTGGAATTATACCATCTGTAACCATTGAATCTGGCTTCTCTTACTTAGCAAACTGTGTTTGAGAGTCATCATTGTCATTGTATGTATCAGAAGTTAATTTCTTTTTATTGACATGTCGTATTCCTGGTAAGGACGAGTCCCAGTGTGAGTATCCACTCCTCTGCCGAAGAACACTGTGTTGTTTCCATTTTTGGCAGATGATACGTGTTCAGTTCAGTTCAGTTCAGTCGCTCAGTCGTGTCCAACTCTGCGACCCCATGGACTGCAGTACGCCAGGCTTCCCTGTCCATCACCAACTCCCGGAGCCTACTCAAACTCATGTCCATCGAGTCGGCGACGCCGTCTGACCATCTCATCCTCTGTCGTCCCCTTCTCCTCCTGCCTTCAATCTTTCCTAGCATCAGGGTCTTTTCCAATGAGTCAGTTATTCACATCAGGTGGCCAAAGTATTGGAGTTTCAGCTCCAGCATCAGTCCTTCCAGTGAATATTCAGGACTGATTTGCTTTAGGATGGACTGGTTGGATACAGGAAGCCACTCTAAATATTCATATGTGAAGTTTGTGTGATCATGTGTTTCTATTTCTCTTGAGTAAATACCTGTAAGTGGAATTTCTGGGTCATGTGAAACTTTATGCCTAACTTAATAGGAAACTGGTATCAACATTTATCCATATTCTTCCCCGTTGCGGCTTACTGCGGGATGCTGAATATAGATCCCCGAGCTCTGCAGCACCACCTTGCTGCTTACCCATCCCGCAAACAATTTGCCTCCGGTAACCCCAAGCTCCCAGTTCTTCTCCCCCGACCCCCATGCTTGGCAAGCACAGATCTGATATGTATGCTTGTGAGTCTGTTCCTGCTTCATAGACAGGCTCAACATCAAACCTTCCTGAACATCCCCTCCCTTCCTGAGATGGGCGGGAAGCCTGTGAAGCCAGGGGACTAAGGGGGGTGATCCTCCCTGAGGCTGGGTTCGCTTTACTCCTGACCCCAGGCTCTCAGGATGCTGACCAAGAGAGAAGGTTTAGCAGAACAAGACCAGGGTGCTACCCTTTGGGTCTGTCAAATGGGAGGCTCTGGAGGATGAGAAGTCCCCTCAGGGATCAGTATCTCTGCTGGACCAGGGTCCACGAGGAGGAGAGTGTGGCTCCACACCCGGGATGTGGGCGCTGAGCTGCCCACGGGCAGGCCAGGCCGAGGGGCGGGCCCGGCGCTGCTCTGAAGATTGCTCCTGGGAGAGCCGCCAGCCCGGGGCGGTTCCCACGCATCCCTACCTCAAACACCTTGGACCAGGAGCCTCAGGAGCTGGCCACGCCAGGCGCCACCGCCGTCCCATGGATCCTCTAGAGACCTGAGAAAAGTAAGCAAATCCATCAGAAACTTTCTCGACACTCTTCCCCAGTCGGGCGTGTGAGCCGAGAGACACGGTGACCTGACTTACGGTCCTGATCAAGCATGGACCTGGACGCTTGCCATGTAGAAAGGGCTTTTTTGATCAATTGCAATGTTCCTGGAGCTCCACAAAAATACTGTTATCTCTGCACCGCGGGGGCATTTCATCAAAACATCATGATCGATTTCGCCTTTCTTGCACATGGAAGCTCCATCTTTGCTTTCCTGAATTCCTGCCATATTCAATGTCATGTTTTCCTGTTTCATTGTTGAGATGGCAGCTCCTTTGGCTCAAGCTGAGGGAAGTACTGTTTGAATCCAACTTTGTCTTTGATGCCCTAATGAAATTCACCCTCCGCAGACATGCCGCTTCTGTCGGGGCCCCATGCTTACTTTATTTAACCCGAAATCCAGCAGGTAGTTTATCTATGGCCCTGAAATGACCCTTTGCCCCTTCTGATGACCCCAGTCACCCTCCCCTGCCCCCCACTAGCCCAGAACCTGACAATCTTGGGCTCTCATAAATGACTCATGAATGGATGAGAGAGATCAGATTAGTGATTAACTAAGATGTCCTTGACAGGGGATAAGGATACCTTTTATAAAGATGACCTGATTCAGCAGGGGCTTCCCTGAGAGGGGAGAGAGAGGGGTGACATCTGCAGGGGATGCAGGGCAGAGTCAGGGGCCTGGCAGGAAGCCCTTGGCGGGGTTGCGGGGGGGAGGCGCTCTAAAACCACCTCAGAAGACAAGAGGTGCTTGTCTTGCCAGGCTGCTGATTTGAGGGGAAATCTCTGAACCTGCATGATGATAGTGGAGAGAAACTAAAAACTAGTCATATTCCAGTGGAGGAAAGAATGCCCAGAACTCTGGGCCCAAAATGGTACAGACGATTCTTCCACATGCCTAGCGCCCCCAAACTCACACAGAGAAGGCACCGTCTTCCTTAAGGAAGTCCTCAGTCGTCTCCCTGAGCAACATGAAGAGAACAGTGGGTCAGCCCAGGGCACAGCCAGCCCCCTCCTGCCCCCCAGACCAGCATGCAGCACCAGCATCCTGGGACACATGTATCCTTGTCCTCAGAAGTTACCCAAACCGTCCGCTCCTGGTAAATACCCAAAAGATGCATTGAGTCTGGGGTCCAGAGTCCAGCACCCAACTATATTCACACTTCCTGTTCTTTTTAATGCAAAAATAAGCAATAAGACTTGCTTATTTTTTTTTTTTGACTTGGTCGATCTGTCTGACTCTGAGACGCTTAGGACTGTAGCCTGCTAGGCTTCTCTGTCCATGGGATTTTTCAGGCAAGAATACTGGAGTGGGTCACCGTTTTCCCCCTCCAGGGGATCTTCCTGACCCATGGATTGAACCTGTGTCTCCTGCATTTCAGAAGGATTCTTTACCTGCTGAGTCAGTGGGGAAGCCTAAGAACAAAACTACTTAAGCTATATTGAATGCTAATATATATGGAGATATATATATAATATGCCTGTATGCATGCTCTGTAAGGTTTGATATAGACGCACATGGTGCTGAGTTCTAACACACTGCCGCTAGCATTTGTGCTTCCCTGGAGGCTCAGTGGTAAAGAATCCGTCTGCAATACAGGAGCCGCAGGACACTCAGGTTCGATCCCTGGGTCGAGAAGATCCACTGGAGTAGGGAAATGGCACCCTACTCCAATATCCTTGCCTGGGAAATCCCATGTAGAGAGTGGAGCTTGGCGGGCTATAGTCCATGGGGTTGCAGAGTCGGATGCAACTTAAGTGGCTCAGCACGCAGCACTAGCTTTTGCATGCAAACATACCTATAAACTCTGTATGTGAATGCCTGCATCTGCACTAGACTAAGTCTGTGTTCTGACTGGGGTCTGAGACTCTAATCTATCGCTTCACAGATGACGCTAGCCTCCCTCCTTGCTTATCTAGAACTTCCCCAGCAGAGAAAAGCCAGGCTCCCCGTGTTCCTCACTCACTCACTGAATCGCTCAGCCCCACTGCCCATGAGCAGCAATGCCTGCACTGGTAGCAGCTTCCTTGCAGGCACACCCTTACCACCCAGGGCACAAAACTCCTGAATATGAGCATACCTGCTCACGTGCGGCTCCTTCGCCTCTCGCCTTACAGACTTCCGTCATTTCTGAAGCTACTTTGGCCATCACCTCCCCGCCCTCAGTGAGACTGTCTCCTGTCTATATAAGTAGAGTCTCTTGTTCTGGCCTGTATTCCTTCCTTCGATCCCTAAATCACATTCTTAATTTGTATGCATTCAGGGCCACTCATCATGTTATAAAGTTCTATGTGTTTTGACAAATGCCTAATGACAAGTATCTCTATTATACTGTCATATGGAATTCTTTGATCACCCTAAAAATCCTGTGTTTCTTTTATTTAATCTTTTCCTCTTCCCAATAATCTAGAAACCACTGACTTTTTTGTTTCCTTTTCCAGAATGTCAAATAATTGGAAATATACAGCATGTAACCTTTTCACACTGACTTCTCTCACTTAGCAATATGCATCTACAAGTCTTTTTGTAGCTTGTTAGCTCATTGGTTTTCATCTCTGAATAATACTGCAGTCTCTGGCTGTACCACAGTTCATGTATCCATTAATCCATTGAAGTACCTCTTGATGGCTTCCAGTTTTGGCAATTATGAATGAAACAGCTATAAATATTCATATTCAGGTTTTTTGTACATAAGCTTTTGAATCAATTGGATAAATGCCTAGAAGTATGATTGTATAGTGAGACTGTATTCAGCATTGTGCATGCAAGCTCAATTGTTTCAGTCATGTCTGTCTAACTCTTTCTGATACTATGGACTATAGCCTGCTAAGCTCCTATGCCCATGGGATTCTCCAGGCAAGAATACTGGAGTGGGTTGGCATGCCCTTCTCCAGGGGATCTTCCTGACCCAGAGATCAGACCTGGGTCTCATGCAACTCTGGCATTGCAGGTGGATTCCTTACCACTGATCTACAGGGAAGCCCATTTAGCATTGTAAGAAACTCTTAAACCGTCTTTCAAAGTGGCTGTTCCTTTCACATTCCCACCAGCAACGGACGAGTTCCTGTTGCCCCGCATCCTCGTCAGCGCTTGATGCTGTCAGTCTTGGATCTGAGCCGCTCTGATGTGTGTGGTGGCACCTCCCTGTGGCTGTGATCTGTAATTCGCTAACGGGAAAAGATGTTAAGCGTCTTTGCATATGCGCTGATTTGCATCTTGTATTGGTTCTGGTGAGGTGTCTGTTTAGCTCTTTTGCCCATATTTGTGTTGTTTGTTTTCTGTTGTCTAGTTTTCAGAGTTCTTTCTATATCTTGGATACCATCTTTTATCAGACCTGTGTTTCAAATACTTTCTCCCTGTCTGTGGCTTGTTTCTTCTTTGTCTTAATGGTTTCTTTTAAAGAACAGAATTTTTAAATTTTAATATAGTCTAGCTTATCAATTTTTTACTTTCATAGATCGTGTGTTTGTATTTTCTGCAGACTTGTAGCTATACCTAAGGTCACATGGATTTTCTTCAATGTTTTATTCTATATTTTATAGTATCACTCTTCATATTTAGGTTTATCATGCATTTGAGTTAGTTTTTTGAGAAAGTCATGTCTGTGTCTAGATTCATTTCTTCGTGTCCAGTTGTTCCAGCGTCCTTCATTGAAAAGACTATCCTTTCTGTTTGGAATTGCCTTTGCTCCTCGGTTGAAGGTCAGCTGGCTGTACTTGTTATTTCTGTGAGTTTGTCTGGGGCTCTCTTTTGTTTCATTGATCCTCCTCTTCTCTTGTACCAAGCGTTCTGTCTTGATAACTCTCTTGTCAGACACTGTCCAGTGTTGCTCTTCCTCAGTGTTGTATTGACTAGTCTTGGTCTTTTAACTTATCATATAAACTTCAGAGCAGGTTTTGAATGATGTTGTCCTTCATCTGTAGACCAATTTGGGAAGAATCATCATCTTGACAATATTTAGTCTTCTAGTCCATAAGCAATGACTATATATCCATTTATTTAGATTTATTTAGATTTCCTTCATCAGGATTTTGTAGCCGTCTACATATATATTGAGTACAGATTTCATTAATCTGATTAATTTTAGTGAGGGATTTGCATTAGCATGCCTGTTTAGGAGGACTGTCAGACTGATATCTCACTCTTCTTCCTGTTTCACCCTGGCTTAGGTACCTCACCTTTTGCGACCTGCCCTCACCTATAGGACATTCCTTGTTCCTTTAGCATCTGGCTTAAACCTCATGCATGGTGTAAATAATGTAATAATGCACTTACTTTTCTTTATTTGTTTGTCTAAATGTTCGCCTTGAGCTTTCTGAGGAGAGTGGCTTTCTCAAGTCCGTTTCCATGTCCCCAGAAACACACAGGGCTTCCCAGCTGGTGCAGCGTTAAAGAATCCACCTGCCAATTCAGGAGATGCAAGAGACACAGGTTCGATCCCTGTGTGGGGAGGATCCCCTGGAGGAGGAAATGGCAACCCACTCCAGTATTCTTGCCTGGGGAATTCCATGGACAGAAGAGCCTGGCAGACTAGGGTCCATGAGGTCACAAACAGTCTGAGACAATTGAGCGACACACACATGCACACACACTCAGGGGCACGTAGGGTCCGGCAGAGACTGCACTCCCCCTGCGCTCTACTGATCCCAAGAGCCTCAGAGGCCCTGTGTCAGGCCCCAGGACGCGCAGGTAATGGGCAAGGGCCCCATCGACTGGAGCTGCTGAGACCCTCACATGTGCTCTCGTCCTGCTGGCAATAGTCCTCAGAGAAAAACACCTGTCCTTCTACTCCGTCCTGGAGAGCTCACGCAGCTAGTCTCTCTGGAGGATTCTAGTCAGCACCGTGGGCTTCCCAGGGGGCGCTAGTGGTAGAGAACATGCCCGCCGATGCGGGAGATGCAGAAGACTTGGGTTCGATCCTTGGGTCAGGAAGATTCCCTGGAGGAGGGCATGGCAACCCACTCCAGTTTCTTGCCTGAAGAATCCCATGGACAGAGGAGCCTGGTGGGCTACAGTTCATAGGGTTGCAAAGAGTCGGACATGACTGAAGCAACTTAGCATGTGTATGCAATAGGCAGATTCGATGTAAAATTTTCTAAATTCTTAGACATGGAATTTTCAGCAAAAGCCATGATTTTTCTCCTGTTCCCTTTAGAGAGCACTGTCATTTTCATAAAGAAGGAAAAACAACCGTAATGATCACTCACAGGAGGAACAGGATGGTGGGATCCTGCAGGGCTGTGGACTGTGGGAGGGAAAACAGAAGCTCAGATCCTTCCTGGAGTCACTAAGACACAGTCAGTTAATTTCTTTCTGGAGGCTGGTCAGGGATGCTCGTGCACAGCTGATTGTTATTTTAAAATACAGACCTTAAATATATGAGCCATATTTTCAATAGTTGGTCTGTAACTAAGGTTTCCTAAGCATAAAAATAACATTTCTCTCAGCACTACAATTTAATTTTACTTACGGCCCATTCATAATTACTGGGCATCTTTATGGTGTTACATTTACAAGTTTGCATTCATTTTTACAGCTCCGTGTGTGAAACTGTTTTGAAGATGAAACGTTCCATATATGATACAAATGTCATTATTTTCTTTTTGGAAGAGAAGCCCCTACCTGCTCACTTGATGTGTCTGGAATCCAGACAGGCCTATGGGGAGGAGGCTCTGCTGCAGGTTGAAGGCGCCACCTGAGGGGCAGGAGAAGGGTCAGTGGTACCCAGACTGGCTCAGACAGCCGCTGTCTGAGTTCTGGACATCTGCCTGGGTCTCTGTGAGTGCTTCAACCTTGCCCCTGACCTTTCTGCTCTTAAGATACTTCAAGGCTCTCAGGCCATCAGCAGACATGACCTAAGCCCAAAGGAGGACATCACCGTCTCAGCCTCAGAGACGCTGGCAGAGGCAGCGCCGTCACCGGCGAGCAGAGCCCCTGACGTGGAGCCTTTCCGCTCACCGACAAGTGCTTATGAGCAAAATGGATTATGTTTGCTCTGCAGAGAGCGGTGCCTCCAGGGAACACAGCTTCTCCTTGCTGCACCTCATTTGTAATATGATTGAAATATGAAAATAATTTTCTCTGCCTACATCGCTTCAATCCACTGATATTAACTATAAAAACAAATGCCTGGCAAAGGCCAAACAAGCAGATGGCTTGTCAGCGTTTAGGAACGGGAAAGAGGTCGCGGAGCGAGTGATCGCTCGGATCAGCATGGCCCCGGCCGGCCGTGAGAAGCAGCCCCCGTGGCTCTGCGGCTCGCCCTGCCCCCTGCCCGTGTGGGGCCCCGGCCTCACCCGGCCTCACCCGGGCGGCGGAGGGCTTGCTGCTCTATGCCCTGACGCCCTGCTCTGCGATTCTGATTCAGCTCTTCTGTGGTGGGCCCCAAAGTTTGCTGTGCCGGCAACGTCCCAGATAAGGCTGCCGAGTGGGGGGCTACACTTTGAGAACCACCCTCTCAGGGCACCCAGCTCCCTTCACCTAACTTGGCCAAAGGACAAGCTGAAGGACAAACCCAGCATCACAGGTGAGTCTGCCTGCAGTGGGATGGCTGAGCCCGACACACGATTCCTCCTTGTTACTGATCTAGGTAAGCTTCCTTCTCTGCCTGCACCCCAGGAGACATAAGGGGCCACATTAACTGAGCAAAATGTACAATTAGACATTTTTATAGCAGTACTCTTCGCTGTTGAAAATATGGTGAAAGCTAGGGAGAATTCCCCACCCAGAAATCTCACATATACACACATGCTGAATTTTACATTTACTTTCATGGGTTCATGAATTTCCTGAATCCCAAGGTAAGAACCCTTAATAGTCTGAAGGTAAACAGAAAGGGAAGATGCAGACAGATTTCTGAGATGAAAATAGAAAAATAATTTGGAAGGGAATTTATCTTGAAGCTCCTTAGAGTGCAAGGTAAATTCAAAGATGAGAGTGTTGGGCTGACAGACGAGAATGTTTGCTGTGGATGACGTCTTCTGGGCGGGGGTCTGCTGGCTCTGGCCGAGGGCTCGGGGATGGAGGGGAGCAGGTGGTCAGAGACAACGGTCCAGAGGCGGGTCTGAGCGTCCGTCTGCAGACGGGGCACTACTGTGACCTTGAAGATGGCTTTCCGCAGAGGCTGCCGCATGAAGCATCTCTTGTGTCTCCCCATGGGCTCCGCTGACGCCCTGCGAGTACAGTGCTGCCCTCCCTGCCCTGAGACCTCCCTGGGGCTGAACGTCGAGGTGAATGATACCCATTCAGGGCTCCGCCTCTGCAAGGCGCACATCCAGGGTCCTTTGTGGTCCTCAGAGAAACCCTTGTGAGCGTCCCATTGTGCAGGCAAGGAGGCAGATGCCCCAGGCAGCAGTGTGACTTGTCCAAGCCACCCAGGGAGCAGGAGAGCCAGCCCCCAAACACGGTGAGACTGTCCACAGCCCCCACTGCCGACTCACCCAAGCTGGATGGGGCTGTCATGCCCAAGAGCCCGCAGCCCTTTCCCCAGCCCCTGCCTGGGATAAGACCCGCCCCCTCCGTGGAGGAGAGACGGTCCCTGCTCCTTTCCTGGCTGGAGACCTCTTCCCGGTTATCTCCTTGTCTAGCCATTGAAACCAGCTGCCCCCAGGGGACCGTAAACACAGATGCCGACCCCGAATGCGCTGTGCCTCCCCCTGCCAAGAGCAGCCTTGTATGTCTGTGCACAAGTAAAATCGACAGTGGCTTTATCGTCCGACAGCCCTGAGATGGAATCCCAACGCTGCAGATCACAAACTGTGCGGATTCAGACGAGTTCTTCCTGTGTGTTCCTGGGTGGAAATAGGGACGGCGCCCTCCCAGCACTCTTGTGAGCGCACCCCAAAATGAAATACAAATCCCTCCACTGGCTCGCAGTACACGCTTTGTGCACGCTCGCTTTGCTTTCCACGTCTGGAGTGAAGGCAAGAGCTCCGTCTTCGCCCTCAGCATATGGAAGCTCCGAGACCCATCGTGAAGTTGTCAGCTGGGATCCGTACTCTAGCTCAAATTAAAATATTTCTGTGCGCTGGCGTTCTCTGTGCTGGAGGCGAACTCCACTGACATATGTCTGCAGCACTACATTTGCAAGTAGAATGACACTTTAAAAAACTTTGCAATAAATATTTTGTTTTCCACTTACTGCATAGCACACATCATCTCCAGTCTCTGCGGCCTGTGTTCCATCAGTTACCATTCGGACGGAACGCGCTAAGTGGTTCATTACTCTCCCCAAACCCTCTGGTCATGATGGATGTTTCTCTGCTCATTTCGAAGCAGGTGAAGAAGATCCCATGGGTCTCAGACTAACTTTGGGGAGAGGAGGGGGGAGTTGAGGCAGACAGACTAGTAGCCAACAGATGTATATTTAGCGGCTGCTGTGTGTTAGACAGGCAAGCCTGGCGTGCTGCGGTCCATGGGGTTGCAGAGTCGGACACCATTAATGATTGAACAACAGCAAAGTGCATTAGACACCGTGTGGAGATTGAGGAGGGGACGCAGGCTGCAAAGACACAGCACGTGCCTCCCAGATGCTCAGCAAGTGGAAGGGTCATGCTCAGGGTCGGGATGAAGAGCAATGTGTGCAGGGCATTCTGTTTGGAGCCCTGCCCACCCCTCTGTCCCCAGGACCACAGTTACCTGTGGCCTCTTGCAGCCCCACCACTGTGCTTCACATGCACTCGTGATGTTCGAGTCCCTCCGGACAGCCACCTTTAAGGAGGGTAGGCGGTACAGCCGATGTTTGGTCCAGAGAGCAGAACCGCTGGGAGGGATAGGCCCAGGTTCATTCCCAGGATCAGACCGTCCATAGCTGAGCCTGCAGGCGGAGGAGGTGACCCAGCGTGTTGATGCTGTGTCCAGTTTGGAGCCTGAGTCACGTTGGCTCTTCAGACTGGTAGTCGGGAAGGAAAGCTGGCCCCGAATGGGAGCGAGTGAGGATGAGTCAAGATCCGTGCGGGTTAAGGGCGCCTGCGGTTTCTCCTGACCACCCCCACCCTCAGGTCTGTGGGAGTAGCTGGGGCCCCGCATGGAGCGGCGCTCCCATGGCCCAGGGCTCAGGGATGCTGACCCGAAACTTTCCCTTGGATCTAAAATATCCGCCAGCCTGGGGGCTTTCTGTGTGTGCCTGGCCCCCTCATCAGCCTTGGGAACACTAGGGATGCCGCTGCTTCACCCTACCTTGCGGCCAACCCAACGCTGACCAGTACCCAAGGCCACTCGGGGACGCATGCAAAGCTGACGGCAGGGTCAGCACAGCAGGCAGCAGCGGCCCAAGTACTGCCGACGGGCGTCCAGACAGACGGTGGGGGCTCACAGTGATGTGAGAGTTCAGGGAAAGGTTCGGAAGCTGTGTTGGTTTGGTTTAGTCTCAAGGTCATGTCCGACTCTGACCATCCCATAAACTGTAGCCCGCCAGGCTCCTCCATCCATGGGACTTTCCAGGCAAGAATACTGGAGTGGTTTGCCATTTCCTCCTCCAGGAGATATTCCTGATCCAAGGATTAAACCCAGGTCACCTGCATTGCAAGCAGATTCTTTACCCTGAGTTACCAGGGAAGTCCTGAAAATTGTATAAAGAACCTAAAAACATTTTATATTATTTTACCAATTTAGTGACTATTGGAAATCTAAGATAAGGAAATAACTCTAAATGAAGAAAAACCTAAGAGTTGGACCATAAAGAAGGTTCAATGCTGAAGATTGATGCTTTTGAACTGTGGTGCTGGAGAAGATGCTTGAGAGTCCCTTGGACAGCAAGGAGATCAAACCAGTCCATCCTAAAGGAGATCAGTCCTGAATATTCATTGGAAGGACTGAAGCTAAAGCTGAAGCTCTAATACCTTGGCCACCTGATGCGAAGAGCTTACTCATTGGAAAAGACCCTGATGCTGGGAAAGATTGAAGGCAGGAGGAGAAGGGGACGACAGAGGATGAAATGGCTGGATGGCATCACTGACTCTATAGACATGAGTTTATGAGTAAACTCTGGGAGTTGGTGATGGACAGGGAAGTCTGGCGTGCTGCAGTCCCTGGGATCACAAAGAGCTGGGCATGACTTAGTGACTGAACACTTACAACAGCAACAGAAGAACAATTAGGTAAATGAGTAATTCAATCCATTGAATGAAATATTACAAACCCATGGGAGCCATTTTTGCAGGGTGCAGTGATATGAAAAAATGCCTATGACAGTGGGACGTGACCCACACAGGGTCACTTGCAGCATGAGCACAGCTCTGCAGAAGAGAAACTTTGCATAAAAAGAGAAAGGAGAGTTTTGACTCCAAAGCAGTAGTAGCAGATGCTTGAATCCGGGTCTTTGCACACCCCAGACCCATCAGAGGTCAGCGCGCAGAGAGAAGTTCCTTGAAGCCCCACCCCGCCCCCAGCCCAGCAGGACAGAGGAACAGAGAGTAGGAAATGGACACCCATGTCCGCAGCTCCCAGCGCCCCTCCCCCCGGGGTAGACTCTGCATCGGGAAGGGAGAGAGGAGCCGTGGAGAGAGCGGCCCCACCTGAGAGGGGGTCCTGAGAACAGAGGAGCTGCAGGCTCAGAGCCCAGGGCCTGCAGAAGCCAAACACAGTGGATAAGAAATGTGTGGATGGAAAGTGCCCAGGGCGGGAGTCACAGGTTCTCCAGAGTGGGGCTGACTTGGGGGCGGACAGTGGGATGAGAAGGGATAAGGTTAGAGCAGAAGCCAGGCGATGGGGCTGCTGTGGAGGCAAACCGAGCAAGTGACAGGAGCTTTTCTAACAAGCGGGAGACACACCAAACGTACACATGCACCCCTCTCACCAGATATGGAGGAGCAGGTGCTCTTGGACAGAGAAACCCAGAGCGGCTCCACACACTTCTTCCCTGCCTCCTGTGACTCCCAGGTGCCTGGGCCAGTAAAAGAAGATGCTCCAAACTGGATAAACTCAAGACTCACCACCTTCCCTTAAGGCCTTTAGGAAGATGCTAGATGGTTGTGTGTGTATGTTATATATTCCAGGGGAAAAACAAGATACAAATAAAAAGACACAAAGGAGAAAGAAAAGGGGCCGTGAGGTAGGCTCACTGATCATCATATCAATAGGAAGTGGGAGCCAGAGGTACCCTTTCAAGGCTGACCCACCAGAGAGGAAGCCTGTGAAGGCAGAGGGGACTCTGGGCTTTAAGGAGGAGATTAACCTAAGGGTTATCACAGCAAACAGATGGAATGTCGTCAATGCTAGAGGACGTCTATTTTACATGAAAAAGAAAACCAACTGTGTATAGAAAGAGACCCAGAAAATACATCCTCTAACGCTATTCATATTTCAGAGACACAATCAAGCATGTCAATCATTTCAACAAATGCAAGCAGGATTCTTTCAACTTTAAAAGGTTTTCAAATCAACCCCAAGAAAAGGTATACAAGATACACACATAAGGTGATTCAGAAAGGCTAAAATAATAATAATGCAGTTAAGCATAAGTCGGGCAAATACAGTAAACCTCCTGCCTATGAACCTTCAAGCTGCAAACTGTCAAAGATGCAAACATGCATTCCATCAACACCAGGTGTGAAGCAGCAGCTGACGACCCTTCCGCTCCATCCCCTCCCACCTCCTCTGCCTCCTTCAGTCAGAAACCCTTCTTGACTGCTCACACAGGGCCAGCCCTCTGTGCCAGCTGCTGAACTGAACTGCTATATTCTTCAAGGTACTCTACTGTAAGATGAAAAACATTTTCCCTATCTCTTGTGTTTGCTTGTTTTGTCTATTATTCGTGTGAAAGTACTATAAACCTATTACAGTACAGTACTGTACTGCCAATTCTGTTAGTTGGGTAACTAGGCTAACTTTGTTGGATTTACAAACAAATTGAACCCATGGCCATGCTCTCAGAATAGAATTCATTTTTCTGTAGGGGACTTACTGCAGAAAGAAAGAGAGAAGTGAGATTGTAATCTTGATATTTTATAAGGTAGAATTCACCCCCCCACACACAATCAAATGTTGCAAAGAAGAATGTTCCGTAATATGAAAGCTACTATTGAAAATGCAACAGATGTGAATACACGTACCCCAGAGTCTAGTGACCACCAGTTAGAAAGAAAAAACTACAGAAGATGTGAGGACAATAGGAGTAATTCATGCTAGGAGAGTTTAATGTATTGTTTTCAGTCTAAGGCAGGTCAAGTAGATTTTTTTTTAAGTGAAAATATAAAACCAATGAAATATGGAAGGTAGAGTTCATGAATATATATATATATATATAAATTTACAACTCAATAATAGAGAGCACACCATCTTTTTAGTCACTCATGGAACATTCATAAAAATGGACCAAATGTTAGGTCACAAAGGAAGTGCCAAGGAGTTCCTTAAAGTAAAAATACTGTAAACATCATTTGCTGATCACAAAGCAACAAAACTAGTAACTAATGACCAACTTGTTAAACGGATCCTTCTGGTGAATTAAAACCTCTTCAAGAGAAATGCAATCCAAAGTCGCAGAACTTCTAAAAGGCAAAGATAAGGAAAACACAGCATTCCAGGGCCTATGGAATACAACGAAAATGGTGATCAGATGAAAATCCCATCTTAGATGTGAATGGAAAGAGTCAAAATAAAAATTAAAATGTTAGAAATAGAATAATAAAATTTATGAAAAGAGGAAAATAGTAAAGATAAAAGTACAAATCAATGAAAACAAGAAGTGAAGAGTTCACAAACAAATAAAAATGCTAGTTCTTTGGGAAACAGTAGTAGATGAGCCAACTAGAATTAACTAATTTTACAAAGTGAGGAAGTGCAGACCTGCAAAGGCAGGAGGATCAGCTCGTGCAGCCCCCGGCCAGGGCCTGGGTGATCGGCCTCAGCTCTCAGACCACGGAGCCCGGGCTGGCTGCCCCTGCCTCCCCTGTGGGCCTTGCTGCAGAAACACAATAAAGGACTTCCGGCCGCTTGGGATAAGCTGCTGTTTGGGTTTTCTGATGCCAACCTCCCCGCCTCCCCCACTACACAGAGCAGCTGTGGAGGAGATGCCCACAGTCTCCTGTCCATCTCTGCCTGGACTCCTGCTCCTCCTCTGAGCTGTGGGCACAGTGTGAGGCTCCCGGCCACCACTGTTCCAGACTGTTGCCCCACATCCCACCCACTCCACACTCACTCACACGTGTGCACAAGCCCCACCACGCCTTGCCTCACTCCTGTACTCTAGAATAAACAATAAATACGGCATTTGGACTTTTATGACAGATTGGGCCAAGAGCACGTTCTGTATTCCATCAGTCCCGTTTCAAAGCTGACCCTCCATGTGGGACATTCATCAGATATGGAAATGGTATGTGCACCAGGCATGGGCTCACATTCGAGAAGCCTGCTGGCTAAACTACCTTTCAATGCTTCATCGGAGGACAGAATGAGGCAGCGCAAAGGCTGATAGAGTTCTGCCCAGAGAACGCACTGATCACAGCATCGCCCTCTCCCAACAATACAAGAGACATCTCTACACACGGACATCACCAGATAGCCAACACTGAAATCAGATTGATTGTATTCTTTGCCTCCAAAGATGGAGAAGCTCTATACGGTCAGCAAAAACAAGACCGGGAGCTGATTGTGGCTCAGATCATGAACTCCTCATTGCCAAATTCAGACTTAAATTGAAGAAAGTAGGGAAAACCACTAGACCATTCAGGTATGACCTAAATCAAATCCCTTACAATTATACAATGGAAGTGACAAAGAGATTCAAGGGATTAGATCTGATAGACAGAGTGCCTGAAAAACTATGGACGGAGATTTGTGACATTATACAGGAGGCAGTGATTAAGACCATCCCCAAGAAAAAGAAATGCAAAAAGGCAAAATGGTTGTCTGAGGAGGCCTTACAAATATCTGAGAAAAGAAGAGAAGCTAAAGGCAAAGGAGAAAATGAAAGATATACCCATTTGAATGCAGAGTTCCAAAGAATAGCAAGGAGAGATAAGAAAGCCTTCCCCAGTAATGAATGCAAAGAAATAGAAGAAAACAATAGAATGGGAAAACTAGAGATCTCTTCAAGAAAATTAGAGATACCAAGGAAACATTTCATGCAAAAATGGGCACAATAAAGGACAGAAACGGTATGGACCTAACAGAAGCAGAAGAGATTAAGAGGAGGTGGCAAGAATACACAGAAAAACTATACAAAAAAGATATTCATGACTCAGATAACCACGATGGTGTGATCACTCACCTAGAGCCAGACATCCTGGAATCTGAAGTCAAGTGGGCCTTAGGAAACATCACTACGAACAAAGCTAGTGGAGGTGATGGAATTCCAGTTGAGCTATTTCAAATCCTAAAAGATGATGCTGTGAAAGTGCTGCAGTCAATATGCCAGCAAATTTGGAAAACTCAGCAGTGGCCACAGGACTGGAAAAGACCAATTTTCATTCCAATCCCAAAGATAGGCAATACCAAAGAATGCTCAAACTACTACACAGTTGCACTCATCTCACACGCTAGCAAAGTAAAGCTCAAAATGCTCCAAACCAGGCTCAACAGTACGTGAATGGGTAAAATTCCAGATGTTGAAGTTGGATTTAGAAAAGGCAGAGGAACCAGAGATCAAATTACCAACATCCGTTGGATCATTGAAAAAGCAAGAGAGTTCCAGAAAATTATCTACTTCTGCTTTATTGACTATGACAAAGTCTTTGACTATGTGGATCACAACAAACTGGAAAATTCTTCAAGAAATGGGAATACCAGACCACCTGACCCACCTCCTGAGAAATCTGTATGCAGGTCAAGAAGCAACAGTTAGAACCAGACATGGAACAACAGACTGTCTCCAAATTGGGAGAGGAGTACGTCAAGGCTGTATATTGTCACCCTGTTTATTTAGCTTATATGCAGAGTACATCATGTGAAATGTTGGGCTGGTTGAAGCACAAGCTGGAATTAAGATTGCCGGGAGAAATATCAATAACCTCAGATATGCAGATGACACCACCCTTAAGGCAGAAAGCGAAGAAGAACTAAAGAGCC